>NC_041388.1:48668663-48697508 GCF_002162155.2 Triticum dicoccoides | reverse complement strand
CACGCCGGCGTCCTCCGTGGCAAGTCCCACGCCTCCCCGATGAACTCCGGCGACCTCGAAGCTCCGGCCGGCGATCCTCGTTATCCGTGCGTGAACAGTGGATCTGGATCTGAGATCTCGTTCGGGTTGACTTTTGCCCGAAACCCTAGCTCATGTGCTCATGTTCATCATGCTATATCTCCGCATCCGTAGCTCCGTTTTTGGCATATAGCATATCAAAATGTTTGCCTCATAGAGTACATCATTTCATTCCATTGCATCATTTTCATTTGAGTTCATATTAATGCCCGAAATGCTGTTAGAAGAGTGCTACTTGAGATAATTGTCAGATCTGCTGCTCCATTTAGATATTTGTCTTTTTTGCCATGATTTTTGTGTGCATGATATGCCCCTGAGCTCTACATATATTTTGGTAAGGGTTTTGCTATCTTTCCAGAGGTGCAACCCATGTATTTTTGTGATGTGTGTGGTGACTAGCACGAGCTTGCAAAGTGAGGCACTTGGTAATTCTGATTTCAGGGACTTAGCATTTCCACTAAGTCCTTGACCTGTTTATCTCATATTGCCATATGTTCATGTTGTTTCCTAGTGATCCGTGTCTCTTTTGAGGATGATCAATAAGGATGTTTTATTAATCTTGTAGTGCTCTATCCATCCATGTCTTTGTTTGCAATTATGGAGCACCCTAGCTTGAGTCAATCGAGCTCTACTTTTGCTACTTCGTGATTCCGGGCAGATTGTCTACTTGTTAGCGATTTTGCCGATGATGTTGTAGTTGGTCCGTGCATGCTATGCTATTGTTCTTTCCATGTCTAGCTTGCATTTCGTGTAATCTTGGTAGATATATGCTTACCTTTTCATGACTTTCTCCGTAGTGAGTGCATCGAGCTCGTAAACATTCCTACTGGAGATATGTTTCAGCATGTGCCAGTTTTCACAAAGTCTGAAAACTGATTATGCATTTGCTATGTTCACATGCTTGCAAATGTGTTTTCCGATCCCTTTTGGCTCAAGGTCACTAAGGGACTTTTGTTAAGGTTTTTGAGTAGCTCCATGCCATGTTTTACTTTGCCATGTTCAGGTCCTGTGGAATGTAGTTTTGTTGCTCCAAAGAGTGCTATCTGATCTGAGATTCCAGACAAGTGTTAATTTCACTAAGTCTGAAATCTGTTTACCATATGCATTTTTGCCATGCTTGTTTGAACCTGTTAATGGATGAATTGGCCGTAGCTTAGTGCTAGACTTTTGTTAAGCATCTTGAATTCATCCCTGCCATGTATTTTTATGCCATTTTTGGATGCTGTAGCATGTTCATCTTGTTGCATTTAGATGGCTACTTGCTGTAAATCGCAGAACGTGGCCATATTTGAATCGCTTGGCATTTCCAAACCGTAACTCTGATTCCGGCGTTCTTTATACTGTTTTCAAGCGATTTCATCTCATCTTTCCAGTGGCACACTTGGTTTTCCAAGTTGAGGCCAGGTTCTTGCATCCCTTGTCAAATCTTGCATATGCATCCCGCATCGCATCCCACATAGCATACCATCCTTGCATAATATTGTTTGAGCTTTGCACGTGGTTGATTGTGTTCCGTTTGTTTGTTTGTCTTGTCTGGGTAGAGTCGGGAGACGAGTTCGCTAACGAGGAGCCCGTTGAGTTTGCTTTCGAGGATCCAGGAAACTCTGACAACTTTGCAGGCAAGATGATCACACCCTCGAAATCACTAATATCTTTGCCTTGCTAGATGCTCGCTCTTTTGCTATGCCAATGCTATGATGCCTACCACTTGCTTTCAAGCCTCCCAAATTACCATGTTCAGCCTCTAACCCACCATGTCCTAGCAAACCGTTGATTGGCTATGTTACCGCTTTGCGCAGCCCTTCTTATAGCGTTGCTAGTTGCAGGTGAAGATTGGAGACCGTTCCTTGTTGGAACATTATTTACTTGTTGGGATATCATTATATTGCCATGTTATCTTAATGCATCTATATACTTGGTAAAGGGTGGAAGGCTCGGCCTCTCGCCTAGTGTTTTGTTCAACTCTTGCCTCCCTAGTTTCTGTCATATCGGTGTTATGTTCCCGGATTTTGCGTTCCTTACGTGGTTGGGTTATAATGGGAACCCCTTGATAGTTCGCCTTGATTAAAGCTTTTCCAGCAATGCCCAACCTTGGTTTTACCATTTGCCACCTAGCCTCTTTTCCCTAGGGTTTCCGGAGCCCGAGGGTCATCTTATTTAAGCCCCCCTGGGCAAGTGCTCCTCTGAGTGTTGGTCCAAACTAGAGTCATGTGCAGCGCCCCCTCGGGGAAACTCGAGGTTTGGTTTTAGTTGTACGGAGCGCTCATCTGAGTGTGCCCTGAGAACGAGATATGTGCAGCTCCTATCGGGATTTGTCGGCACATTCGGGTGGTGTTGCTGGATTAGTTTTAACCTGTCGAAGTGTCTTGAAGAACCAAGATACCGAGTCTGATCGGAACGTCTCGGGAGGAGGTCTATTCCTTCGTTGACCGTGAGAGCTTGTCATGGGCTAAGTTGGGACTCCCCTGCAGGGATTTGAACTTTCGAAAGCCATGCCCGCGGTTATGGGCAGATGGGAATTTGTGAATGTCCGGTTGTAGATAACTTGAACCTTAATTTAATTAAAATGAATCAACCGTGTGAGTTACCATGATGGCCTCTTCTCGGCGGAGTCCGGGAAGTGAACACGGTGTTGGAGTAATGCTTGCGCAGGTTGTTCTCTAGATTCTCGCTCGCGCCTTGCCTCCTCTTCTCGCTCTCTTTTGCGAACAGGTTAGCCACCATACATGCTAGTCACTTGCTGCAGCTCCACTTATATCTACCTTGCCATACCTTTTAAGCTTAAATAGTCTTGATCGCGAGGGTGCGAGATTGCTGAGTCCCTGTGGCTCACAGATTACTACTTCACCAGATGCAGGACCCGATGATTCCGCTCCAGGTGATGCGCTCGAGCTCAAGTGGGAGTTCGACGAGGACTCTCAGCGATACTATGTTTCTTTTCCTAATGATCAGTAGTGGTGCCCAGTTGGGGTGATCGGGACCATGTCGCATGTTGGGTTATTTTTTATTTTGGCGCCGTAGTCGGGCCATGAGTGTTTGGATGATGTAATGTTATTTATGTACCTTGATTGACGTGGCGAGTGTAAGCCAACTATGTTATCTCCCCTTTTATTATTTATATTACATGGGATGTTGTGAAGATTGCCTAACTTGCGACATATGCCTTCAATGCGATTATGTCTCTAAGTCGTGCATCGACACGTGGGAGCTATAGTCGCATCGAGGGTGTTACAACGGCCTTTCTCGTGTACCATGCCTTGGGCAAGGCTGATTCAGCATCTGCTCAAGGTTAAAGCCTAATCCTCCGGTCCGTGGGGGCGGTTTACCTTTACGACGCTGGCCATTATTATGTGCGTTGGTGTTAGCCACAAAGTCCAAACTATTATCAGCTTTGCGCTTACCGTTGCCTCCCTGATTTGCCGGGTTATGCTGCTGCCCTCTAGTGTTGTGCTCTTATTTCCCTTTCTTGGCTTATCATCATCAGACTCGGGGTCCTTGGTACCATCAGAGTCAGCATACTTAACCAGAGCCGCCATGAGTGTCCCCATGTCGTTGCAGTGGCGTTTGAGCCGTCCTAATTTCTGGTTCAGGGGCGTGAAACGACAATTGCTTTCCAACATTAAGACTGCTGAATCGGCATTGATGCGATCCGAGGAGTGCAGGATTGTTGAGACCCGGCGTACCAATGAGTTGTAGACTCACCTTCTTCTTGGACATAGGAGGCTAAATCCACAATTAACATGGGGTGCTTGCATGTATCCTTGAAATTCTGGATAAACCGGGCTTTTAACTTGGGCCATGACCCGATGGAATTGGCAGGGAGCCCCTTCAACCAAGTGCGTGCCATTCCCTCCAACATCAGGGGGAAATATTTAGCACACGCAGCATCACTAACATCCAGCAATTCCTTGGCCATCTCATAACTCTCAACCCATGCTTCAGGAGGTAAATCGGTTGTATAGTTAGACACCTTGCGAGGACCCTTGAAATCCTTGGGCAGGCGCTCATTACGTAGAGTCGGCACTAAACATGGCATGCCCAAATTCCTAAAGGTTACGCCTGGCTCCACCGAAGTTGTCGTACAAACCGGAGAAGGTTTACGGGCCACATACTGTGCTGCTAGCTCGTCCTCTCGATGTGCTCTACCTTGATCCACTACGTTTTGAGCATCATCGCCCCCGCCCACCAGGTTATATCCACGAGGTGGGTTATGGTTCCGTCCGCTGCTTGACACCCTCGGCTCATCGATATGCCTGCTGTAACTCCGGCTCGGTCGAGGGGTAGAATGAATCCTGTCACGACTGTAAGAATAAGCCTACTGCTGAACCAGTGTTGTCTGAAGGAGCTCTCTAGCCCTTCGTGTTTCGACCGCCATCGGAGACTCGCCTTCAACCGGGAGAGCCGCCAATCGTGACGCTGCAGCGATCATGTTATCCAAAGGGTTAGAGTAATGACCCGGTGGCATCGGCACGTGTTGCGGCAGGTTATTATTCTGATGAGGCGGGTCCGTCGTGCGCGGCTGAACCGGCGTACCCGTCCTGGGTGCTTCGACCAAGTTTATCACTGCCGGGTTACTAGTTCAAGCTCCTGGCTTGTTAAAGAGATTTCTTGCTTCGTAAACTGAGGGCAGACGAGTCTGATGCCTCCTCCTCATGACTTCGTTTTGAAGCGTTCTGATCTAGCATGAGCCGGTAAGACTTCGACTAAATCCGCTGTGCCAGAGCCTCTAAAGCAGCCCGCTCCTCGGCCATCCTGGCATTTTCTGCGTTTAGCTCCTCCTTGGCCTGTGCTATCTCATCATGCAATTTTATGACCGCTGCATTATGCTGATCCTGATCCGCCGGGTTAACCACTTCTGTTAATAATGCTGTCAGCTTATCCAGCAAGTCAGTTAAGACCTGAGCCGGCGGGCGCACAGGGCCTCCTGCCCCGGCAGCCATTGCCGCTGCTGGCCTGGAAATCAGCTCTGCTGCAGTCGACGAGTGCTACACGGATTGTGTACTGGCCATGAAGATTACAACCCGGTCCGGCGGCTCGCAGGGGTCCGGAATACTGTCGCCATCAGAACAGCCCCCAAGTCGGCCGTCTTGTAGTTGATATAATGACTCGGTCTCACCGATGGATGACTCACCATCAGAGTAAACGACGGTCTCACCACCAGATGCCGATCTATCCTCGGAATCCGCTCCATGGATAAATCCCACGAAGGCATGATTCATGGCGGGCCGATGTCGGGACCGGTTTTCCAATAAAACATTTATTGAAAAGCCGACCCTTGTATTGACCAGTCCAGAAGAATTCTTCTTACTGGCAGACAAAACCTTGATACAGAAGTCCAGCAGTACTAAATATTATACAAGGTTGAGCTGAGGATGCTCAACAATTTATTACAAGCATGCCGATATTATACATAAAGGCGGATATGACACAAGGGTATGGTGGCATAACTACTGACTCGTAATAAAAGTGGTGGTGGATATGTCACGGTGAAGTGGGTGACATGACTCCTGTATCTTACAACTCATCAAGCGTCAGGTTGAGGCTCAATGATTTTATTTGGGTAGCAGAAGCGTGTATAATACAAGTGACCCAATTCCAGGATCGCACGGGACTAACTGGGACTCCTCTAGGCGTCAGACTCGCTATCGAACTCTTCATCCATAAGATCGCCTTCGTCAACATATGGCCAAATCAACAAGCCAGGTGAGTACTTTGAATGTACTCGCAAGACAGTTTGGACATAAGATATAATAAATGTAAACATGATGCACATGAGCAGGTTAGTATGCACGATAAAATAATAAATTTGCACTGCATGATAAATAAAAGGAAATCAGGCGGTAGTCTTCCCGAAATCCCATTAAAAATAACTGAAGACCGATCGGGTGTGTGAAGCGACGCCTCGAAAGGTAAAAATAAAATTAAACATTGCCACAGTCAGGCGTCGGGGCGACACCACATAAAGGGCTTATATCAAAAGCAAATAACATAATGCCACAGTCGGACGTCTGAGCGACATCACATAAAGGGCTTATATCAAAAGTAAATAACAATAATGCCACAGTCGGATGTCTGAGCAACATCACATAAAGGGCTTATATCAAAAGTAAATAACAATAATGCCACAGTCGGATGTCTGAGCGACATCACATAAAGGGCTTATATCGAAAGTAAATAACAAGAGTACCACAGTCGGACGTCTGAGCGACATCACATAAAGGGCTTATATCGAAAGTAAATAACAAGAGTGCCACAGTCGGACGTCTGAGCGACATCACATAAAGGGCTTATATTTCATCATTCATATTCAACTAGTTCATAAATTTAAATCATCTCAAGGAAATACTCAGCACATAATAATCAATTGGTTGGCCCATTCACAGGAATGACGTTCAGCCGGTTTACCACTCTCGATTGTCCTGCTTATACCTCCGGAGACTGACACTGGTGTTGATACCGAGATTGATACTGAGACTGACTCTGACATTGAGATGATGTCCAAGTCCTTGATCGTGGACATGGAAATTCGAATGGTTTTGACTCTGCAGATTTTGTACTCTCTAACCATAGCCAACGGATTTCAGTAGTCACAAGGACTAGTTCCGTTTACGGTGATTTAGAAGAAACACATCTGACCAGTACACACCCATTCCACATTCTGCTGCCAGGGGTCACCCTAGGCAACGTTCAAGAAAAACTTTGAGACGGAGAGGCTACAACCTCGAATAGCATGGGATCAAATTTATATTCGCGCACTCTAAGGGGTGCCCCCCTCTCGGTCCCAACCAGAAACACCCATGCCCCCTGACTGGATGATGGGCTTTAATCCAGGGCTATGGAACCCTCATCACGGCCCCTCTATTTGGTGTGTACAAGGAGAGAGGTTTGCAACTTACTAAACCGCATTCTTTGCAGAAAGCACGTGGTGGCACGGACGGGGACGAACGGGAACAGAACTTGTTCCACGTTAACACTGGAGTTACGCGGTTGACGTAAGACTGGCATGCTTCAAAAATACCAGCTTACAACCTATCATGCCACCACATGATCAGGTTATCTTATCATCATATGGACATATCAACTTCGAAGATCACCTGTAGCTTGCCTTGCATGCAATATAACATTCACAAAATGCTTATATACACATGCCATGAGAAAACTACTCTCAACACTTGATGCTCCTTCTTGATTTCTACCTCTGCAGCCTTTAGCATTGCGAAGAGCTCGGGAATCGTCTTATCCATCCCTTGCATATTATAGTTCATCACGAAGCTCTTGTAGCTTGGTGGCAGTGATTGAAGAACTCTGTCAATGACACTATCATCAAGAAGGTTAACTCCCAGTTGAGTCAAGTGGTTGTGGTACCCAGACATTCTGAGTATATGTTCACTGACATAACTATTCTCCTCCATTTTGCAGCTATAGAACTTACTGGAGACTTCATATCTCTCAATCCGGACATTTGCTTGAAATATTAACTTCAACTCCTAGAACATCTAATATGCTCCATGACATTCAAAACATCGTTGAAGTACTGGTTCTAAGCCGTAAAGCATGGCACACTAAACTATCAAGTAGTCATCAGCTTTGCTCTGCCAGACGTTCATAACATCTGGAGTTGCTCCTGCAACGGGTTTGTCACCTACCGGTGTTTCCAGGACGTAATTCTTCTGTGCATCAATGAGGATAATCCTCAAGTTATGGACCCAGTCTGTATTTGCTACCATCATCTTTCAACTTAGCTTTCTCTAGGAACGCATTAAAATTCAACGGAACAACAACACGGGCCATCTATCTAAAACAACATAGACATGCAAAATACTATCAGGTACTAAGTTCATGATAAATTAAAGTTCAATTAATCATATTACTTAAGAACTCCCACTTAGATAGACATCCCTATAATCATCTAAGTGATCACGTGATCCATAGCAACTAAACCATGTCCGATCATCACGTGAGATGGAGTAGTTTTCAATGGTGAACATCACTATGTTGATCATATCTACTATATGATTCACGCTGGACCTTTCGGTCTCAGTGTTCCGGGGCCATATCTGCATATGCTAGGCTCGTCAAGTTTAACCCGAGTATTCTGCGTGTGCAAAACTGGCTTGCACCCGTTGTATGTGAACGTAGAGCTTATCACACCCAATCATCATGTGGTGTCTCGGCACAACGAACTATAGCAACGGTGCATACTCAGGGAGAACACTTGTACCTTGAAATTTAGTGAGAGATCATCTTATAATGCTACCGCCGAACTAAGCAAGATAAGATGCATAAAGGATAAACATCACATGCAATCAAATATAAGTGATATGATATGGCCATCATCATCTTGTGCCTTTGATTTCGATCTTCAAAGCACTGTCATGATCACCATCGTCACCGGCTTGACACCTTGATCTCCATCGAAGCATCGTTGTCATCTCACCAACTATTGCTGCTACGACTATCGCTACCGCTTAGTGATAAAGTAAAGCAATTACATGGCGATTCCATTTCATACAATAAAGCGACAACCATATGCCTCCTGCTAGTTGCCGATAACTGTGTTACAAAACATGATCATCTCATACAACAATTCATATAATCACGTCTTGAGCCTATCACATCATAACATACCCTGCAAAAACAAGTTAGACGTCCTCTACTTTGTTGTTGCAAGTTTTACGTGACTGCTACAGGCTTCTAGCAAGAATTGTTCTTACCAACGCATCAAAACCACAATGTAGTATAGTGATTGCTTTTTGATCTTCAGAAAGAACCTAGTTCGTTGAAACCGATTCAACTAAAGTTGGAGAAACAGACACCCACTAGCCACCTGTGTGCGAATTAAGCACATCAGTAGAACCAGTCTCGCGTAAGCGTATGTGTAATGCGGTCTGAGCCGCTTCATCCAACAATATCTCTGAATCAAGAATCAACTAGTGATGACAAGCAATATGTATATACTCACGCCCACAACTCCTTTGTGTTCTACTCGTGCATATAACATCTATGAATAGACCTGGCTCTGATGCCACTATTGGGGAACGCAGTAATTTCAAAAAATTCCTATGCACACGCAAGATCCATCTAGGTGATGCATAGCAATGAGAGGGGAGAGTTTTGTCCATGTACCCTCGTAGACCATAAGCGGAAGCATTATGACAACGCAGTTGATGTAGTCGTATGTCTTCACGATCCGACCGATCCTAGCACCGAAGGTACGGCACCTCCATGATCTGCACACGTTCAGCTCGGTGACGTCCCACGAACTCTAAATCCAGCTAAGGTCGAGGGAGAGTTTCGTTCGCACGACGGCGTGATGACGGTGATGATGAAGTTAGCGACGCGGGGCTTCGCTTAAGAACTACACTAATATGACCGAGGTGGAAATATGTGGAGGGGGCCACCGCACATGACTAAACAATCAACTTGTGTGTGTATGGGGTGCCCCCTCCCCTGTATATAAAGGAGTGGAGGACGGGGAGGCCCGTCCCTCTCATGGCGCGCCCAAGGGGGGTGTCCTACTCCCGGTGGGAGTAGGATTCCCCCTTCCCTAGTTGGAGTAGGACAGGAAGGAATGGGGAGAGAGAGGATAGGAAAGGGGGGCCAGCCCCCACCCAATTCGAATTGGGCTTGGGGGGCACGCCCTCCACCTTGGCCGCCTCCTCCTCTCTCCCACTAATGCCCAATAAGGCCCATTGATTCCCGGGGGGTTCCGGTAACCCCCTAGTACTTCGGTAAATGCCTGAACTCATCCGGAACCATTTCGATGTCCAAACATAGCCTTCCAATATATCGATCTTTATGTCTCGACCATTTTGAGACTCCTTGTCATGTCTGTGATCACATCCGGGACTCTAGACTACCTTCGGTACATCAAAACAGATAAACTCATAATAACGATCGTCATCGAACGTTAAGCGTGCGGACCCTATGGGTTCGAGTACTATGTAGACATGACCGAGACTCGTCTCCGGTCAATAACCAATAGCTGAACCTGGATGCTCATATTGGTTCCTACATATTCTACGAAGATCTTTATCGGTCAAACCGCATAACAACATACGTTGTTCCCTTTGTCATCGGTATGTTACTTGGCCGAGATTCGATCGTCAATATCTCAGTACCTAGTTCAATCTTGTTACCGGCAAGTCTCTTTACTCATTCCGTAATGCATCATCTCGTAACTAACTCATTAGTCACATTGCTTGCAAGGCTTATAGTAATGTGCATAACCGAGAGGGCCCATAGATACCTCTCCGATACACGGAGTGACAAATCCTAATCTTGATCTATGCCAACTCAACAAACACCATCGGAGATACCTGTAGAGCATCTTTATAGTCACCCAGTTACGTTGTGATGTTTGATAGCACACTAAGTGTTCCTCCGGTATTCGGGAGTTGCATAATCTCATATATAGTCATAGGAATATGTATAAGTTATGAACAAAGCAATAGCAACAAACTAAACGATCATCGTGCCAAGCTAACGGATGGGTCAAGTCAATCACATCATTCTCTAATGATGTGATCCCATTAACCAAATGACAACTCATGTCAATGGTTAGGTGATACGTCTCCAATGTATCTATATATTTTCATTGCTCCATGCTATATTATCTACTGTTTTGGACATTATTGGTCTTTATTAACCACTTTTATAATATTTTTGGGCTAACCTATTAGCCGGAGGCCCAGCCCAGAATTGCTGTTTTTTTGCCTGTTTTAGGGTTTCAAAGAAAAGGAATACCAAACGGAACCCAAACGGAATGAAACCTTCGGGAACGTGATTTTGTCATCGAATACAACTCAGAAGACTTGGACCCTACATCAAGCCACGTAACAGGAGGCCACGAGGTAGGGGGGCACGCCTGCCCCCACAGGTGCGCCCTCCACCCTCATGGGCCCCATGTTGCTCCACTGACGTACTTCTTCCTCCTATATATACCCACGTACCCCCAAACGATCAGATACGGAGCCAAAAACCTAATTCCATCGCCGCAACTTTCTGTATCCACGAGATCCCATCTTGGGGCCTGTTCCGGAGCTCCGCCGGAGGGGGCATCGATCACGGAGGGCTTCTACATCAACACCATAGCCTCTCCGATGAAGTGTGAGTAGTTTACTTCAGACCTACGGGTCCATAGTTAGTAGCTAGATGGCTTCTTCTCTCTTTTTGGATCTCAATACAATGTTCTCCCCCTCTCTTGTGGAGAACCATTCGATGTAATCTTCTTTTTGCGGTGTGCTTGTTGAGACTGATGAATTGTGGGTTTATGATCAAGTCTATCTATGAATAATATTTGAATCTTCTCTGAATTCTTTTATGTATGATTGGTTATCTTTGCAAGTCTCTTCGAATTATCAGTTTGGTTTGGCCTACTAGATTGATCTTTCTTGCAATGGGAGAAGTGCTTAGCTTTGGGTTCAATCTTGCGGTGTCCTTCCCAGTGACAGTAGGGGCAGCAAGGCACGTATTGTATTGTTGCCATCGAGGATAACAAGATGGGGTTTTCTTCATGCATGAGTCTATCCCTCTACATCATGTCATCTTGCTTAAGGCGTTACTCTATTTTTAACTTAATACTCTAGATGCATGCTGGATAGCGGTCGATGAGTGGAGTAATAGTAGTAGATGCAGGCAGGAGTCGGTCTACTTGTCTCGGACGTGATGCCTATATACATGATCATACCTAGATATTCTCATAACTATGCTCAATTCTGTCAATTGCTCAACAGTAATTTGTTCACCCACCGTAGAATACTTATGCTCTTGAGAGAAGCCACTAGTGAAACCTATGGCCCCCGGGTCTATCTTCATCATATTAATCTCCTACTACTTAGTTATTTACTTTGCTATTTACTTTGCCTTTATTTTACTTTGCATCTTTATCATAAAAATACCAAAAATATTATCTTATCATATCTATCAGATCTCACTCTCGTAAGTGGCCCTATAGGGATTGACAACCCCTATTTGCGTTGGTTGCGAGGATTTATTTGTTTTGTGTAGGTACGAGGGACTCCCGCATAGCCTCCTACTAGATTGATACCTTGGTTCTCAAAAACTGAGGGAAATACTTACACTACTTTGCTGCATCATCCCTTCCTCTTCGGGGAAAACCAACGCAGTGCTAAAAGAGGTAGCAAGAAGGATTTTTGGCGCCGTTGTCGGGGAGGTCTACGCAAAAGTCAACATACCAAGTACCCATCACATACCCTTATCTCCCGCATTAGATTATTTTCCATTTGCCTCTCGTTTTCCTCTCCCCCCAATTCACCCTTGCCATTTTATTCGCCCTCTCTCTCTATCCTCCCTCTCTATTTGCCTCTTTTTTCTCCTCTTACCGATGCTGAATCTTGTGATATTAATACTGCTTTTGCTGAATCTTGTGATGAAAGATCCATTTTCTGGCCTTCCTAGTGAAGATGCCGCTACCCATCTAAATAGCTTCGTTGATTTGTGTGACATGCAAAAGAACAAAGATGTGGATAATGATATTGTTAAATTGAAGCTATTTCCTTTTTTGCTTAGAGATCATGCTAAAGCTTGTTTTCGTCTTTGCCTAAAAATAGTATTGATTCTTTGAACAAGTGCAAAGATGGTTTTATCTCTAAGTATTTTCCTCCCGCTAAGATCATCTCTCTTAGAAACGATATTATGAACTTTAAGCAACTTGATCATGAACACGTTGCACAAGCGTGGGAGAGAATGAAACTAATGATACGTAATTGCCCTACTCATGGTTTAAATTTGTGGATGATTATACAAAAAAATTATGCCGGATTGAATTTTGCTTCTAGAAATCTTTTAGATTCGGCCGCGGGAGGGACTTTTATGGAAATCACTTTAGGAGAAGCTACTAAACTCCTAGATAATATTATGGTTAATTATTCTCAATGGCATACTGAAAGATCTACTAATAAAAAGGTGCATGCGATAGAAGAAATTAATGTTTTGAGTGGAAAGATGGATGAACTTATGAAATTATTTGCTAATAAGAGTGCTTCTCCTGATCCTAATGATATGCCCTTGTCTACTTTGATTGAGAATAATAATGAACCTATGGATGTGAATTTTGTTGGTAGGAACAATTTTGGTAACAACGCGTATAGAGGAAATTTCAATCCTAGGCCTTATCCTAGTAATCCCTCTAATAATTATGGTAATTCCTACAACAATTATTATGAAAATTATAATAAGATGCCCTCTGATTTTGATTCTAATATTAAAGAATTTATTACTTCGCAAAAGAATTATAATGCTACCATTGAAGAAAAATTGCTTAAGATTGATGATTTGGCTAGGAACGTTGATAGAATTGCTCTTGATGTTGATTCTTTGAAACTTAGATCTATTCCACCTAAGCATGATATCAATGAGTCTCTCAAAGCCATGAGAATTTCCATTGATGAGTGCAAAGAAAGAACCGCTAGGATGCGTGCTAAGAAAGATGCCTTTATAAAAGCGTGTTCTTCTAGTTCCTATAAAAATAATGATGAAGATCTAAAAGTTATTGATGTGTCCCCTATTAAATCTTTGTTTTGCAATATGAGTCTTGATAATGATGGGACTGAATATGATCCACCTTTACCTAGAAGGCGTTCCAAGAATTCTGAATTTGTTGATCTTGATGCTAAATTTGATAAAAGTGGGATTGAAGAAATTAAAACCCTAGATGTTTCTAAACCCACTATTATGGATTTCAAGGAATTTAACTATGAAGATTGCTCTTTGATTAATTGTATTTCCTTGTTGCAATCTGTGCTAAATTCTCCTCACGCTTATAGTCAAAATAAAGCGTTTACTAGACACATCGTTGATGCCTTGATGCAATCTTATGAAGAAAAACTTAAATTGGAAGTTTCTATCCCTAGAAAACTTTATGATCAGTGGGAACCAACTATTAAAATTAAAATTAAAGATCATGAATTCTATGCTTTATGTGATTTGGGTGCTAGTGTTTCCACGATTCCAAAGACTTTCTGTGATTTGTTAGGTTTCCGTGATTTGTTAGGTTTCCGTGATTTTGATGATTTCTCTCTAAACTTACACCTTGCGGATTCCACTATTAAGAAACCTATGGGAAGAATTAATGATGTTATTATTGTTGCAAATAGGAATTATGTGCCCGTGGATTTTATTGTTCTTGACATAGATTGCAATCCTTCATGTCCTATTATTCTTGGTAGACCTTTCCTTAGAACGATTGGTGCAATTATTGATATGAAGGAAGGAAATATTAGATTACAATTTCCATTAAGGAAAGGCATGGAACACTTTCCTAGAAAGAAAAATTAAATTACCTTATTAATCTATTATGAGAGCCACTTATGGATTGCCTACCAAAGATGGCAATACCTAGATCTATTCTTGCTTGTTATGCCTAGCTAGGGGCGTTAAATGATAGCGCTTGTTGGGAGGCAACCCAATTTTATTTTTATTCTTTTATTTTTGCTCCTGTTTAGTAATAAATAAATTATCTAACCTCTGTTTTGTTTGTTTGTGCCAAGTAGAACCGTTGGGAAGACTTGGGGGAAGTCTTGTTGAACTTGCTGTAAAAAACAGAAACTTTAGCGCTCACGAGAACTGCTGTCATTTTTATTTGGAAAGTGATATTTAGTTAAATATTTTTTAAGATGATTAATAGATAAATTCCTCACGTCCAGCAATTTATTTTAGAATTTTTGGGGTTCCAGATCTTGCTCTAGCTACAGATTACTACAGACTGTTCTGTTTTTGACAGATTCTGTTTTTCGTGTGTTGTTTGCTTATTTTGATGAATCTATGGCTAGTAAATTAGTTTATAAACCATAGAGAAGTTGGAATACATTAGGTATAACACCCATATAAATAAAGAATGAGTTTATTACCGTACCTTGAAGTGGTCTTTTGTTTTCTTTCGCTAACGGAGCTCACGAGTTTTTCTACTTTAAGTTTTGTGTTGTGAAGTTTTCAAGTTTTGGGTAAAGATTTGATGGATTATGGAACAAGGAGTGGCATGATCCTAAGCTTGGGGATGCCCATGGCACCCCCAAGATAATCTAAGGACACCTAAAAGCCAAAGCTTGGGGATGCCCCGGAAGGCTCCCCTCTTTCGTCTACTTCTATCGGTAACTTTACTTGGAGCTATATTTTTATTCACCACATGATATGTGTTTTGCTTGGAGCGACTTGTATGATTTGAATCTTTGCTTTTTAGTTTACCACAATCATCCTTGCTGTACACACCTTTTGAGAGAGCCATATATGATTTGGAATTTGTTAGAATACTCTATGTGCTTCGCTTATATCTTTTGATTTATATAATTTTGCTCTAGTGCTTCACTTATATCTTTTAGAGCATGGTGGTGGATTTGTTTTATAGAAACTATTGATCTCTCATGCTTCACTTAGATTATTTTGAGAGTCTTAATAGCATGGTAATTTTCTTAAAATCCTAATATGCTTGGTATGCAAGATTAATAATAAAACTTTCTTACGAGTGTGTTGAATACTATGATAAGTTTGATACTTGATAATTGTTTTGAGATATGGAGATGGTGATATTAAAGTCATGCTAGTTGAGTAGTTGTGAATTTGAGAAATACTTGTGTTGAAGCTTGTGATTCCCATAGCATGCACGTATGGTGAACCGTTATGTGATGAAGTCGGAGCATAATTTATTTATTGATTTGTCTTCCTTATGAGTGGCGGTCGGGGATGAGAGATGGTCTTTTCCTACCAATCTATCCCCCTAGGAGCATGTGCATAATACTTTGCTTTGATAACTTGTAGATTTTTGCAATAAGTATATGAGTTATTTATGACTAATGTTGAGTCCATGGATTATACGCACTCTCACCCTTCCACCTTTGCTAGCCTCTCTAATACCGTGCACCTTTCGCCGGTATCATACACCCACCATATACCTTCCTCAAAACAACCACCATACCTACCTATTATGGCATTTCCATAGCCATTCTGAGATATATTGCCATGCAACTTTCCACCGTTCCATTTATGACACACTCCATCATTGTCATATTGCTTTGCATGATCATGTAGTTGACATGGTATTTGTGGCAAAGCCACCGTTCATAATTCTTTCATACTTGTCACTCATGAATCATTGCATATCCCGGTACACCGCCGGAGGCATTCATATAGAGTCATATTTTGTTCTAAGTATCGAGTTGTAATTGCTGAGTTGTAAGAAAAATAAAAGTGTGATGATCATCATTATTAGAGCATTGTCCCAGTGAGGAAAGGATGATTGAGACTATGATTCCCCCACAAGTCGGGATGAGACTCCGGACGAAAAATAAATAAATAAAAGAAAGAAAAGAGGCCATAAAAAGAGAGAGAGAAGGCCCAAATGAAAAAAAAAGAGAAAAAAATGAGAGAAAAAGAGAGAAGGGACAATGTTACTATCCTTTTACCACACTTGTGCTTCAAAGTAGCACCATGATCTTCATAGTAGAGAGTCTCTCATGTTATCACTTTCATATACTAGTGGGAATTTTTCATTATAGAACTTGGCTTGCATATTCCAATGATGGGCTTCCTCAAATTGCCCTAGGTCTTCATGAGCAAGCAAGTTGGATGCACACCCACTTAGTTTCTTTTTGAGCTTTCATATACTTATAGCTCTAGTGCATCCGTTGCATGGCAATCCCTACTCACTCACATTGATATCTATTGATGGGCATCTCCATAGCCCGTTGATACGCCTAGTTGATGTGAGACTATCTTCTCCTTTTTTGTCTTCTCCACAACCACCACTCTATTCTACCTATAGTGCTATATCCATGGCTCACGCTCATGTATTGCGTGAAGATTGAAAAAGTTTTGAGAATGTCAAAAGTATGAAACAATTGCTTGGCTTGTCATCGGGGTTGTGCGTGATTTAAATATTATGTGTGGTGAAGATAGAGCATAGCCAGACTATATGATTTTGTAGGGATAACTTTCTTTAGCCATGTTATTTTGAGAAGACATAACTGCTTTGTTAGTATGCTTGAAGTATTATTATTTCTATGTCAATATAAACTTTTGTCTTGAATCTTTCAGATCTGAATATTCATACCACAATTAAGAAGAATTACATTAAAATTATGCCAAGTAGCACTCCGCATCAAAAATTCTGTTTTTATCATTTACCTACTCGAGGACGAGCAGGAATTAAGCTTGGGGATGCTTGATACGTCTCCAACGTATCTATAATTTTTGATTGCTCCATGATATATTATCTACTATCTTGGACATTATTGGGCTTTATTACCCACTTTTATATTATTTTTGGGACTAACCTATTGACCGGAGGCCCAGCCCAGAATTGTTGTTTTTTGCCTGTTTTAGGGTTTGAAGAAAAGGAATACCAAACAGAGTCCAAACGGAATGAAACCTTCGGGAACGTGATTTTCTCATCGAATACAACTCAGAAGACTTGGACCCTACGTCAAGCCATGTAACAGGAGGCCACGAGGTAGGGAGCGCGCCTGCCCCCACAGGCGTGCCCTCCACCCTCATGGGCCCCCTGTTGCTCCACTGACATACTTCTTCCTCCTATATATACCCACGTACCCCCAAACGATCAGAGATGGAGCCAAAAACATAATTCCATCGCCGCAACTTTCTGTATCCACGAGATCCCATCTTGGGGCCTGTTCCGGAGCTCCGCCGGAGGGGGCATCGATCATGGAGGGCTTCTACATCAACATCATAGCCTCTCCGATGAGGTGTGAGTAGTTTACTTCAGACCTACGGGTCCATAGTTAGTAGCTAGATGGCTTCTTCTCTCTTTTTGGATCTCAATACAATGTTCTCCCCCTCTCTTGTGGAGAACCATTCGATGTAATATTCTTTTTGCGGTGTGTTTGTTGAGACCGATGAATTGTGGGTTTTTGATCAAGTCTATCTATGAATAATATTTGAATCTTCTCTGAATTCTTTTATGTATGATTGGTTATCTTTGTAAGTCTCTTCGAATTATAAGTTTGGTTTGGCCTACTAGATTGATCTTTCTTGCAATGGGAGAAGTGCTTAGCTTTGGGTTCAATCTTGCGGTGTCCTTTCCCAGTGACAGTAGGGGCAGCAAGGTACGTATTGTTTTGTTGCTATCGAGGATAACAAGATGGGGTTTTCTTCATATTGCATGAGTCTATCCCTCTACATCATGTCATCTTGCTTAAGGCGTTACTCTGCTTTTAACTTAATACTCTAGATGCATGCTGGATAGCGGTCGATGAGTGGAGTAATAGTAGTAGATGCAGGCAGGAGTCGGTCTACTTGTCTCGGACGTGATGCCTATATACATGATCATACCTAGATATTCTCATAACTATGCTCAATTCTGTCAATTGCTCAACAGTAATTTGTTCACCCACCATAGAATACTTATGCTCTCGAGAGAAGCCTCTAGTGAAACCTATGGCCCCGGGTCTATCTTCATCATATTAATCTCCTACTAATTAGTTATTTACTTTGCTATTTACTTTGCCTTTATTTTACTTTGCATCTTTATCATAAAAATACCAAAAATATTATCTTATCATATCTATCAGATCTCACTCTCGTAAGTGGCCCTATAGGGATTGACAACCCCTATTTGCGTTGGTTGCGAGGATTTGTTTCTTTTGTGCTGGTACGAGGGACTCGCGCGTAGCCTCCTACTGAATTGATACCTTGGTTCTCAAAAACTGAAGGAAATACTTACGCTACTTTGCTGCATCATCCCCTCCTCTTGGGGGAAAACCAACGCAGTGCTAAAAGAGGTAGCATTAGGAAACTTAACCATCTTTGATTAACGATCTAGTCAAGTAGTGGCATACTAGTGACACTCAGTTTGTCTATGTATTCACACATGTACTAAGTTTCCGGTTAAGACAATTCTAGCAAGAATAATAAACATTTATCATGATATAAGGAAATATAAATAACAACTTTATTATTGCCTCTAGGGCATATTTCCTTCAAAACTACCCCAAATACTTGGCGGATAAGAAGGATGGAAAAGTGAAAGGTATATTTGATATACATGTTATTGATGTGTACTTTACTAGTGTTCATAGTAACCCCAGGGTATTTGATACCGGTTAGTTGCTAAGATTAGTAACTCGAAACAAGAGTTGCAAAATGAACAAAGACTAGTTAAGGGCGAGGTGACGATGTGTGTTGGAAATGATTCCAAGGTTGATAAGATCACCATCGCACACTCCTTTTACCTTTGGGATTAGTGTTGAACCTAAAATAAATGTTATTTGGTGTTTTGCGTTGAGCATGAATATGATTGGATCATGTTTATTGCAATACGATTATTCATTTAAGTCAAAGAATAATTGTTGTTCTATTTACATGAATAAAACCTTCTATGGTCATACACTTAATATAAATAGTTTATTGAATCTCAATCGTAGTGATACACATATTCATAATATTGATGCCAAAACCATGCCTCATGGGCAAGATGACCAAGACTCCGTTCTCTAGAACAATGGAGCGAGCCACTGACTTATTGGAAACAATGCATACTGATGTATGCAGTCCAATGAGTGTTGAGGCTCGCGGCGGGTATCGTTATTTTCTGACCTTCACAGATGATTTGAGCAGATATGGGTATATCTACTTAATGAAACATAAGTCTGAAACATTTGAAAAAGTTCAAAGAATTTTCAGAGTGAAGTGGAAAATCATCGTAACAAGAAAATAAAGTTTCTACGATCAGATCATGGAGGCAAATATTTGAGTTATGAGTTTGGTATTCATTTGAAACAATGTGGAATAGTTTGGCAACTCACGCCACCTGGAACACCACAGCATAATGGTGTGTCCGAATGTCGTAGCGGTACTTTATTAGATATGGTGCGATCTAGATGTCTCTTACCGATTTACCACTATCATTTTGGGGTTATGCATTAGAGACAACTGCATTCACGTTAAATAGGGCACCATCTAAATCCGTTGAGACGACACCATATGAACTATGGTTTGGCAAGAAACCTACGCTGTCATTTCTTAAAGTTTGGGGCTGCGATGCTTATGTGAAAAACCTTCAACCTGATAAGCTCGAACCCAAATTGGAGAAGTGCGTCTTCATAGGATATCCAAAAGAAACTGTTGGGTACACCTTCTATCATAGATCCGAAGGCAAGATATTTGATGCTAAGAATGGATCATTTCTAGAGAAGGAGTTTCTCTCAAAAGAAGTGAGTTGGAGGAAAGTAGAACTTGATGAGATAATTGTACCTTCTCCCGAATTGAAAAGTAGTTCATCACAGACATCAGTTCCAGTGATTCCTACACCAATTAGTGAGGAAGCTAATGATGATGATTATGAAACTTCAGATCAAGTTACTACCGAACCTCGTAGGTCAACCAGAGTACGATCCGCACCAGAGTGGTATGGTAATCCTGTTCTGGAAGTCATGTTACTTGACCATGACGAACCTACGAACTATGAGGAAGTGATGATGAGCCCAAATTCCGTAAGATGGCTTGAGGCCATGAAATCTGAGATGGGATCCATGTACGAGAACAAACTATGGACTTTGATTTACTTGCCCGATGATCGGCGAGCCATTGAGAATAAATGGATCTCCAAGAGGAAGACGGACGCTGATAGAAGTGTTACTATCTACAAAGCTCAAATTGTCGCAAAAGTTTTTTGACAAGTTCAAATTGTTGACTACGATGAGATTTACTCACTCATATCGATGCTTAAAAGTATGTCTGAATCATGTTAGCAGTTGCCACATCTTATGAAATCTGGCAAATCAATATAAAAATGTATTCCTTAATGGATTTCTTAAAGAAGAGTCGCATATGATGCACTAGAAGGTTTTGTTGATCCAAAAGGTCAGTATATGTGAATTATTCATGCTAGAATTGTATTAACCGGAAACATGCCCAATAGGCAATATGCGAACAGAGTGTCCCTAGTATGCCTCTACTTGAGTAGCTCATTAATCAAAGATGGTTAAGTTTCCTGACCATAGACATGTGTTGTCATTTGATGAATGGGGTCACATCATTAGAGAATGATGTGATGGACAAGACTCATCCGTTAGCGTAGCATAAGGATCGTTTAGTTTTATTGCTATTGCTTTCTTCATGACTTATACATGTTCCTCTCACTATGAGATTATGCAACTTCTGAATACCTGAGGAGCACCTTTTGCGCTATCAAACATGACACATAACTGGGTGATTATAAAGATGCTCTACGGGTGTCTCCGATGGTGTTTGTTGAGTTGGCACAGATCGAGATTAGAATTTGTCACTCTGTGTATCGGAGAGGTATCTCTGGGCCCTCTCGGTAATGCACATCACTATGAGCCTTACAAGAAATGTGACTAATGAGTTAGTTACGGGATGATGCATTACGGAACGAGTAAAGATACTTGCCAGTGACGAGATTGAACTAGGTATGATGATACCGACGATCGAATCTCGGGCAAGTAACATACCGATGACAAAGGGAACAACGCATGTTGTTATGCGGTTTGACCGATAAAGATCTTCGTAGAATATGTAGGAGCCAATATGTGCATCGGGTTACGCTATTGGCTATTGACCGGAGATGTGTTTCGGTCATGTCTACATAGTTCTCGAACCCGTAGGGTCCGCACGCTTAACATTTGATGACGATTTGTATTACGAGTTATGTGATTTGATGATTGAAGTTTGTTCATAGTCCCGGATGAGATCACGGACATGACGAGGAGTCTTGAAATGATCGAAACATAAAGATTCATATATTGGAAGGCTGCATTTGGACATCGCAATGGTTCTGAGTGGTTCGGGCATTTTTTCAGAGTACCGGGAGGTTACCGGAATCCCCCAGGAGAAGTATTGGGCCTAGTGGGCCTTATTGGAGGAGAGGAGAAAGGGCCACAAGAGAGGGGTGCGCCCTCCCCTTGCCCAAACCGAATTGGACTAGGGGAGGGGGCTGGCCCCCCTCTTTCCTTCCCCCTCTCTCTCCCTTCCCTTTCCCTCCGGTGGAAGAAAGGAAAAGGGGGCGAATCCTACTTGGACTAGGAGTCCAAGTAGGACTCCCCCCCTTGGCGCGCCCAACCTGGTTGGCCTCCTCTCTCCCTTCCTCCTTTATATACGTGGCCAGGGTGCACACCAATAGCACAACAGACAATTGTCTTAGCCATGTGCGGTGCCCCCTCCACAGTTACACACCTCAGTCATATCATCGTAGTTCTTAGGTGAAGCCCTGCACAGGTAACTTCATCATCACCGTCACCACGTCATCATGTTGACGGAACTCTCCGTCGTCCTCAACTGGATCAAGAGATCGAGGGACGTCATCGAGCTGAACGTGTGCTGAATGCGGAGGTGCCGTACGTTTGGTGCTTGGATCGGTTGGATCGTGAAGATGTTCGACTACATCAACCGCCTTAATAAATGCTTCCGCTTTTAGTCTACAAGAGTACGTAGACACACTCTCCCCTCTCGTTGCTATGCATATCCTAGATAGATCTTGCGTGACCGTAGGAAAATCTTTGAAATAATGTGTTCCCCAACACGATCCGGTGGCGGTGAAGTGGCTAATTCGGCCGATTTGGAGGCGGGAGGCGGGGGATCAGTGATGGATCCGGCAGCAGTGGCGGTGGAGTTGCCGGATTTGACACCTCAGCGGCTACGGTAGCGCAGCAGGAGGTAGGGATAGCCAGCGGGGTCGCAGCGGTGTCGGGGATGAACGGACGAGCGGCGGCGGCAATATTTCTCGCCAGAAATCGCCGGAGGCGGAGGAGGGCGGCAGCAGGCGGGCAGGCAGAATGAAACTAAAAAGCGATTGGCGGTCGGTGAGTATTACATCTCCTGTAGAGGAAGATGTATATTTGAACCGCGAAGTGTTGCAGTTTGCATCTCCACCTAGGCGAAGATGTTTTCTTTTTTTTGCATCTACATCATCTGTTGGAGAGGGGTTTTGAGGCATCAGAGATACGAAAGTTAGGTATTTTTGCATCTACCTCTTCTATTGAAGATGCTCTTTATATATAGATAGACATATACTCGGATTCGTGCAGCTAATTACGAAAGTTAGGTATTTTTGCATCTACCTCTTCTATTGAAGATGCTCTTTATATATAGACAGACATATACTCGGATTCATGCAGCTAATTAATGATCTGTATCGGTTCCCACAGAAAAAAAAAGATTTGTATCGGTTGACTCAACTAAAGTCCTGGAATATCCAACTCCGGACGTGTATTCGTGAACAACACATATGCAGATTGTGGCACTAATCTTTATCTTTATCTTTATCTTTCCCTTATATATATATATATATATATATACTAATAAAGCACGGAGTGCTTCTGGTCGTACGTCGTCGTCACTTTTGCAAAAAAGCCCCTCAGTTTACATGAAATCAACCCGCAGTCCCTGTTTTAGTAGGAAAGATAAAGCAACCCGGCGCCGCACGGCGACTGCGATCCCACGGCGCACCAGCAGCAGGCGCAGCGTATCCCGACGCCGCAACTGCGGCGCACCTGTCGCCCACCAGTGCAGACCCCGAGGCCGTGCCGACGACGACGAACGAGGTGGCGGAGCAGGGGCCCCGGCGAGCGGGGAGCAGAAGGCACAGTGCATCCCGGCGCCGCACGGCGATTGCGAGCCCGCCGCACACCTATTGCCCACCAATGCGGACTTCGAGGCCATCCCGACGAAGAGAATCGGGATGAGGAGGGTGCCGCTGCAGCTAGCCATCCTGACGGCGACGGCGGCCATCGTACGCTCGCTCGCTTGCAGTCCACCGCTGGCAGTCCCCTGATGTCGACGTCTCCATCGTGCGGCGAGTGCACACGCGGATCTCATCGGAGAACCTGAGGGGTCGCCGTCGAAGGGGGAGGAGTGGAAGAGGACGCTGGCGTGCAAGCTGTACGAGGTGCAGATCCAACTGAAGGTCTGCCGCGACCGCGCCGCCTGGAGGAGCGGCGCCCGACCCCGCCCGGCGCTCGATCTGGTGTCGTGTCGGCTGTCGACCGACCCCGGGGATTGCAGACCCCCGCGCCACCGTCCTGCCTCAGCTCGTCCTCTCGCGGGTGAGAAAATTGGGGGCTCACAGGGCAGATGCACTTCAGAGGCCACGATCCAAGCCGCCACTCAAGTCGGGCGCACGCACATCCAAGATCTGGCCCGAAACGCCGCAGCAAGGCGTCGTCGGAGGAGGGTGAGCTGGACACGACCACACCGATCCGGAGCCCGAAACCCCGACGTAGATCCACGCAGCCCCGTCAAGCTGCCGCCGAGCTCGACCCTGTAGCAGGCCACCGCTTTCGTGGCTCCACCATAGGCTTAGCCAACCCCCTCCCCCGCGTGCAAGCACGGCCACCAGGAGCCCATGGGCAGCCGTGCCGCAACCGGCCGACGAACGCGAAGTAGCTCACGGGCGAGACGACCTGGGAAATCGAATCGTCCAGCTGTTGTAGATTGGGGGCGGTCACATCGATGAAGGAGAAGAGAATTATGGGGTCAACAGAACGAACGCCATGGGGGTGAGGGTGGGGGTGGATCAGATGGGGCTCGTGGTGTGTGCTGGAGCCACGGATAGAGAGAAGAGCAGGAAGAAGAGCAACGCTGATGGGTGGGAGGGCGCTGGATGGATGGATAAACAGAGGAAGGAGAGGAGCAGATGTCCACGGCTCCATGCAGTAGTAGTGGTCTCGGTGGGGATTATTGCTATGGATTTTGCTTTTTTTTTTAATGGCTGCACCTGCCAGACGCTGCTGGAAGTTGCCATGCTAGCACTGATTGCAGTTTTTCTTCTTCTTAATGAGCACCGATATAATTACTTGATGTTGTTTTATTGTTACTATATAGTTTAATGTTCAAGCCTACAACATCTTATGAATACATCATCAGATACAAATAGTAAAAGTGAGTGAAATATTGGAAAAAAAATATTTCTACTAAAGAGTAGAGAGAATGTGACAACTGACAACGCTGTATCTTGAAATTTACCTCTCCTTTTTTTACAATCCATCAGAAATTTACCTGTGATGGGGAACATAAGAACTTATTGATTAGTTATTAAACTCTCGAATAGTATACAACAATTTCACCGTCGGTATATCCTACTAAAAACAGTTACACAGTTTCTCTTCCACCTGATGATAGTATTAAGCTGAAGGAGGCGCCGTCAAAGGACATCCTATGACTTTCTCAACTTTATATTACACGGTATGGACACCAATAATCCTATTTTTAATTGCAAACACCGAGTATGTCTGATTTGCTTTAAGATAAGGAGTGTTTCAAATTGTTCTTGCTTAAAAAAATCGTTCTTTTGAATATGTTCATGCTTTTAAAAATACTCAAAATTACCAAAAAATCAAACTCTTTTTAGAAAAATCGTTTAATATTGATCACAAAATTTTAAAAATCCTCTTTCAAGAAAAAAACATGTGTGAATAAATGTTCATTTTCAAAACATGTTTCAATTTGAATAATTCAGAATTGTTTAATTATTATAAAAGGAAGAAATATTTGTGTTTTTCTGAAATATAAAATACAAAACCTATTACAAGACTATTCTATGCACCACTACTCTTCTATCAGATGAAGGATGTCAGGATGGCTTATTTACGTCCACACTTCATACTTCGAAAGGCGATAACAGTATAAGCTTATTACTGATGTTTATCAGAATTGTACTATATAAGAAATGGCGCGTACTATCACCGGGAGTAAATTTTACGATATTTTTCGCCCGTTGCAACGCACGGGCATTTGTGCTAGTCTAATATTAAAGGGAGGATTGTTTCTCCATTTTTTTTGTTTATGGTGGGACCAAGCTAATTTTCGTCCGTCATAGATCGCTGATTATTTTTCTCGTTTGTCATGGGACGTTGTGTTAAATTTTTACGTACATCCGTGATTTTCTCGAACAACCGGGCCGGCCTATGAAGATATTGATAGGCTGCGATGACAAACTATAGCTTCAAAAAAAGATGCACTGAGGGGGGATCGAACCCAAGCTTTACTAGTTAGGGCCGGCCCGATATTGATAGGCTGCGATGACAAATTGTAGCTTCAAAAAAAGATGCACTGAGGGAGGATCTAACCCTGGATGTCATACTACAACGTCACGCTACAACCAGTTGACTTACCAAGCTTTACTGGTTATAAGATAGTGCAAAGCATTAAGAACTAATCTCCACTGCAGATACGGATATTTTAAAATTTTTGAATGCAATTGTTTTTTAAAATAATACCAGAATGTTTTGTGAAACAAAAACACTTTACAAATTTGTAAAGATATTTTAAAAAAATGAAACATTTTATAAAAATCATGAACAAGTTTTTCAAATAGGAACATTTTTTAAATTCCAAAACAAAATGTGAAAACGCAAATATTTTTTAAACTCCCGAGAAAAACTGGAAAACACAAAAAAATGAAACTCCTACAAAAAGGAAAACATGAACATTTAAAAATAAAATTGAACAATTTATGGAAATAGTTTTTTTTTTGTGAAATTCCACAAAAACTCTGAAAAGTTGTGAAAATTTCGAACAAAAAAATTCAAATTTTCGAAACTCCAACAAAATTTGAAAACACATTTTTAAAAACATTTTTGAACAAATTTGGAAATGGGAACATTATTTGAAATTCTTGAAAATGAAAACGTGAATATTTTTTCAATCTGTAAACAATTTCTCAAAACAGGAACATTTTCTGAAATTCTGAACATGTTTTAAAAGTTGTGAAAAATCAGAAGAAAAAAACCATTCCGAACAAACTTTAAAAAACACGAACATTTTCTGAAAATCCAAAACATTTTTTAATTTATTTACAAATATGAAAACACGACCATTCTTGAAAATTTTAAAAGCACGGTCATTTTTTTATATAGAGAGGCTTTGTTTGAATATTTATCCCACCTCACTTCGATCCACAAAAATCCACCAGTTTATATACGCCGTAGGGTCGTCGAGTAATCATCAAGCCCAACGAAGGGTAAGTTGCGGGAGTGAAGGAATTAAGGTTGACTCTAATTAAATAAAATTGTGGGAATAGAGCCTAACAAAAGAATTAATGTTGGTTCTAAACAGAAATGTGGGAAGTATGGCTGGATTGTTATCTTGTGATGTGCTTTCACGTCTCATGTAGGGCGTGTTTGGTTTGTTGCGTCCCACCTGGCTCGCACCCACCATGCAATATCATTGACGTTTGGTAGCCCGCATGCCTAACTAGGCCAGGCCCGCGGATGTAAAAAGGGGCTCCCAGCCAGGCTCGCTCGAAAGCAGGTTTCGGGCGTATCAGCGAGCCAGCACCCGCCGCTGCACGCGCACCTGCACCCACGCAAGCGAGGGGATAGGGTTTCTCTCCTGCAGTTTCACATCTGACTCATTCACGCCGCTCTCCTCGCTCCCCTCTCGCTCCCGCGACAACTGCGGATCTAGCAGCCCGTCGCCTCTGTCGACATCGCCGGCAGTCATCCTCGCCGCTGCGGAGGTAGAAACCTCCTCCTCCCCTCCCTCTCCGGGTCTCCCATCCGTCTGCATCCCTCTCTTTCCCTCAGATCCCCATCTCTCTGCCGCTCGCCCTGCACTCGTGGTGCTTGTTCTTCGATGCGGGGATGGGTGAAGCGGCAGCCTCCTCTGGTCGTGGATTAGTGCCTTCTCCTCCACCTGGGTGTGGCAAGCACCAATGCATCATTTTCCCATCACGTCCCCTCTTCTTTTCTTTTGTTGTAGGTTCAGATCTGTCACCAACTTCCTTTTCCCCTATGGATTAGAGATGGCTGGGTGTTTTTTGTATCATGTAGACACTTTGCTAGCTTATGGAAAGGATGGAATCAGTAGATAGTTTGACTAAATAGTTATACAAATGATGCAAATAGTATGATAGTTTCTGCATATATTTTATTTTGTTTTGATGATGCAAATGATGTCAATATTATCAGTGCTCATGCCTTTATTAATTTATAAATCTATGATGCATTTATATAGATGGATGACAATGGCAAGACCCGAGATACCCTCATAGTGCAAGCTGCTGGTTTGGTTGTTGTTTTGTGTGCCTATATGGCCACGATAACTACAAGGGCTAGAATTAGAAACTATCGTGCTCCAATCCGTTACATTATGCTTGAGAGAGACGTAGCTAAGTTATCCAATCTATGTTTTATGTGCATACCGCACATGGATCCACCACGACACGTGCTGGATCAAGCTCGTGCGTCATCGGGTGTGCTTCCATTCGGGCACCAAGGACTGTTATAACAAATGCGATGGCGTCTGCTACATATACTCCTGCTGCGAATCAGTACACCAAGATGGAACCATGAGGCCTCAGGATGTCGTTGAAATGATACAAACATAAAAGTCATGGATCGCCAGAACCATGTGGAATAGATCTGCTAGCTCTTTGATGTTGATGCAGTTATTGCAGGGCTAATATAAACATGGTAGCATCCATTTTGAAGAAACAAAAATAATGCTTATCTTTGTCAATCTATTGTTGTGTTTGTCTTTTCTCTCCACTATATGGGTCTGTCTAGGATGGCCTGGTTATTGCAGAGTGACTTAATCAAATATGAAAAAGAATATCCTCACAAATCTTCGCATAAAATTAATTACGCAGGACTTAGTTGTGCAATATTTACTTTCATTCCCCATATGACAAACTTCATTTCTGTTGGCCCCATTTACGTATGGTTGACGAGCATGGCCCATGTGTCATAGATGTAACAAAACACTTTTATATTATGAGACTACTAATGAAACACGGTCTACTACTTATAAAAGTGTGAGTCATCAGGCCCGGTCCGGATG
>NC_041388.1:48627104-48668315 GCF_002162155.2 Triticum dicoccoides | reverse complement strand
GGAGCGCAGGGGCCCCAACCCAGCTACAGGGCGAAGTGCAAGATCGGGTGGTGCTGGCCGCTCGTGCGTTCGCATGGTCATGGCAGCCATGGTTGTGGTGGTCGGCGGCGGCGGAACATGGCCGGTGGCAGCGCATAAGAAGGTGGCGTTGTTTGGCGTCGTGGTGGCACTGACGGCAGGCCTGGCAATCATGCGTCAGAACCTACTCTAAAGATGGATTGGTGGAAGACAGTGGCAGTAGCCTTTGAGAGGGTGCCAGACCACTGTGTGCTCCAGACCCAGCAATGTGGCTTGGTTGGGGTCTCAGGTTTTAGATGTTAGGTTTTGGTGCAAGGATTGTTTGGTATTTGGCTCAGACTATCGGCATCCTTCATGATTTGATGAAGCTTGGTGGACGACTCTGCCCTTTCACCCCCTACATGTACCACCTTGAACATCATTACAACATCTCGCTGCTGAATCAACATGGACCAACCGAAGCTACATGGGATCTGCAATCCGATCGACATATCACCAGCGGTCATGCAACACGGGGTCAACCCACACGCCATCATTAACAATGGCCGCCGCACATACTCATCGCAGAGTATGACGCCCAACCAGATCAAATATATGCATACAACCCTATCACCCACAATATTGAGAACCTCCTCGACTGGAGCGGCTCATCCATCCCGAGTCCCACCTTGGGCAGAAGACATGCCGCTGTATACGAGGAAAGCATCGCCTCACCGGGGCAGCAACCTTGCAAAGAAACCATCTTCATCTCCTCAACGTCTACACAAGCCCTATGTCTATTGCTACAACTACAATGCCTGTCACAACACACCATTGGAAGGCTTATGTGCGTCTGTCGTAGCTGGCGATCCATGATTTCCAGTTCTCAGTAGGGTGAATTTCAGTTTTTACCCCTAATTTGAGAGATTTAGCAGAATTTTATACATTATACCCATTTAGCAAAAATGTAGCTAAACTGTACCCCTTTTAATTTTTTTTCTATGAACATTCTGACCCTAGGATTCCAATTATCTCGTCCACATGCCAATTTTCTGCTGGCGGATTTTCTCCACGTTGGAACCCTTACATGCCGCTTCACCTAACCGGACCGGGGTGACAACCGTACACAGTTGTAGCTTACCAAACCTGTAGAAGATTACCTTTTGCTTGCGCAAAACGAACAATTGATTGGATGCAACACATGGGTTGATTAATTAGATAGTTGGCTCGGTAATGATCGTAATTGTATGTATGTGATATGCATGCATAAGTGTTCATCACTCAGGATGCAAACAACGTCGGTTGTCAGAAACGAAATATATGGATCTGGAATAATCATGCCATCGGTACATGGCAGTCCTCGGAAAACTTGATCAATAATCAGCCTCTGCCAACCGAGGCTCTTTCGTTCAAAAAAAAAAAATCTCCAATAATCAGCGCCCCTTGTGTCCGGTGTGGCCCAGACCTGGGGCTCGCTTGTCTGATGAGGGGCCTAGCCAGGGGTTTGTGGCCGCCGTGGTCCCTGCCACGTGGTGGTCATGCAGGAGCCCGTTTATGTGTATTTTGTAAACGGACGTCTGCAGCCAACCAAACTGGGCCGGCCCATCTCATCCTGTGTTTTTTTTGTGTATTTTAGATGCAAAAAAAAAAAGCGCACATGCGGGGGATCAAACTAGCGATCTCTACTTCGAGCTAACCGGCACTTACCATCTCGCCACCTTGCCCAACATGCTCACTAACATACTTTTACTTCTTTTCTTAATTCAGCTTTCCTTTTTATTTTATTTTCCTTTTTTCATTTATGTTTTTTCTTTTTCTTTCTTCCGGGATCAATGATTTTTATTATAATTCGTGAACTTTTTCTTCAAATTTATGAACTTTTTTCAAATTCGCTGAACTTTTTGAAATTCGGTGAACTTTTTTCAAATTCGATGAACTTTTTTTAAAATTTAATGAACTTATCTTAATTCAATGAATTTTTTTTAATTCAATGAACTTTTTTGCATTTGATGAACTTTTTTTTGAAATTCAACAAACTTTTTCTAACTTTGATGAACTTTTTTTTCAAATTGATGAACTTTTTTCAAATTTGTAGATTTGCTTTCTAAAATCCATGGAAATGTTTTTCAATTTCGACGAACTTTTTTTCAAAATTGATGAACACTTTTTGAAAATTGATGAACTTTTTTCAAGTTTGACAACTTTTCTTCGAAAAGTGATGAACTTTTTTCAAAATCCATGAACTTTTTCCTATCACAATTTTATGCTAATTTTTTTAAGCGATACTGTACATGGTTATGTGCAACAAATAGCGTTGCGACTGTGTTATTAGGTGTTATAGGCTGCTACAAATCACTCAAGGCTGGTAGCTCTAGTGGTTAGGGAGTTCGCACGTGCAATGAACGTTAGGAGTTTGAATCCTGTAGCAACCATTTTTTTGGAAAAAATTCGCGCGAGTTTGCTGGTCGACGCGGGCCGGCCCAACTTGCAGGGCGCGTGGGCGCCGGCGCTTAAGGCGCCGACTAGGAGCTCCCCGTGGTCATGGCCTGGTGCGCCTGTGGCCACCTCGCCCGATCTTGGGCGAGGGGCGTGCTGCCCGGGGTGCCCTCTGCTTCCTCCAGCAGATGATATGGCTATCCGGACGTACAAGTCGGTTTGCTCTCTTCCCTCCCGATAGGGTTTTTGGTCCTCCCGGAGGCAATCTTTCGCCGCCGTCGAGATTGTGTTTCCCTACCTCCACAACGCTGTCCTTTGAATCGCGCTGGCGAATCCTAGGATCGAGGAGGGCCTAGGGTTGTACCAAGGAGTCCCGATCGCATCGCTGTCGGGCTAGGGATCGAGATGTCTTCGAGCGGGGCTTCGGGACCGGCGGAGGCTGGTCAAAAGGCGACCGATGAAGTAGAGAAGATGATGAAGGAGCTTGGACTGTGAGAGGAGGATCTGGACAACGTGGTGTTCAACGAGAAGGAGGCACCGCCGGAGGCGGTCCGGTGGATCGCTTTGGCCAAAGTCCACTCAAGCAAAACCTATAGTCAATTCTGGTTTTTCAAGAATATGAGAGCTGCCTGGGATCTTGCACAGGAGGTGAAATTCAAGCCCCTAGAGGATAACCTCTACACTATCCAATTTTCCTGCCTAGGAGATTGGGAGCGGGTCATGTTGGAGGGCCCTTGGCACTTCAGAGGAGATGCGGTGATCATCAAGCTGTATGATGGATTAGCGAGCCTTCAACAGTTCAGCTTGACACCATAGAGATATGGGTACAGATACACGATGTTCCAAAGCTGTACGCACACCTTGTGCCATCGCTTGCGGCAAAAGTTGGAGAGGTCCTCTTTGTGGAACCACAATCGCAGGATTTGGTGGGCAATTTTCACCGTGTCTGGGTCAGGATAGCCGTCGCGAAGCCCCTCAAGAACGCAGTATCCATGATCCGTGATGGAAAACGTCAAATCTATCGTGTTAAGTATGAAAAACTACCTGATTGGTGTGATGTCTGTGGCATGCTAGGGCACCTGTTTAAAGTGCATGGGGGCGGGATCCACCCACCGTCGGCTCTGGTGTTTAAAGATCTTAGAGCTTCTTGGGCCATGAGGACTTGGAGAGGTCCTGGTAATGGGCGAGGCTGGAGAGGAGGTTGTCGAGGAGGCCGTACTGGAGGCAGAGGAAGGGGCGACCACGGTAGCTCGTATTATGATGGTTTTGATGAAGAAGATGAGCAGGAAACAAGCCGAGATTCGGACATGGTGGATGCAGAAAATAATAGAAAGAGAGCTTCAGCGGTCGTTCCATCTCAGGTGTCATCAGGAGAAAACACGGTTACCCCTGGCCGTGTCAATCAGCTGGCGCTGCTCCCTCCCGCAGCCCCCCTAGGCCGAGTGGAACACATGACCCGAAGAGAGCGAAGATGAATGCAGAAATAGAGAAGAACAACGTCGCTAAACCCAGTACAAGTGTGAAAGGTGATTTGAAGTTGGCGGGCTCGGTCGACGGGCGCTGCCGAGCCCAATGAGTGCCTTATGCTGGAACCGTCATGGCACAGGCACAGCCGCGGCGGTCTGTGAACTTCGTGATTTCACGAAGAAATTTGCCCCTACCCTACTTTGCATAGTTGAAATACAAATAGATGGTGCTAGGGTAGAAGCTTTATCTGGTACTATGGGTTTTGATAATGCGTATGCTGTTAGTAGTCAAGGTCGAAGCGATGGTATTGGTTTGTTCTGGAATAATTCAATAATGGTTGAGATATTTGGTTACTCTGTTTATCACTTGGATGTCTTGGTAGAGGAAAATAACCAGGACAAATGGAGATTGACGTGTGTATATGGTGAAGCACAAACACACCTGAGGCATCAGACATGGACGGTTTTGAAAAACATCAGTACCTTGAGCCCTTTACCATGGTTGTGCATGGATGATTTTAATGAAATCCTTCGTCCGGAAGAGCACGAGGGGGTGGGACAGCGAAGTAACGCGCAGATCCAAGCATTCCGGGATACCATGGATATTTGCATCTTGCTAGATACGGGATTTAACGGCAATTTCTGGACCTTTGAGAAGAAAGTAGCCAGTGGGAGCTACACAAGGTGTCGGTTAGACAGAGCGCTGGCTAATGTTGGATGGATGAATAAATTTCCAGAGGCATCAGTATCACATCTCACGTGCTCTATATCTGACCACTCACCTATAATCATTGATTTTGGCGGTCCAGAAATGGTACAAGCGCAGAGAAGTTTTAAGTACGAGCTAATGTGGGAATCGCATGAGGGGCTCCGTGACGTCCTTACAAGCGGCTGGGACTCCGGGCCACAATGTACATCACTGGAAGAAATGGAACGGGAACTCAGCAACATTTCTAAGGGGCTAGCCAAGTGGAGTAGAGATACGTTCGGGTCTGTACGCAAGGAAATAAAGGCTCTGAAGCAGGCCTTGGAAGAGTTCAGAAACGACCCAGCAAGGATAGCACCCTCTCACGCCGAGCTCAAGATCAATGAATGTTTGATCGAGATGTATCATCGGGAGGAGATTATGTGGCGCCAAAGAGCACGAATCGATCGAGTGGCTTTCCGCGGGAGACATGATCACTAATTTTTTTCATCTCCTAGCTAGTCTTGGCAGGAAGAAAAATATGATTAAGGCCTTACAAAATTCCCTAGGAATAATTGTTGATGACCCAGCAGAGTTGAAGGCAATGGCTATTGATTTCTATTAAACGTTGTATTCTTCAGAGGGGGTACAGAACATGGAAGCTGTTTTAAACCATGTCCCACGTAAGATTACGCCTGAGATGAGCGCTACCCTATGTTCTCCATATACTAATGAAGAGGTTAAAGTGGCTCTCTTCCAAATGTTCCCAACCAAAGCGCCAGGGCCGGATGGCTTCCCTGCCCATTTTTATCAGCGACATTGGGATATCTGTGGAGAAGAGGTAACCATATTATTCTGAGGATAGTCCGGGGGGAGGAGAGTCCTGGATGTATCAATGACATGGTCTTAGTGCTCATTCCCAAGGTAGCAAATCCAACAATGTTAACTCAATTTCGCCCTATTAGCTTGTGCAACGTCTTATACTCCCTCCATTCCAAAATATAGTGCGCCCACGCTTCCCGAGATCCAACTTTGATCATAAATTTAACCAATGAGACCAACTGCGGTGGGAGAAAAAAATTATATAATTGAAAACTTCTTTCGAATACGAACTCACTGATATAATTTTTGCTCCCTCCGCAATCGGTCTTGGTAGTTAAATTTACGGTCAAAGTTGAAGCACGGGGATAGAGGAAGCACTACATTATGGAATGGAGGGAGTATAAGATATCATCAAAAGTGGTCGCGAATAGATTGAAACTTATTTTGCCTGACATAATCTCTGAGGAACAGTTAGCCTTTTTCCCAGGGAGGTTGATAACAGATAATATCATTTGCGCCTATGAATGCATACACTTTATGAAGCAGTCTAGATCAAAATCAAATAGTTACTGTGTTTTGAATATGATATATAGGAATGGGCTTACATGAGAGCTATCATGACAAAACTTGGTTTTGCTAAACAGTGGATAGATACTGTAATGGGCATGGTTTCATCGTTATCATTCTTGGTCTTGTTCAATGGAGTGAAGCTTGATTCATTCAAGCCAACAAGAGGTATCAGGCAGGGAGACCCAATCTCCCCCTACTTATTCTTGATTCCAGCAGAGGGCCTTTCGTGCCTCCTTAAATCCAGTTCACAGTCATCATTCGCGGGTCTTCAGGTGGCCCGACAGCTCCCACTGTTAACCACCTTTTGTTTGCAGATGACAGCCTGCTGTTATTCAAGGCTAGTGTAGAGGGGTCTCGTGCGGTGTCACACCTGCTAGGCACTTATTGTGCTGCTTCAGGTCACAGAATTAATCATGAAAAGTCATCAACATTTTTTTAGTAAAGGGTGCTTGGAAATATAAGAGAGGCAGTGAAGAACACCTTAAATGTGCACAAGGAGTTGTTAAATGAACGTTGTCTTGGGATGCCCACTGACGTGGGCCATCCGAAAAATGGGACGTTGAAATACCTACGAGATCGTGTGTGGGAGAAGATAAAGGATTGGATGGAGAAGCTCTTATCATCGGCAGGTAAAGAAGTTTTGATCAAATCAGTTGCTCAGGCGATTCCAGTCTACTCTATGTCATGTTTCAGATTGCCAAGAGGTCTATGCGAGAGCATCACTTCGGTCATTCTGGTGGGGAAGCAAGCAAGGTAAGAGGAAACCCAGCTGGGTTGCATGGGATATCATGACTAGACCTAAATATCTGGGAGGTTTAGGCTTTCGAGATCTAGAGATTTTTAACTTGGCACTTCTCGCACACCAAGCATGGAGGCTGCTAACGGGGGAATCATCTTTGAGTGCCCGCATTCTTAAGGCTGTTTATCACTCGGAGTGTACATTACTAGAGGCAGAACTCGGGCCGCGCCCATCATAGATTTGGCGGTCCATACTAGATGGTCGTGACATACTGTCACAGGGCATTGTTAAAAGGATTGGGGGTGGCGAGAACATGGACATTTGGAGACAGAACTGGATTCTGAGAGAAGGTTACAAGAGGCCTATAACGTCACTGGTGCAAAACCCGCCGACTAAGGTCGCTGAACTAATTGATGCTACTACTGCATCATGGAAGGAGGATCTGATCCGAACTACTTTTACTGCTTTTGATGCTACTAAGATTCTGAAGATACCTTTGTGCACACAAAAGGTAGAGGACTTTTGGGCCTGGCATGAGGAGAATAGAGGTGTATTTAGTGTAAGGTATGCTTATCGCATGATCCTTCATACCAAGCACGAGCGGGAGGCTTGGCTGCATGAAGGCGCGGAATGAGTAGAACAAATGGAGGAATATTTGGCACATACAGGTACCATCTAAACTTTGGATGTTTGTATGGCGTCTGGCAAGACAGTCCATGCCAACTGCGGAATTACTCAAGCACCGAAATATGGCTACTGAGGATACATGCAGACTGTGTGGATACTGATATGTGGAGACATGCACTTCTCTCATGCCCTATGTCAGCTAGCGTCTGGGCTCTAGAGCCGGAGGAATTGGTACACCATATGGTGGAAAGGCAAGAGGACAATCCTAAGAATTGGCTGTTTGCACTACATGAAATACTAGATGCAAATGCGTTCGTACAAATGATTGTCACCCTGTGGGCTATTTTGGGGAGCATGGTGGAAAGCGATCTACGAGGATATCTTCCAGTCACCGCATTCTATAAACGGTTTTATTACTAGCTATCTAGCGGAAATTAATTGCATGGACACAAAGCTCCCAAAGCAGGGGGTTTTCAGAGCTCCCAGACCGACCCAGTAGCAGCCCCCCCAGTCGGGCTCGGTGAAAATAAATGTTGATGCTACGGTCCCAAGCATGCTAAGTATGGTGCAGTTGGGGCGATTTGCAGGAGTGAAGATGGAACCTTCATGGGGGCTTCAATGCTGGTTTTGAAGTACATTTCCTCTCCACAAATCCTTGGAGCTCTTGCAATCAGAGAAGCGATGGCGTTGGCGGAGGACCTATACCAGAGGCGAATTCATGTGGTATCGGACTGCAAATAGGTGGTGGAGGACCTCAACGAGGAAAATGCATCAGCTCATGGAACTACTATGCATGAAATAATACATCAATCTCCGGACTTTGATTTTTGCAAGTTTATTCATGAATTTAGGAGCTCAAATGTTGAAGCTCACAACTTAGTGAAGCATGCTTTATCCCTTGGAGGTGGCCGCCGTGTGTGGTTAGGCCACCCTGGGGATCTTTCTTTCGTCCCTGTAAACGCTATGACGACTTAATAAAAGCTTCGTGAGGTTGTCTAAAAAAAGCAGATGATATGGCTTCTCCTCGGATGTTCCCTTGTCGACCAACGGTGATGAAAGGTTCGGGTCTGCTCCGACCACCTGTAACATCCCAAAATTTTCCAATTTTTGGAATGTTAATAATAGGATAATATTGATTGAATTACTCTGATTTTCATAGGGAATTAAAACTTTTTGAGTCCTTGTTTAAACTTTTTTTCAAACCATGTTAAAAATTGGATAACATTTTTGTCCAATAAAAAAATGGTTGGGAAAGTTTATTCAAGAATTCAAAGGGCATTCAATTCTTTTGGAATATTTTGAAACCACATTCAAATATATGAGTGAGAATAAAATGACTTTCTCAAATGTGGTGGATTAATATTCCATTTGGGGTTCTTTGAAGTTTTGAGTTTCATTGGAATTGGATCTTATATGGAATTTTAATGCCATTTAAATATTTCCAAAGTATTCAAATAAAATTTAATGAGAGGAGATAATGCTACTTCTCCAAAAATATATTCGAAAATGTTTAATATGGTACAATTATCCTTTTGTGAATTTGCAAAACTCAAATTGACATTTTTTGTGTGTAATTTAATTATGTCCATAAAGAATGAATTGTAGTTTGTGCACACAAATAATTTTATTAAAATCTGAAACTATATTTAGTAGGCACCAAATTATAATTATATGCGTGCGAACATTTTTTTCTTTTGTCTATTAAAGTTCTCTGTGCAATATAAGTATTAAAAAAAGGAATCCAATAACTCCCGAACGTTCGGATTTTAAGTATTTCGTCCCGAATGTTTTTACATGGCAACTTTAGTTCGTAGGGGATGGCACATTTAGTTGATAGGGGATGGCAACTTTCTCCTTTATTATTTTTTTGTCAGAAAATTGCCATGTTTCCCTGATCTCATGCAAACTAAACTTGCCACCTAAAACATTCGGATTGCCATGCCTAAATCCCGAACGTCCGGGAGTTATCATTACCGTAAAGAAAACCTACAGGCTGGCCCAACTGACCGAGCAGCCCACTAGCGAAGCGTTCGTCTTCCTCCTCGTGCACATCTGTACGTTCACCTACAAAGAGACAGCCATGGCTTAGACTGCACCCCAACGCTTCCTCTCCCTTCACTCCCCACACCATATGACCTCCTGAACTGTCACCGGCGCCCTCCCTCGACCCTTTGCCTTCCTCTGTGCACCATGGAGACTCCCGTAGTGGCCATTACAAGGTAGAGGAATAGCCACCATTAAGCACCACCATCTGCTCGAATTCTGATCTCCCCCTCTCCTATAAATAGTACCCATAGGAGAATCTCACAGCCCTCACCCCCTACTGAGCAAAACCCTCTCTACCTCGCCCTCCTCTGTGAGCAATCGCTCGCCGAAGTTCTGCAGCTCCGGCGGCCGCTCCACGCCGTCACCGGACGAGGCCAAGCCCAGAAAATTGCCCAACGGACTCCCCTCGTCTACCTCTTCGCCGTTCTTCTGCTACTTGACTCCGGCGACGTTCTTCCCCAACTCCGGCGACCAACTCCGGCAAGCCTCCTCTAAATTCCGTAAGTCATTTTTCAGAAAAATATCTAAACTTCGGAAATTCGTATCTCCCAAACCGTATGTCTGATTTTCGACAAATAAGATATCCCCGGATTCTTTGGGACCTGTAGTTTTTTATGAAATTATAAAATTTCACTTTTGAGCAATCTAAATTTTTTGATTTAAATGATAAATTTAATATTTTCCATATCTTTTAATCTATAATTCATATCAAAAAGCTTATTATATAAAAATTGATCATTAGAACCATACCTATCTGTTAGGACCCATGGCTTAATTTTTCAACCATGCTTAGTTCATGTTTTAGCCTCTACACTATAGAATCCCTTTTTTACTCATAATTTAACATCTTCGACCAATTAAATTTTATGCTTAGATAAATCTTTTAGATTGATCCCTAGAAAATTTCTCTGGTCATATGTTACTATCACAAAAATTTGGAGTTATTAAATTATTATTTTCTGTTCCCTAAACTTATATAACCTTCAATTCCCATAGTCGACCACAAGTCTAATTTATGGAAATTTGGTTAACAAAACTTGTCTCTCAATCATTCTATATATTGACATTGTGATCTTCACTTGAACCAATTTGATCCAACCCTAGGATATGACTATGTCAAATCTCCTTCAAGACCAAACTAGGTCCTATCTCAAACAGTAGCCACCTCATGATAATTATCCTAGTAATGTATCTGTATTGTTAATTTGAATCTTTTATTTGGATCTCTATTTGAATTGTCGTGTGTTGAAGTATTTTCTTTCATCGTTAGATATAATTTAAAGTAAAGGAGAGACCATAACAAGTAGGGAATCAACTTCAAGACATAGGCAAGTTGCAATTTGATCATGCCTTCACCTATATTTTCATATTATGGATATCTCATTTAATTTTAATACTATGCATGTTTTACATCAGATTTGCAAAGTATTTTTTACTAGCTAGAGCCATTGGTTCAACACTTACAGGCACGCTTGGCCACGCTTGCACAAAAGGGTGGGATGAAAACCAAACTTGTTTCCTTTGGAGCAGAGTTTTGAGAAAAATATTTTTAAACAAAACTATACACTATTTTTACTTCTACTCCCTGGGCGGAATGGTATTGATGGGAGCGCCTTCAAGTGATTGCGCCCAATCGGGGTCTTGCAGTGAATGCGCCCGACTGAGGTCTTGCACACAGGTTTTTGGTGGGGACCGCCGTCGAGGGGACTGAGATCTTCCAGGTACTGTTTGATGTAGCTTTCAGTACAGCCACATGCTACTATAGGCTCTAGCTTAGCTTAGTACTAACGGGAAACCCTACCCCAGGACCGCCATCGGAGAGAGGCCTTCGTGCCTAAGTTGCGGGCGACTTGGTGTATAGGGGGCTGTTACGGAAAGGCTTCGTCACAATCTCCTCCTAGTCGTGGACCCAAGTGTGTAATGATAAATGGGGTCGGTTGTGTCATTTGGGGAACGTGTACGACCTCTGCAGAGAGTTTAACCTAATCGATTAGACGTGCCCCCGGTTACGGGCAATTTTGAGCAACTGAAGACTCATACTGAAGAAGAATCACCCCTTTCTTTTCTAAAGTCTGTTTTAAGGGTTAAAGTTGTGGAATGAGATAGTGAATGTGTTTCACTTCAACCTTATGTATGTTTTACCAAAATTTGGAGAATGAGCACTAGTGTGTATATCCAAGTGTCTCACTCCTACCTTTTATACTAAAAACTAGTTTTTTATTTCAAAGGAAGTTTACAAAAATTTAGTATAGGAGAAAATTGGCTTTATGCAAAGAAAATCTCCACCAATACTTACTCTGCATATATAATCTGTTATACTTTCCTACGCATCACCAAGATCATTGCAGAAATTGGAGTATAGGGGGCTGTTGGGGATCATTGCAGAAATTACAAAATTTCTACGCATCACCAAGATCAATCTATGGAGTAACTAGCAACGAGAGGGGAGTGCATCTTCATACCCTTGAAGATCGTGAGTCGGAAGTGTTGCAAGAACGCGGTTGGAGGAGTCGTACACGTAGCGATTCAGATCGCGGCCGAATCCGATCTAAGCACTGAACAATGGTGCCTCCGCATTCAACACACGTGCAGCCCGATGATGTCTCCTGCGCCTTGATCCAGCAAGGAGGAGGGAGAGGTTGAGGAAGAAGGCTCCAACAGCAGCACGACGACGTGGTGGTGATGGAGTGGCAGTTCTCCGGCAGGGCTTCGCCAAGCTCACGTGAAGGAGGAGAGGTGTTGGGGAGGGGAGCGGCTGCACCTTGGATGTGGTGCTGCAGCCCTCCCCTCGCCCCTCTATTTATAGGGAGAAGGGGGAAGGGGGGCGGCCCCTCTAGATGAGATCTAGAGGGGGGCGGCATTCAAGGGGGAGGGGGCTTGCCCCCCAAGCAAGGGGGGCACCCCCCTTTAGGGTTCCCCCCAAACCCTAGGCGCATGGGCCCTAGGGGGGATGGCGCCCAACCCACTAGGGGCTGGTTCCCTTCCACCTACAGCCCATAAGGCCCTCCGGGGCAGGTGGACCCTCCCGGTGGACCCCCGGAACTCCTCCGATGGTCCCGGTACAATACCGGTATACCCCCGAATTCTTCCGGTGACCGTATGATGACTTCCCATATATAAATCTTCACCTCCGGACTATTCCGGAACTCCTCGTGACGTCCGGGATCTCATCCGGGACTCTGAACAACATTCGGTAATCACATACAAATCTTCCTGATAACCCTAGCGTCATCGTACCTTAAGTGTGTAGACCCTATGGGTTCGGGAACCATGCAGACATGACCGAGACAACTCTCCGGCCAATAACCAACAGCGGGATCTGGATACCCATGTTGGCTCCCACATGTTCCACGATGATCTCATCGGATGAACCACGATGTCGAGGATTCAAGCAACCCCATATACAATTCCCTTTGTCAATCGGTATGTTACTTGCCCGAGATTCGATCGTCGGTATCCCAATACCTCGTTCAATCTCGTTACCGGCAAGTCACTTTACTTGTTCCGTAACACATCATCCCGTGACCAACCCTTAGTCACATTGACCTCATTATGATGATGTCTTATCGAGTGGGCCCAGAGATACCTCTCCGTCATACGGAGTGACAAATCCCAGTCTCGATTCGTGCCAACCCAACAGACACTTTCAGAGATACCCGTAGTGCACCTTTATAGTCACCCAGTTACGTTGTGACGTTTGGCACACCCAAAGTATTCCTACGGTATCCGGGAGTTGCACAATCTCATGGTCTAAGGAAAAGATACTTGACATTAGAAAAGCTTTAGCAAACGAACTACACGACCTTGCGCTATGCTTAGGACTGGGTCTTGTCCATCACATCATTCTCCTAATGATGTGATCCCGTTATCAATGACATCCAATGTCCATGGTCAGGAAACCATAACCATCTATTGATCAACGAGCTAGTCAACTAGAGGCTCACTAGGGATATGTTGTGGTATATGTATTCACACATGTATGACGATTTCCGGATAACAAAATTATAGCATGAACAATAGACAATTATCATGAACAAGGAAATATAATAATAACCATTTTATTATTGCCTCTAGGGCATATTTCCAACAGTCTCTCACTTGCACTAGAGTCAATAATCTAGTTACATTATGATGAATCGAACACCCATAGAGTTCTGGTGTTGATCATGTTTTGCTCGAGGAAGAGGTTTAGTCAACGGATCTGCGACATTCAGGTCCGTATGCACTTTACAAATATCTATGTCTCCATTTTGAACATTTCCACGAATGGAGTTGAAGTGACGCTTGATATGCCTGGTCTTCCTGTGAAACCTGGGCTCCTTGGCAAGGGCAATAGCTCTAGTGTTGTCACGGAAGAGAGTCATCGGGCTCGACGCATTGGGAATAACTCCTAGGTTGGTAATGAACTCCTTCATCCAGATTGCTTCTTGTGCTGCCTCTGAGGCTGCCATGTACTCCGCTTCACATGTAGATCCCGCCACGACGCTTTGCTTGCAACTACACCAGCTGACTGCCCCACCATTCAAAATATACACGTATCCGGTTTGTGACTTGAAGTCATCCAGATCTGTGTCGAAGCTAGCATCGACGTAACCCTTTACGACAAGCTCTTCGTCACCTCCATAAATGAGAAACATATCCTTAGTCCTTTTCAGGTACTTCAGGATATTCTTGACAACTGTCCAGTGTTCCATGTCGGGATTACTTTGGTACCTTCCTACCAAACTCACGGCAAGGTTTACATCAGGTCTGGTACACATCATGGCATACATAATAGACCCTATGGCCGAGGCATAGGGGATGACACTCATCTTTTCTCTATCTTCTGCCGTGGTCGGCCATTGAGCCGTGCTCAATCTCATACCTTGCAATACAGGCAAGAACCCCTTCTTGGACCGATCCATATTTAACTTCTTCAATATCTTGTCAAGGTACGTACTTTGTGAAAGACCAATGAGGCGTCTCGATCTATCTCTATAGATCTTGATGCCTAATATATAAGCAGCTTCTCCAAGGTCCTTCGTTAAAAAACACTTGTTCAAGTAGGCCTTTATGCTTTCCAAGAATTCTATATCATTTCCCATCAATAGTATGTCATCCACATATAATATGAGAAATACTACAGAGCTCCCACTCACTTTCTTGTAAACACAGGCTTCTCCATAAGTCTGCGTAAACCCAAACGCTTTGATCATCTCATCAAATCGAATGTTCCAACTCCGAGAGGCTTGCACCAGCCCATAGATTGAGCGTTGGAGCTTGCACACCTTGTCAGCATTCTTAGGATCGACAAAACCTTCCGGTTGCATCATATACAATTCTTCCTTAGGGAAACCATTAAGGAATGCTGTTTTGATAGAATGCGGCAATTGCTAACATGATTCGGACGGACTTCAGCTTCGCTACGGGTGAGAAAGTCTCATCGTAGTCAACCCCTTGAACTTGTCGATAACCCTTAGCGACAAGCCGAGCCTTATAGATGGTCACATTACCATCCGCGTCTGTCTTCTGCTTAAAGATCCATTTATTTTCTATGGCTCGCCGATCATCGGGCAAGTCAGTCAAAGTCCATACTTCGTTTTCGTACATGGATCCTATCTCGAATTTCATGGCTTCCAGCCATTTGTCGGAATTTGGGCCTGCCATCGCTTCTTCATAGTTTGAAGGTTCACCATTGTCTAACAACATGATTTCTAGGACAGGGTTGCCATACCACTCTGGTGCGGAACGTGTCCTTGTGGACCTACGAAGTTCAGTAGCAACTTGATCCGAAGTTTCATGATCATCATCATTAACTTCCTCTCGAGTCGGTGCTGGCACCTCAGAAACATTTTCTTGAGCTACGCCACTCTCCGGTTCAAGAGGCAATACTTCATCAAGTTCTACTTTCCTCCCACTTACTTCTTTCGAGAGAAACTCTTTCTCTAGAAAGGATCCATTCGTGGCAACAACGATCTTGCCTTCAGATCTGAGGTAGAAGGTATACCCAATAGTTTCTTTAGGGTATCCTATGAAGACGCATTTTTCCGATTTGGGTTCGAGCTTTTCAGGTTGAAGTTTCTTGACATAAGCATCGCATCCCTAAACTTTCAGAAACGACAGCTTAGGTTTCTTACCAAACCACAATTCATACGGTGTCGTCTCAACGGATTTCGACAGAGCCCTATTTAAAGTGAATGCGGCAGTCTCTATAGCATAACCTCAAAATGATAGCGGTAGATCGGTAAGAGACATCATAGATCGTACCATATCCAATAGAGTGCGATTACGATGTTCGGACACACCATTACGCCGAGGTGTTCCAGGCGGCGTGAGTTGTGAAACAATTCCGCATTTCCTTAAGTGCGTGCCAAATTTGTGACTCAAATATTCTCCCCCACGATCTGATCGTAAGAACTTGATTTTCCTGTCACGTTGATTCTCACCCTCACTCTGAAATTCCTTAAACTTTTCAAAGGTCTCAGACTTGTGTTTCATTAAGTAGACATACCCATATCTACTCAAGTCATAAGTGAGGGTGAGAACATAATGATAGCCACCGCGAGCCTCAACACTCATTGGACCGCAAACATCATTATGTATGATTTCCAATAAGTTGGTTGCTCGCTCCATTGTTTCGGAGAACGGAGTCTTGGTCATTTTGCCCATGAGGCATGGTTCGCACGTGTCAAATGATTCATAATCAAGAGACTCCAAAATTCCATCTGCATGGAGTTTCTTCATGCGTTTGACACCAATGTGACCAAGGCGGTAGTGCCACAAGTATGTGGGACTATCATTATCAACCTTACATCTTTTGGCATTCACACTATGAATATGTGTAACATTATGTTCGATATTAAATAAGAATAAACCATTGACCAGCGGGGCATGACCATAAAACATGTCTCTCATATAAATAGAACAACCATTATTCTCAGATTTAAATGAGTAGCCATCTCGCATTAAACGAGATCCAGATACAATGTTCATGCTCAAAGCTGGTACTAAATAACAATTATTGAGGTTTAAAACTAACCCCTTAGGTAAATGTAGAGGTAGCGTGCCGATGGCGATCACATCAACCTTGGAACCATTCCCGACGCGCATCGTCACCTCGTCCTTCGCCAGTCTCCGTTTATTCCGCAGTTCCTGTTTTGAGTTACAAATATGAGCAACTGCATCGGTATCAAATACCCAGGAGCTACTACGAGCGCTGGTTAGGTACACATCAATAACATGTATATCACATATACCTTTGGCATTGCCGGCCTTCTTATCCGCTAAGTACTTGGAGCAGTTCCGCTTCCAGTGACCGTTTCCCTTGCAATAAAAGCACTCAGTCTCAGGCTTGGGTCCATTCTTTGGCTTCTTCCCGGCAGCTTGCTTACCGGGCGCGGCAACTCCCTTGCCATCCTTCTTGAAGTTCTTTTTACCCTTGCCTTTCTTGAACTTAGTGGTTTTATTCACCATCAACACTTGATGTTCCTTTTTGATTTCCACCTCCGCTGATTTCAGCATTGAATATACCTCATGAATGGTCTTTTCCATCCCCTGCATATTGAAGTTCATCACAAAGCTCTTGTAGCTAGGTGGGAGCGACTGAAGGATTCTGTCAATGACCGCATCATCCGGGAGATTAACTCCCAGCTGAGACAAGAGGTTGTGCAACCCAGACATTTTGAGTATGTGCTCGCTGACGGAACTATTCTCCTCCATCTTACAACTGTAGAACTTGTCGGAGACTTCATATATCTCGACCCGGGCATGAGCTTGGAAAACCATTTTCAACTCTTGGAACATCTCATATGCTCTGTGTTGCTCAAACCGCTTTGGGAGCCCCGGTTCTAAGCTGTAAAGCATGCCGCACTGAACCAGGGAGTAATCATCACTATGCATCTGCCAGGCGTTCATAACGTCTTGATCTGCTGGGAAAATAGGTGCTTCACCTAGCGGTGCATCAAGGACATATGCTTTCTTGGCAGCTATGAGGATAATCCTCAGGTTACGGACCCAGTCCGTGTAGTTGCTGCCATCGTCTTTCAGCTTGGTTTTCTCTACGAACGCGTTGAAGTTGAGGGCAACATTAGCGTGGGCCATTTGATCTACAAGACATATTGCAAAGATTTTTAGACTATGTTCATGATAATTAAGTTCATCTAATCAAATTATTTAATGAACTCCCACTCAGATAGACATCCCTCTAGTCATCTAAGTGATACATGATCCGATTCAACTAGGCCGTGTCCGATAATCACATGAGACGGACTAGTCATCATCGGTGAACATCTTCATGTTGATCGTATCTTCTATACGAATCATGTTCGACCTTTCGGTCTTCCGTGTTCCGAGGCCATGTTTGTACATGCTAGGCTCGTCAAGTCAACCTAAGTGTATTGCGTGTGTAAATCTGGCTTACACCCGTTGTATGCGAATGTTAGAACCTATCACACCCGATCATCACGTGGTGCTTCGGAACAACGGTCCTTAGCAACAGTGCACAGTTAGGGGGAACACTTTCTCGAAATTATTGCGAGGGATCATCTTATTTATGCTACCGTCGTTCTAAGCAAATAAGATGTAAAACATGATAAACATCACATGCAATCAAATAGTGACATGATATGGCCAATATCATTTTGCTCCTTTTGATCTCCATCTTCGGGGCGCCATGATCATCATTGTCACCGGCATGACACCATGACCTCCATCATCATGATCTCCATCATCGTGTCTTCATGAAGTTGTCTCGCCAACTATTACTTCTACTACTATGGCTAACGGTTAGCAATAAAGTAAAGTGATTACATGATGTTTATGTTGACACGCAGGTCATAAATAAATTAAGACAACTCCTATGGCTCCTGCCGGTTGTCATACTCATCGACATGCAAGTCGTGATTCCTATTACAAGAACATGATCAATCTTATACATCACATATATCATTAATCACATCCTTTTGGCCATATCACATCACACGGCATATGCTGCAAAAACAAGTTAGACATCCTCTAATTGTTGTTGCAAGTTTTTACGTGGCTGCTATAGGTTTCTAGCAAGAACGTTTCTTACCTACGCCAAAACCACAACGTGATATGCCAATTTCTATTTACCCTTCATAAGGACCCTTTTCATCGAATCTGATCCGACTAAAGTGGGAGAGACAAACACCCGCTAGCCACCTTATGCAACTAGTGCATATCAGTCGGTGGAACCAGTCTCATGTAAGCATACGTGTAAGGTCGGTCCAGGCCGCTTCATCCCACGATGCCGCCGAATCAAGATAAGACTAGTAACGGCAAGTAAATTGACAAAATCCACGCCCACAACAACTTGTGTTCTACTCGTGCATAGACACTACGCATAGACCTAGCTCTGATACCACTGTTGGGGATCGTTGCAGAAATTAAAAAAATTCTACGCATCACCAAGATCAATCTATGGAGTAACTAGCAACGAGAGGGGAGTGCATCTTCATACCCTTGAAGATCGCGAGTCGGAAGCGTTACAAGAACGCGATTGGAGGAGTCATACACATAGCGATTCAGATCGCGGCCGAATCTGATCTAAGCACCAAACAACGGTGTCTTCGCGTTCAACACACGTGCAGCCCGGTGACGTCTCCCGCGCCTTGATCCGGCAAGGATGAGGGAGAGGTTGAGGAAAAAGGCTCCAACAGCAGCACGACGGCGTGGTGGTGATGGAGTGGCAGTTCTCCGGCAGGGCTTCGCCAAGCTCATGTGGAGGAGGAGAGGTGTTGGGGAGGGGAGCGGCTGTGCCTTGGATGTGGTGCTGCAGCCCTCCCCTCGCCCCGTTATTTATAAGGAGAAGGGGTAAGGGGGCCGGCCCCTATAGATGAGATCTAGAGGTGGGGGCGGCGGCCAAGGGGGAGGGGGCTTGCCCCCCAAGCAAGGGGGGCGCCCCCTTTAGGGTTCTCCCCAAACTCTAGGCGCATGGGCCCTAGGGGGGATGGCGCCCAGCCCACTAGGGGCTGGTTCCCCTCTACCTACAACCCATAAGGCCCTCCGGGCCAGGTGTACCTTCCCAGTGGACCCCCAGAACCCCTCTGGTGGTCCCGGTACAAAACCGGTATACCCCCGAATTCTTCCGGTGACCATATGATGACTTCCCATATATATTAATCTTCACCTCCGGACTATTCCGGAACTCCTCGTGACGTCCGGGATCTCATCCGGGACTCCGAACAACATTCGGTAATCACATACAAATCTTCCTGATAACCCTAGCGTCATCGAACCTTAAGTGTGTAGAACCTACGGGTTCGGGAACCATGCAGACATGACCGAGACAACTCTCCGGCCAATAACCAACAGCGGGATCTAGATACCCATGTTGGCTCCCACATGTTCCACGATGATCTCATCGGATGAATCACGATGTCGAGGATTCAAGCAATCCCGTATACAATTCCCTTTGTCAATCGGTACGTTACTTGCCCGAGATTCGATCGTCGGTATCCCAATACCTCGTTCAATCTCGTTACCGGCAAGTCACTTTACTCATTCCATAACACATCATCCTGTGACCAACCCTTAGTCACATTGAGATCATTACGATGATGTCTTACCGAGTGGGCCCAGAGATACCTCTCCGTCATACGGAGTGACAAATCCCAGTCTCGATTCGTGCCAACCCAACAGACACTTTCAGAGATACCCGTAGTGCACCTTTATAGTCAGCCAGTTACGTTGTGACATTTGGCACACCCAAAGTATTCCTATGGTATCTGGGAGTTGCACAATCTCATGGTCTAAGGAAAAGATACTTGACATTAGAAAAGCTTTAGCAGACGAACTACACGATCTTGCGCTATGCTTAGGATTGGGTCTTGTCCATCACATCATTCTCCTAATTATGTGATCCCGTTATCAATGACATCCAATGTCCATGGTCAGGAAACCGTAACCATCTATTGATCAACGAGCTAGTCAACTAGAGGCTCACTAGGGACATGTTGTGGTCTACGTATTCACACATGTATTACGATTTTCGGATAACACAATTATAGCATGAACAATAGACAATTATCATGAACAAGGAAATATAATAATAACCATTTTATTATTGCCTCTAGGGCATATTTCCAACATTTTTTACTAGCTAGAGCCATTGGTTCAACACTTACAGGAACGCTTGGCCACGCTTGCACAAAAGGGTGGGATGAAAACCAAACTTGTTTCCTTTGGAGCAGAGTTTTGAGAAAAATATTTTTAAACAAAACTATATACTATTTTTACTTCTACTCCCTGGGCGGAATGGTATTGATGGGTGCGTCTTCAAGTGATTGCGCCCAATCGGGGTCTTGCAGTGAATGCGCCCGACTGGGGTCTTGCACACAGGTTTTTGGTGGGGACCGCCATCCAGGGGACTGAGATCTTCCAAGTACTGTTTGATGTAGCTTTCAATACAGCCACATGCTACTATAGGCTCTAGCTTAGCTTAGTACTAACGGGAAACCCTACCCCAGGACCGCCATAGGAGAGAGGCCTTCGTACCAAAGTTGCGTGCGACTTGGTGTATAGGGGGCTGTTACGGAAAGGCTTCGACAAAATCTCCTCCTAGTCGTGCACCCAAGTGTGTACTGATAAATGGGGTTGGTTGTGTCATTTGGGGAACATGTACGAGCTCTGCAGAGAGGTTAACCTAATCGATTAGCCGTGCCCCCGGTTACGGGAAATTTTGAGCAAGTGAAGACTCGGACTGAAGAAGAATCACCCCTTTCTTTTCTAAAAGTCTGTTTTAAGGGTTAAAGTTAAGGAATGAGATAGTGAATGTGTTTCACTTCAACCTTATGTATGTTTTACCAAAATTTGGAGAATGAGCACTGGTGCGTATATCCAAGTGTCTCACTCCTACCTTTTATACTAAAAAATAGTTTTTTATTTCAAAGGAAGTTTACAAAAATTTAGTATAGGAGAAAATTGGCTTTATGCAAAGAAAATCTCCACCAATACTTACTCTGCATATATAATCTGTTATACTTTCCTTTGCAACTTGCGAGTACATTCCACATACTCATCTGCACCTGTCATGTGCAGATGTCGAAAGATTAAGAGACGATAGGGTTGTGGTCTACACTCAACGAGCCCAGTGGCGTTGATGGAGCCCTAACTTCGCGACTACGCATAATTCCGATGTATTATGTGCCAGCTTGAGCTGTGCCTAAGGTATGATTTATATATATTTGGTGAAGGAAATATGCCCTAGAGGCAATAATAAAGTTGTTATTTATATTTCCTTATATCATGATAAATGTTTATTATTCATGCTAGAATTGTATTAACCTGAAACTTAGTACATGTGTGAATACATAGACAAATAGAGTGTCACTAGTATGCCTCTACTTGACTAGCTCGTTAATCAAAGATGGTTAAGTTTCCTAGCCATAGACAAAGAGTTTTCATTTCATAAACGGGATCACATCATTAGAGAATGATGTGATTGGCTTGAGCCATCCGTTAGCTTAGCACGATGATCATTTAGTTTGTTGCTATTGCTTTCTTCATAACTTATACATGTTCCTATGACTATGAGATTATGCAACTCCCGATTACCGAAGGAACACTTAGTGTGCTATTAAACGTCACAACGTAACTGAGTGATTATAAATATGCTCTACAGGTGTCTCCGATGGTGTTTGTTGAGTTGGCATAGATCGAGATTAGGATTTGTCACTTCGAGTATCGGAGAGGTATCTCTGGGCCCTCTTGGTAATGCACATCACTATAAGCCTTGCAAGCATTTTTACTAATGAGTTAGTTGCGGGATGGTGCATTACGGAACGAGTAATAAGACTTGCCGGTAACGAGATTGAACTAGGTATTGTGATACCGACAATCAAATCTCGGGCAAGTAACATACCGATGACAAAGGGAACTACGTATGTTGTTGTGCGGTTTGATCGATAAAGATCTTCGTAGAATATGTAGGAACCAATATGAGCATCCAGGTTCCGCTATTGGTTATTGATTGGAGATGAGTCTTGGTCATGTCTACATAGTTCTCGAACTCGTAGGGTCCGCACGCTTAACGTTCGGTGATGATCGGTATTATGAGTTTATGTGTTTCGATGTACCAAAGGTTGTTCGCAGTCCCGAATATGATCACGGACATGACGAGGAGTCTCGAAATGGTCGAGACAAAAAGATAGATATATTGGATGACTATGTTTGGACATCGGAATGGTTCCAGGTGAGTTCGAGCATTTACCGGAGTACCGGGGGGTTACCGGAACCCCCCGGGGAGTATATGGGCCCTAATGGGCTTTAGTGGAGAGAAAGAGGGGCGGCCAGGGCAGGCCGCGCGCCCCCTCCCCCTTGGGTCCGAATTGGACTAGGGAAGGGGGATGCGCCCCCCTTTCCTTCTCCCTCTCTCCTCCTTCCTTCTATCCTACTCCAACTAGGGAAACGTGGGAATCCTACTCCTGGTGGGAGTAGGACTCCTCCCAGCGCGCTCCATAGAGGGCTGGCCCTCCCCTCCTCTACTCCTTTATATACGAGGGAGAGGGGCACCCCATAGACACACAAGTTGACAATTATCTTAGCCGTGTGCGGTGCCCCCCTCCACAGATTCCACCTCGGTCATATTGTTGTAGTGCTTAGGCGAAGCCCTGCATTGGTAACTTCATCATCACCGTCATCACGCCGTCGTGCTGACGAAGCTCTCCCTCGACACTCAGCTGGATCAAGAGTTCGTGGGACGTCACTGAGCCAAACATGTGCAGATCGCAGAGGTGTCGTACTTTCGGTGCTAGGACCGGTCGGATCATGAAGACGTACGACTACATCAACCGCGTTGTCATAACGCTTCCTCTTACGGTCTACGAGGGTATGTGGACTACACTCTCCCCTCTTGTTGCTATGCATCACCATGATAGATCTTGCATGTGCGTAGGATTTTTTTTTTGAAATTACTGCGCTCCCCAAAAGTGGCATCCGGGCCAGGTCTATGCATAGAAGTTATATGCACAAGTAGAACACAAAGAGTTGTGGGCGATAATAGTCATACTGCTTACCAACATGTCATACTTTGATTCGGCGGTATTGTTGGATGAAGCGGCTTAGACCGACATTACGCGTACGCTTACGCGAGACTGGTTCTACCAACGTGCTTCACACACAGGTGGCTAGTGGGTGTCAGTTTCTCCAACTTTAGTTTAATCAAGTGTGACTACGCCCGGTCCTTGTTGAAGGTTAAAACGACACACATGACGAAAAATCGTTGTGGTTTTTGATGCGTAGGTAAGAACGGTTCTTGCACAGCCCATAGCAGCCACGTAAAACTTGCAACAATAAAGTAGAGGACGTCTAACTTGTTTTTGCAGGGCATGTTGTGATGTGATATGGTCAAGACATGATGCTAAATTGTATTGTATGAGATGATCATGTTTTGTAACAGAGTTATCGGCAACTGACAGGAGCCGGTTGTCGCTTTATTATATGAAATGCAATTGCCATGTAATTGCTTTACTTTATCACTAAGTGGTAGCAATAGTCGTAGAAGCAATAGTTGGCGAGACGACGACGATGCATCGATGGAGATCAATGTGTCAAGCCGGTGACGATGTTGATCATGACGGTGCTTTGGAGATGGAGATCAAAGGCACAAGATGCTGATGGCCATATCATATCACTTATATTGATTGCATGTGATGTTTATCCTTTATGCATCGTATTTTTCTTAGTTCGACGGTAGCATTATAAGATGATCTCTCACTAAATTTCAAGGCATAAGTGTTCTCCCTGAGTATGCACCATTGCTACAGTTCGTCGTGCCAAGACACCACGTGATGATCGGGTGTGATAAGCTCTACGTTCACATACAACGGGTGCAAGCCAGTTTTGCACATGCAGAATACTCGGGTTAAACTTGACAAGACTAGCATATGCAGATATGGCCTCGGAACACTGAGACCGAAAGGTCGAGCGTGAACCATATAATAGATATGATCAACATAGTGATGTTCACCATTGAAAACTACTCCATCTCACGTGATGATCGTACATGGTTTAGTTGATTTGGATCACGTGATCACTTAGATGATTAGAGGGATGTCTATCTAAGTGGTAGTTCTTAAAGTAATATGATTAATTGAACTTTAATTTATCATGAACTTAGTACCTGATAGTATTTTCCATGTCTATGTTGTTGTAGATAGATGGCCCGTGCTGTTGTTCTGTTGAATTTTAATGCGTTCCTAGAGAAAGCTAAGTTGAAAGATGATGATAGAAATTACACGGACTGGGTCCATAACTTGAGGATTATCCTCATTGCTGAACAGAGGAATTACGTCCTGGAAGCACCTCTAGGTAACAAACCCGCTGCAGGAGCAACGCCAGATGTTATGAACGTCTGGCAGAGCAAAGCTGATGACTACTCGATAGTTCAGTGTGCCATGCTTTAAGGCTTAGAGCGGGGACTTCAAGGATGTTTTGAACATCATGGAGCATATGAGATATTCCAGGTGTTGAAGTTAATATTTCAAGCAAATGCCCGTATTGAGAGATATGAAGTCTCCAATAAGTTCTATAGCTGCAAAATGGAGGAGAATAGTTCTGTCAGTGAACATATACTCAGAATGTCTGGGTACCATAACCACTTGACTGAACTGGGAGTTAATCTTCCTGATGATAGTTTCATTGACAGAGTTCTTCAATCACTGCCACCAAGCTACAAGAGCTTCGTGATGAACTATAATATGCATGGGATGGATAAGACAATTCCCGAGCTCTTCGCAATGCTAAAGGTTGCGGAGGTAGAAATCAAGAAGGAGCATAAAGTGTTGATGGTCAACAAGACCACCAGTTTCAAGAAAAAGGGTAAAGAGAAGAAGGGGAACTTCAAGAAGAATATCAAGCAAGTTGCTTCTCAAGTGAAGAAGCCCAAGTCTGGACCTAAGCCTGAGACTGAGTGCTTCTACTGCAAAGGGACCGGTCACTAGAAGCGGAACTTCCCCAAGTATTTGGCGGAGAAGAAGGATGGCAAAGTCAAAGGTATATTTAATATACATGTTATGGATGTGTGCGCCTGGGTATTTGATACTAGTTCTGTTGCTAATATTTGCAACTCGAAACAGGGGCTACAGATTAAGCGAATATTGGCTAAGGACGAGGTGACGATGCGGGTGGGAAATGGTTCCAAAGTCGATGTGGTCGCCGTTGGCACGCTAGCTCTACATCTACCTTCGTGATTAGTTTTAGACCTAAATAATTGTTATTTGGTGCCAGCGTTGATCATGAACATTATATCTGGATCTTGTTTGATGTGAGACGGTTATTCATTTAAATCAAAGAATAATGGTTGTTCTATTTATATGAGTAATATCTTTTATGGTCATGCACCCTTGATGAGTGGTCTATTTTTACTACATCTTGATAGTAGTGATACACATGTTCATAGTATTGAAGCCAAAAGATATAAGTTTAATAATGATAGTGCAACTTATTTGTGGCACTGCCGTTTAGGTCATATTGGTGTAAAGAGCATGAAGAAAGTCCATGCTGATGGGCTTTTGGAATCACTTGATTATTAATCACCTGTTTCTTGCGAACCATGCCTCATGGGCAAGATGACTAAGACTCCGTTCTCCGGAACAATGGAGCGAGTAACAGACTTGTTGGAAATAATAAATACTGATGTATGCGGTCCGATGAGTGTTGATGCCCACGGCGGGTATTGTTATTTTCTTAACTTCACAGATGATTTGAGCAGATATGGGTATATCTACTTGATGAAACATAAATCTGAAACATTTGAAAAGTTCAAAGAATTTCAGAGTGAAGTGGAAAATCATCGTAATAAGAAAATAAAGTTTCTACGATCGGATCATGGAGGAGAATATTTGAGTTACCAGTTTGGTCTTCATTTGAAACAATGCAGAATAGTTTCGCAACTCATGCCACCTAGAACACCACAGCATAATGGTGTGTCCGAATGTTGTAATCGTACTTTACTAGATATGGTGCGATCTATGATGTCTCTCACTGATTTACCGCTATCGTTTTGGGGTTATGCTTTAGAGACAGTTGCATTCATGTTAAATAGGGCACCATCTAAATCCATTGAGACGACGCCTTATGAACTGTGGTTTGGCAAGAAACATAAGTTGTCGTTTCTTAAAGTTTGGGGCTGCCATGCTTATGTGAAAAAGGTTCAACCTGATAAGCTCGAACCGGAATCACAGAAATGTGTCTTCATAGGATACCCAAAGGAGACTGTTGGGTACACGTTCTATCACAGATCCGAAGGAAAGATATTTGTTGCTAAGAATGGATCCTTTCTAGAGAAAGAGTTTCTCTCGAAAGAAGTGAGTGGGAGAAAAGTAGAACTTGATGAGGTAACAGTACCTACTCCCTTATTGGAAAGTAGTTCATCATAGAAATCAGTTCCAGTGATTCCTACACCAGTAAGTGAGGAAGCTAATGATGACGATCATGAAACTTCTGATCAAGTTACTACCGAACCTCGTAGGTCAACCAGAGTAAGATCTGCACCAAAGTGGCACGGTAATCCTGTTCTGGAAGTCGTGTTACTTGACCATGACGAACCTACGAACTATGAGGAAGCGATGATGAGCCCACATTCCGCAAAATGGCTTGAGGCCATGAAATCTGAGATGGGATCCATGTATGAGAACAAAGTATTGACTTTGGTTGACTTGCCCGATGATCGGCAAGCCATAGAGAATAAATGGATCTTCAATAAGAAGACTGACGCTGACGATAATGTTACTGTCTACAAAGCTCGTCTTGTTGTGAAAGGTTTTCGACAAGTTCAAGGAGTTGACTACGATGAGACCTTCTCACCCGTAGTGATGCTTAAGTCCGTCGAATCATGTTAGCAATTGCCACATTTTATGATTATGAAATTTGGCAAATGGATGTCAAAACTGCATTCCTTAATGGATATCTTAAAGAAGAGTTGTATATGATGCAACCAAAAGGTTTTGTCGATCCAAAAGGTGCTAACAAAGTGTGCAAGCTCCAGCGATCCATATGGACTGGTGCAAGCCTCTCGGAGTTGGAATATACGCTTTGATAGTGTGATCAAAGCATATGGATTTATACAGACTTTTGGAGAAGCCTCTATTTACAAGAAAGTGAGTGGGAGCTCTGTAGCATTTCTGATATTATATGTGGATGACATATTGTTGATTGGGAATGCTACTGAATTTCTGAATAGCATAAAAGGATACGTGAATAAGAATTTTTCAATGAAAGACCTCGGTGAAGCTGCTTATATATTAGGCATCAAGATCCACAGAGATAGATAAGACGCTTAATTGGACTTTCACAAAGCACATACCTTGACAAAGTTGTGAAGAAGTTCAAAATGGATCAAGCAAAGAAAGGGTTCTTGCATGTGTTACAAGGTGTGAAGTTGAGTCAGACTCAATGCCCGACCACTGCAGAAGATAGAGAGAAAATGAAAGTCATTCCCTATGCTTCAGCCATAGGTTGTATCATTTATGCAATGATGTGTACCAGACCTGATGTTTGCCTTGCTATTAGTTTAGCAGGGAGGTACCAAAGTAATCCAGGAGTGGAGCACTGGACAACGGTCAAGAATATCCTGAAATACCTAAAAAGGACTAAGGAGATGTTTCTCATTTATGGAGGTGACAAAGAGCTCGTCGTAAATGGTTACGTCGATGCAAGCTTTGACACTGATCCGGATGACTCTAAGTCACAAACTGGATACGTATTTTTATTGAATGGTGGATCTGTCATTTGGTGAAGTTCCAAGCAGAGCGTCATGGCGGGATCTACGTGTGAAGCGGAGTACATAGCTGCTTCGAAAGCAACAAATGAAGGAGTCTGGATGAAGGAGTTCATATCCGATCTAGGTGTCATACCTAGTGCATTGGGTCCAAATCTTTTGTGACAATACTGGTGCAATTGCCTTGGCAAAGGAATCCAGATTTCACAAGAGAAACAAGCACATCAAGAGACGCTTCAATTCCAACCGCGATCAAGTCAAGAAAAGGAGAGATAGAGATTTGCAAGATACATACGGATCTAAATGTTGTAGACCCGTTGACTAAGCCTCTCTCATGTGCAAAATATGATCAGCACAAAGACACCATGGGTGTTAGAATAATTACAATGTAATCTAGATTATTGACTCTAGTGCAAGTGGGAGACTGAAGGAAATATGCCCTAGAGGCAATAATAATGTTGTTATTTGTATTTCCTTATGTCATGATAAATGTTTATTATTCATGCTAGAATTGTATTAACCCAAAACTTAGTACATGTGTGAATACATAGACAAACAGAGTGTCACTAGTATGCCTCTACTTGACTAGCTTGTTAATCAAAGATAGTTAAGTTTCCTAGCCATGGACAAAGAGTTGTCATTTGATAAACGGGATCACATCTGTCGGTGTACTAGAGTAGGGGTACCCTAGTATCCCGAACTTGTGCACGGGCAGTCGCAGCGTCCCGCGGCAAGGCTTGCCGGGTGACCGCCAAGGTCCTCCGTAGTTCCTTTGGAGCCATTCAAGAACAAAGTATCCAAGCCAAGGAGACAAGACCCCGGCAAGAGGAGCTTGCCGGGAAGGCCAACCAAGGCATCTCAAGGCCCCGGCAAGAGGAGCTTGCCAGGAAGGCCAACCCAGGCGCCTCAAGGAACTTGCCGCGACGCGCCACGCGCCCCGGCAAGGCCCAGTGAGCGACAAGCTCCCGGACATGACAAGACAACGACCACGGCAAGGCGCTTGCCGCGGCAAGCCACCACTCCGCGCCCGCGCTCTAGCACATCCACCAACGTGTCGCTCTGGGATCCTTCCAGGCGTACGTGGCGGGAGGTTGTGCAGCCAGGGGTGCGCGGTGGCAAGCGGCGCTGACAAGATTGCCATCGTGGCAAGCGGTGGCGTCCCTGGCGGTCCCTTTTGCACTGTTTAGGCGACACAGATGGGCATTTAATGCCCTTGTCCCCTGCCGTCAGGGTTAGGCATGATACACTGTAGCAGGTAGTTGTACCTACCGCAGCACCTTTCCATTTTTACCCTTTGTCTCCGTTGCCACCTGTCGGTGACCCCTTGAACATATAAAAGGAGGCCCACGCGCAACGTAGAGGGGGTTAGCTGGTTCAGGAGAGGACACTCACGCTCGGTCTCGTTAGCTACTGGGGTGTACTGTAGCACTCCGCGCTCCCGAGCAAGAAATCAATACAAACCACAAAGCAGGAGTAGGGTTTTACGCATCCGTGCGGCCCGAACCTGGGTAAACTGCTCGCGTGCCTCGCCCCGATCCGCTCTTTGCACGGCCTCCGCCCCCGCCGAACCGAAAGGGACTCGGCCCGCCGGTCCCATAGGTGTTCGTGGATCAGTCCCCCGACATCTTTGGCGCGCCAGCACCAGATGAAGAAATTCCAGAAATGAGCATCCCTGTCAAAGAAGCGAGCAAAGAGTGGCTGATGTACTTTGATGGTGCCTTTTCGCTGCAAGGCACCAGTGCTGGCGTGCTGCTTGTCGCACCCACCAGAGAGCACCTCAAGTACGTAGTCCAGATGCACTTTCCCAAGGAGCAAGCAACAAACAACACTGTAGAGTATGAAGGCTTGCTTGCCGGTCTCAGGATCGCGGCAGACCTTGGGATTAAGAAACTCATTGTCAGGGGTGACTCGCAGCTTGTCGTCCGGCAAGTGAACAAGAATTATCAGAGTCCGTTGATGGAAGCCTACGTCGACAAAGTGAGAAAGCTAGAAGAGCACTTTGACGGCCTACAGATGGAGCATGTTCCAAGAGCTCAGAACACCATTGCCGATGGCCTGTCAAAGTGCGCCGCACTTAAGTTACCTGTGGAACCAGGGATTTTTGTGCTCAAGCTGACTCAACCATCTTTAACGCCATCAACTGGGCAGAGCAAGAAGAGGAAGTTGATTTCTGGTGACTGTTTTCCGGCAGAGCTTCCCGAAGCCGCCGCCAAGAAGGTCCCCAAGATCAACGCCAAGAGCGCTAAGGAGCAATCTGCTCCGGCAAACCCCAGGGTTTGTTCCGTTGAAGCAGAAGCTCCCGACAAGTTTTGCTCCGGCAAACTTGCCGGGGAACGTCAAGCTCCGGCAGAACCGCAGATTCTTGCCGTAGAAGCGGACTTTCCCGCAGCAACAGATTTGCCTTGCGCTGAGGAGCAATCTGCTCCGGCAAGCCCTAGGGTTTGTTCCGTTGAAGCAGAAGCTCCCGACAAGTTTTGCTCCGGCAAGCTTGCCGGGGAACGTCAAGCTCCGGCAGGGCCGCAGGTTCTCGCTGTAGAAGCGGATGTTCCCGCAGCCGCAGATTTGCCTTTAGTCCTTGTTGTCGAGCCACAAGCGCCAGCATGGGCGCAACAGATTGTCCGTTTACTTCAGACAGGAGAACTTCCCGAAGAGCAAGAAGAAGCGGAAAGAGTAGCCCGGCAGTCAAGTATGTACCAGTTTGTCGACAAGACACTGTACAGAAGAAGACTCAACGGTGTGAAATTGAAGTGTATTCACCGGGAAGACGGACAAAAGCTGTTGGCAGAGATACATGGAGGCATATGTGGTCACCACATTGGCGCAAGAGCACTTGTCGGCAAAGCATTCTAGCAAGGTTTCTTTTGGCCGACAGCCCTCCAGGATGCAACTGCACGAGTAACCAAGTGTGAAGCGTGCCAGTTCCATTCCAAGCAGATACACCAACCAGCTCAAGCTCTCCAGACGATCCCTTTATCCTGGCCATTTTCGGTCTGGGGGCTCGACATCCTCGGCCCCTTTCCCCGAGCAGTCGGGGGCTTTGAGTACTTGTAAGTAGCAATCGACAAGTTCACAAAGTGGCCAGAAGTGGAACCAGTGAGGAAGGTGACAGCACAGTCAGCAGTCAAGTTCTTCAGGTTGATTGTTTGCCGCTTCGGGATCCCTAACAGGATAATCAGTGACAACGGTACGCAATTCACGAGCCGCACCTTCATGCAGTACGTCCAAGATCTTGGCGCCAAGGTCTGCTTCGCTTCTGTTGCTCACCTGAGAAGCAACGGTCAAGCGGAGAGGGCAAATGCTGAAGTGCTGCGCGGGCTCAAGACCAGAACTTTCGACAGGCTGCACAAGTGCGGAAGAAACTGGATCGAGGAGCTGCCGGTGGTTCTTTGGTCGATCAGGACGACGCCAAATCGAGCCACTGGCCAGACACCTTTCGCTCTAGTCTATGGAGCAGAGGCAGTTATCCCCACGGAACTTGTATACGGGTCACCTCGAGTGCTCGCTTATGATGAGCTTGAGCAAGAGCAGCTGCGACAAGATGACGCGCTGCTCCTTGAGGAAGATCGTCTTCAGGCTGTTGTGCGAGCTGCTCGCTACCAGCAAGCTTTGCGCTGCTACCATAGCCGCAAAGTTAACGCCAGAAGTCTCGAGGAAGGTGACCTTGTTCTTCGGCGTGTTCAGTCCGCCAAGAATTCCAACAAGTTGACGCCGAAGTGGGAAGGCCCTTACCGGGTAAAACGAGTCACTAGGCCCGGCGCTGTCCGCCTTGAGACCGAAGATGGCATTCCGGTGAGCAACTCCTGGAACATTGAGCATCTTCGTAAGTTTTACCCGTAAGGCGCGGTTGCCGGAACCCGTTCCGGCAACCACCTTTTGTACAAGTCTTGCCGCTGTTGCATGTAATCCTTTGTACAAAGCCGGGCGCAGACCCCGTGCATAAGTAAACCTCATGTGCTCCGCACATTTTTTCGATTTCATGCTTTTTATTTTTGGCATATATGATCTGACACTTTGTGCAGCACCTACTCCACGGTAAGCGATAACGAGCCATAAGGCTCCATATCTTTATTTTCTCTTCTTTCTTTTTTCTCAAGGAAAGGAAGGTTCCCTCGCCCACAAGTTTGCCGGGGGGGAAAGGAGAAGATAATGGTATGGACCAGGCATCGTTCAAGAAAGTTTCGCCTTGCCGGGAAGCAAACAACAGAAAAGATAAGTTGCCAAAGTTTGAGCAGTCAGATTTTTTAAATTTTTTTAAGTTATCTTCCTTGAACGACCATGCTTTGTATGGAAAACCTGTGTGCGGAGGAACCAGCTCGTAGCTAGTGGCGCCCTTACTTTGTTTCGAGTACGCTCAACAACTTAAGTGAGCTGCGACTAGTTATCGCGCCCTTACTTTGTTTCGAGTCCTCTCAACAACTTAAGTGAGCTGCGACTAGTTGCGACAAGGTTTCTTGTCGGCAGCGGCACCGCCAGCAGGCTGCTGACGTCCCGCACTCAGCGCTCGCGGCTAAGGTGCCTGCGCCGGCAAGTTCCCTAAAAGCGTAGGGTAAAAGCATACAAAGCAAGGAGTCAAGTAAAGGGAATAACATTGCAATGGCTACCCAAAATAGAGTTATATTACAAAATAGCTTGTCGTAGCTCTAACAGATCGTTTTCATAACTTGATCGACAACAACAAGAAAAAGGAGGAAACGGGCGGCCTAGTCTGCGCGATCGCCCTCAATCCTCTTGATCCCGCTCACCTTGTCCACAATGGGTGCGACAAGGGCCTTGAGCTCCTCCAGATCGGCATCCGGCGGCAAGGTCCTGAGGACATTGGTGAGGCGGAGGCCCGGGTTGCGGAAGGCCACCTTCATCAACACCTTCTGAAGGGCTCCCGCGCAGATCTTGCGCGACTCGTCGGCCAGCTGCTTTGGGATCCTCTCCCGGAGTCGCTGGAGGGCCGTCGCCACGCCCTTGAAGAACAAGACGAGCTTGGCGCTGGGTTGGAGGTTCTCGTCGGAGGGGTACCCGAGATCCTCCATCCCCAGCTGCGCCAGCTCCTTGTTGATGTCTGTGGCGACATTCACAAGACTCTTCGTCCAGTGCTCCACATTTTCCCTGAAGGCATTCTGGGTGGCGGCAACACTCTCCAGCAGCGCCTTGTCGGCCTTGATCTCTTCTTTCAAGGCCGCCTCCTGCTTCTTGGCGCCATCCAGAGTCTTGGTCAAAGCGGTCAGCTTCAACTCAAGACCCGTGTTGGAGTCCTTGGCGGCGTTGAGCTCTTTGCCCTTCTCGGCGAGATCGGCCTCCAGCTGCGCCACCTTTGTCTCCAACTCCTTCTTGGCGGCCTCGGCGGCGGCGGCAGCATCCTCCGCTTGCTTGAGGGCTCCGCCGAGTTTCTCCTCGCGCACGGCAATCTCCTCCTCGTGGGCGTCAAGATTGACCTTCCGCTGCGCCAGCTCGCCCTCCTCCACGGATAGCTTCACGGCGGCAAGCCGCTGTTGTTCTTCAATTTCAGCTTTTTCGAGGAGGAAGGCCTTCTGCGCTTCGTCGAGTTGCTCCCGCTCCTCCGCCAGGGACCGGAGAGCTTCCCGGTGGAAACCCCCGAGCTCTTCCGCGCGCTTCTCAATATCTGCTCCCACCTTCGCGACAAGCGCCTCGCGGGATTCCAGCTTGGCTTGCCGCACGCGGTAGAGCGACAACAGCTTCCGCAGCAGCCGCTCCTCTTCAGGCTCGTTGCTGCTGCTGCTCGGCGCGTCGACCAGCATCAGTCCCGCGGAGGCAAGCACTTCCCCGTCGAAGATCTCTCACTCGGCCGGCGCCCTGGAGCTTGACGCCCAGGGGAGGTTGATGAAGACGTCGTCGCCGGCCTTCAAGTAGACGCCAGGCTGGGGCTCTTCGGAGCCGGGCGCTGCGGTAGCGGCGGACGGGTCGGCGGTCAGCGTAGCGCCTGGCGCTCCTGCGGCCTCAGGGCCGTCAGTGCGATCGCCAGGCCCCTCGCCAGCTGCTGCGGCGGCAGCCTTGGCGGCCTCTGCGCCAGCGGGATCGCCAGCGCCGGCTGCTTCTTCGGCGGCAACCTCGGTCTCCATCGGCTCCGTAGCAGATGGATCTGATAGCCGGAAAGGGGAGAAGAGTCAAGCAAAAATCCAATAAAAAGAAGATCAAGAGAAGAAGAACCCAGGGAAAGTTTTTCAGCGAAGGGATTACCTGTGCCGGGTTCTGCAGTCGTGGTCTCCGCCGTCGGGGGCCCGCTGGTGCTGTCCCTTGCCGGAGAACCCTCCCTTGCCGGAGACTTCTCCCTTACCGGGAAGCCCTCCCTTTCCGGAGAGTTCTCCCTTGTCGGGAGATCCTCCCTTGGCTCCTGGTGGGGCTGCTCTGCTCCTACACAAATCAGCAATCAAATATCAGCAAAGAAAGAGTACCCATGCGCACCTCACAGCGGAAAGCAAACCATATACTTACGCTGGGGGCTGCTCTGGAGAAGGGTTGCCGGGTCCGGTAAGGTTGTCTCGGGCGCGCCCCCCGCCGTCGCGGTGGGTTCGTCCTCGATGACGATCACCGGGACCTTGGCCCTCTTTGCTGCTCTCTGGGCCAGAGTCCTAAAGAGGAACAAGTTCAGAGAAAAGCAAGTGAGAAACAAGACAAACAACAAGGATTGAAGAAACGCAAGTACAGCAAGAGAAGCTTACTCTTCTTCTTCTTCCTCGTCGGAGCTGAACGCGAAGAAGTCGAAGTCCGGCGCGCGCCCGGCTCGAGGAGGCGGAGGAGAAGCTTCCCTTGGCCGCTTGGCGGGAGTAGTGGCGGTGGTCTGAGACGACCCCGCTCCGGCTACCGGCGCGACGTGAGCAGCGGTAGGAACTGAAGCGGTGGTCCGGCTAGACTCCGCTCCAGTTGCCGTCGCAGCATGAGGCGCTCCCGCAGCAACGGTGTTTGCCGCGGTGGAGCGTGTCACATGGCGTGGCGACTATTGACCCGCTTGCCGCTCCGCCACGTCACCGGCCTTGCGGAGACGCCTTCTTGGTGGGGATGGAGGCTCTGCTTGCGGCGAGCTGCCCGAAGACGAGGAGGAAGAAGAGTTAATGTCCAGCGAGCCGCTCGTATCCTTGGCGGGCTCGCTCGGCTCGGTGTCACGCCCGGCAAGCTCCTTCTTGCCGGCGGGCTCCCCTCGCTCGGCACGGCTTACCGCCTCTGCTGCATCTGCCTCCTCCACGGTGAATCCAAAGTCGCCCGCGGCTGCGGCTGCCGCCGCCTCTTCTAGCCTGGTGGCGATGAGTGCCATCTCCGCATAGGTGGTGTCGTGGGTGAGGCCATCCTTCTCGTCGGAGCGGATCGGCACTTCCACCAAGTCATCGAAGAACTGCTGCATGACGTCGTCTGCGGGCTCCTGCCAAGTTGGCACAATTCCATGCGAGTCGCACTCCGGCATCATTGCACGAATGCGGTCGAGCGAGGAATTGTTGCACAGCGGAACGATGCCCCCCGGCAACCTGAAAACCTCGGGATGTTGGGGAACATACTTGAACAGCTCCTGCAGCATCGCGTTGAGCTCCAGGACAGTGAAGTTGTAGTTGAGGCCCGGCCGCAGGCTCATGATATCTGCCACATTCTTGAACTCCCAAGTGGGCCTCCCCCGTTCCTGCAGGGGGGCGATGCGGCGCCGAAGAAAGTCAGCGCCAACAGCGCCTACAGTAAGCCCGGCAAGCCTGAGGCGTAGAATCCGGGTGACAGCAATCTTCATCCTGTCGTCTTCCGGGGCCACGTCACTCCAATCGCTGCCGCGTGCTACTGGGGTTTTGCGCCGGGTGGTGAATGGCTGCGGGTTCTCCTCGTCAATCCAGCACCAGTCTGCTCTCCATTCCTCCCACTTGCCGCGGAATTCTCCCTCCATATACGTTTCCTTCTTGCCGGCCCTTGAGATCCAGGCGATTCCGGCGGATAGAGGCTCTCCTCTCTCTACTCGGGGTATGAAGAAGTGGCGGAAGAGGGCTACGTTGGGATGGACTCCGACAAAGTTTTTGCAGAGATGTGCAAAAACTGCCATGGTCAGAACGACATTGGGGGTGAAGTCAAGGAGGTGGAATCTGTAGGTATTCATGATGTCGCAGAAGAATTCAGAGAAGGGCGGGCAGAGCCCGCAGTAGAAGAACAAGGCGAAGAAAGGGTATCCGCTTGGGGCCTTCTTCCAAGCGGCGGCGGGGAGTACCTTCGTGCACGGATGCACGCGCGTCTCCGTCGACCAGAAGAGGTAGAAGTTCTCCCTCAGCTCCTTCGCGGCAAGCTTGGGGGGAAGACGGCCCGCTCCTTCCGCAGCGCCGCAAGCCACTGCGCCTCGGTCGACTTCACGCCCTTCCCCTTATCGGCTTTTGGAGCCATGGCGGAAGTGGTGGAGGAGGTTGACGGCGTTGGTGGTGCTGGTGGCGATGGGGGGCGGAGCGCTGCTCTCTCCTTCTCAGCTTTGGGAAGGCGAGGGAGCGGCAGAGATTTCTGAGATTGGAAGTAGCAACTGGCAAATGGGCGAGCTGCCCCTGTTTCCTCTGCTTATAAAGAGGGAGGGGGCGGATGTTTCGCATTTCCGAATAAAGAAACCACCCACGATCTCTCCCACGACGCTGCATTCAACGCGTGCTATTCGGGGAGGGCGCGGTGGATACGGAGAGAGATACAGCGTAACCTAGGCCGCGCGTGCCCATGCCCTGTTTTGGGCCTGGCCCAACAGCGCTTGGCACCATGTATGGCCCAGGCCCGGGGGCTCCTGTCGGTGTACTAGAGTAGGGGTACCCTAGTATCCCGAACTTGTGCACGGGCAGTCGTAGCGTCCCGCGGCAAGGCTTGCCGGGTGACCGCCAAGGTCCTCCGTAGTTCCTTTGGAGCCATTCAAGAACAAAGTATCCAAGCCAAGGAGACAAGACCCCGGCAAGAGGAGTTTGCCGGGAAGGCCAACCAAGGCATCTCAAGGCCCCGGCAAGAGGAGCTTGCCGGGAAGGCCAACCCAGGCGCCTCAAGGAACTTGCCGCGATGCGCCACGCGCCCTGGCAAGGCCCAGTGAGCGACAAGCTCCCGGACGTGACAAGACAACGACCACGGCAAGGCGCTTGCCACGGCAAGCCACCACTCCGCGCCCGCGCTCCAGCACATCCACCAACGTGTCACTCTGGGACCCTTCCAGGCGTACGTGGCGGGAGGCTGTGCAGCCAGGGGTGCGTGGTGGCAAGCGGCGCTGACAAGATTGCCATCGTGGCAAGCGGTGGCGTCCCTGGCGGTCCCTTTTGCACTGTTTAGGCGACACAGACAGGCATTTAATGCCCTTGTCCCCTGCCGTCAGGGTTAGGCATGATACACTGTAGCAGGTAGCTGTACCTACCGCAGCACCTTTCCATTTTTACCCTTTGTCTCCATTGCCACCTGTCGGTGACCCCTTGAGCATATAAAAGGAGGCCCACGCGCAACGTAGAGGGGGTTAGCTGGTTCAGGAGAGGACACTCACGCTCGGTCTCGTTAGCTGCTGGGGTGTACTATAGCACTCGGCGCTCCTGAGCAAGAAATCAATACAAACCACAAAGCAGGAGTAGGGTTTTACGCATCCGTGCGACCCGAACCTGGGTAAACTGCTCGCGTGCCTCGCCTCGATCCGCTCTTTGCATGGCCTCCGCCCCCGCCGAACCGAAAGGGACTCGGCCCGCCGGTCCCATAGGTGTTCGTGGATCAGTCCCCCGACAACATCATTAGAGAATGATGTGATTGGCTTGAGCCATCCGTTAGCTTAGCACGATGATCATCTAGTTTGTTGCTATTGCTTTCTTCATAACTTATACATGTTCCTATGACTATGAGATTATGCAACTCCCGAATACCGGAGGAACACTTAGTGTGCTATCAAACGTCACAACGTAACTGGGTGATTATAAAGATGCTCTAAAGGTGTCTCCGATGGTGTTTATTGAGTTGGCATAGATCGAGATTATGATTTGTCACTCCGAGTATCGGAGAAGTATCTCTGGGCCCTCTCGGTAATGCACATCACTATAAGCCTTTCAAGCATTGTGACTAATGAGTTAGTTGCGGGATGATGCATTACGGAACGAGTAAAGAGAATTGCCGGTAACGAGATTGAACTAGGTATTGAGATACCGACGATCAAATCTCGGGCAAGTAACATACCGATGACAAAGGGAACTACGTATGTTGTTGTGCGGTTTGACCGATAAAAATCTTCGTAGAATATGTAGGAACCAATATGAGAATCCAGGTTCCGCTATTGGTTATTGACCGGAGATGAGTCTCGGTCATGTCTACATAGTTCTCGAACCCGTAGGGTCTGCATGCTTAACGTTCGGTGACGATCGGTATTATGATTTTATGTGTTTTGATGTACCGAAGGTTGTTCGGAGTCCCGGATATGATCACATACATGACAAGGAGTCTCGAAATGGTCGAGACATAAAGATCTATATATTGGATGACTATGTTTGGACAACGGAATGGTTCCGAGTGAGTTCGGGCATTTACCGGAGTACCGGGGGGTTACCGGAACCCCCCGGGGAGTATATGGGCCCTAATGGGCTTTAGTGGAGAGAGAGAGGGGCGTCCAGGGCAGGCCACGTGCCCCCTCCCCCTTGGGTATGAATTGGACTAGGTAAGGGGAGGCGGCGCCCCCCTTTCCTTCTCCCTCTCTCCTCCTTCCTTCTCTCCTACTCCAACTAGGGAATGGGGACTCCTCCCAGGGCGCGCCATAGAGGGCCGACCCTCCCCCTCCTCCACTCCTTTATATACGAGGGAGGGGGCACCCCATAGACACACAAGTTGACAGTTGTCTTAGCCGTGTGCGGTGCCCCCCTCCACAGATTCCACCTCGGTCATATCGTTGTAGTGCTTAGGCGAAGCCCTGCATCGGTAACTTCATCATCACTGTCATCACGCCGTAGTGCTGACGAAGCTCTCCCTCGACACTCAGCTGGATCGAGAGTTCATGGGACGTCACCGAGCCGAACATGTGCAGATCGCGGAGGTGCCGTACTTTCGGTGCTAGGATCGGTCGGATCGTGAAGACTTACGACTACATCAACCGCGTTGTCAGAACGCTTCCGCTTACGTTCTACAAGGGTACATGGACTACACTCTCCCCTCTTGTTGCTATGCATCACCATGATAGATCTTGTGTGTGCGTAGGAATTTTTTTGAAATTACTGTGTTCCCCAACATTTGGATCTACCGTTGTAGTAGAATGATGTATGTCTTACTGATATTCGTTTTTGTTACTGTGTGTGTGCTAGCTATGATCCTGGGATAGCACATTAAGCATAGAGACTTGGATTCTACCAAATCCGGGTCATGACAAAATGGTGTCAAAGCATACGTTGACTGTAGGACGTGACCCTAGAAAATGGTTTAGAAATAGGAATACCTTGATAGGAATAACTTATATTTCCAATAGTACCAACAAGCATTCTCGTATCCTCTTCTTTTCTTTACTAAGTTCTCATCTGCTTTCAAAAACTTAGATGTCCCAATGACCTTGACACTCATATGGACTTTCAAGAGCCTAAAGGTTACTTCATGGAAATGGTGCTTATACAAAGACGTCTCTAATACTAAAGTTTACATCCAAGAAGTTGAAGCAGAACTGAAGACACTCAAGACCAAGGTGGTTGTGAAGAAGGTGAAGATTACGTACCACTACAAGGAATATCCCACATAGTTCAATAGCGTCCAAGCCCACCATGAGAGTTGTGAAATAAACGAATGAGTGCGAGTAGTGTGCCCGACCATGCGAACCCATGTGGATGAAGGCACCATAGGAATTGTTTGAATGAAATTTATGAGTGAAATTTGGATTTTTGTTGGAGTTCTTCACCGTTGATTTGATTTTTGTTGTCAGTTGCATTGTATGATAAAAAACTTTCGTTATTAGGATACGACCTCCGTAGATTTGCATTATTTATTTAATCCTGAGAGGTGCAAGTTATGGACAATTAACAAGAAGACCTACATACGGGTAAAGCATCACACACTGAAGACTTTGAAGAATTGAAGACTTCATGACGAAACCAGAGTAAACGAGCCTATTAGAAATGCTGAGAACATTAGGATAGGAGCTGATTGTTGATTGTGGTGTGTCTGGATCCATCTCTCTTCCTCCCTAAGCTCTATCTCACCTAGATCAAATCCCTGAACTATGGATGAAGCAACCACTAAACTTTTCCTCATAGAAACCTCCACATTTCTTCGGAGGAGATAAATACCTTGTTGTTTTGAGCTCAACCTTTCCTTTCCACCTGCAGATGGCAACCCTTTACGAGTCATTCCACAAGGGCCCAGAAATGATCATGACTTTGACTAGTGACCATGATTTTCCAAAGATCCTGAAGGATATGATGGGACATATTCACCTTGAAGGAGATGTTGTCTACAAGGGTTATCCTTTAATTGAAAATGGAGTGGAACTTTGGTACGTGGAAGTACACCTCTTCCGTGAAAAGGGAGTTTGTCCAAAGACAACTGGGCAATACTTTTTCATTTCCCGAGTACCTTGAACCTGTTGGGGAACGTAGTAATTTCAAAAAATTTCCTACGCACACGCAAGATCATGGTGATGCATAGCAACGAGAGGGGAGAGCGTGATCTACGTACCCTTGTAGACCGACAGCGGAAGCGTTAGCACAACGCGGTTGATGTAGTCGTACGTCTTCACGGCCCGACCGATCAAGCACCGAAACTACGACACCTCCGAGTTTTAGCACACGTTCAGCTCGATGACGATCCCCGGACTCCGATCCAGCAAAGTGTCGGTGGTGACGATCTTGATGTACTACCGTCGCAGGGCTTCGCCTAAGCACCGCTACAATATTATCGAGGATTATGGTGGAAGGGGGCACCGCACACGGCTAAGAATATGATCACGTGGATCAACTTGTGTGTCTAGGGGTGCCCCCTGCCCCCGTATATAAAGGAGCAAGGGGAGGAGGCCGGCCGGCCCCTATGGCGCGCCAAGGAGGAGTCCTCCTCCTAGTAGGAGTAGGACTCCTACTAGGAGGGGGAAAGAAGTGGGGAGGGAGAAGGAAAGGGGGGCGACACCCCCCTCTCCTAGTCCAATTCGGGCCAGGGGGGAGGAGGCGCGCGGCCCACC
>NC_041388.1:48619750-48626691 GCF_002162155.2 Triticum dicoccoides | reverse complement strand
CGGTAACCCTCCGGCTCTCCGGTTTTCTCCGAAATCACCCGGAACACTTCCGGTGTCCGAATATAGCCGTCCAATATATGAATCTTTATGTCTCGACCATTTCGAGACTCCTCGTCATGTCCGTGATCACATCCGGGACTCCGAACTAACTTCGGTACATCAAAACTGATAAACTCATAATATAACTGTCATCAAAACCTTAAGCGTGCGGACCCTACGGGTTCGAGAACAATGTAGACATGACCGAGACACGTCTCCGGTCAATAACCAATAGCGGAACCTGGATGCTCATATTGGCTCCTACATATTCTACGAAGATCTTTATCGGTCAGACCGCATAACAACATACATTGTTCCCTTTGTCATCGGTATGTTACTTGCCCGAGATTCGATTGTCGGTATCTCAATACCTAGTTCAATCTCGTTACCGGAAAGTCTCTTTACTCGTTTCATAATACATCATCTCGCAACTAACTCATTAGTTGTAATGCTTGCAAGGCTTATGTGATGTGCATTACCGAGAGGGCCCAGAGATACCTCTCCGACAATCGGAGTGACAAATCCTAATCTCGAAATACGCCAACCCAACATTCACCTTTGGAGACACCTGTAGAGCTCCTTTATAATCACCCAGTTACGTTGTGACGTTTGGTAGCACACAAAGTGTTCCTCCGGTAAACGGGAGTTGCATAATCTCATAGTCATAGGAACATGTATAAGTCATGAAGAAAGCAATAGCAACATACTAAATGATCGGGTGCTAAGCTAATGGAATGGGTCATGTCAATCACATCATTCTCCTAATGATGTGATCCCATTAATCAAATGACAACACATGTCTATGGTTAGGAAACATAACCATCTTCTATTAACGAGCTAGTCAAGTAGAGGCATACTAGTGACGTTTGGTTTGTCTATGTATTCACACAAGTATTATGTTTCCGGATAATACAATTCTAGCATGAATAATAAACATTTATCATGATATAAGGAAATAAAATAATAACATTATTATTGCTTCTAGGGCATATTTCCTTCAGTCTCCCACTTGCACTAGAGTCAATAATCTAGATTACACTGTAATGATTCTAACACCCATGGAGCTTTGGTGCTGATCATGTTTTGCTCGTGGAAGAGGCTTAGTCAACGGGTCTGCTACATTCAGATCTGTATGTATCTTGCAAATCTCTATGTCTCCCACCTGGACTAGATCCCGGATGGAATTGAAGCGTCTCTTGATGTGCTTGGTTCTCTTGTGAAATCTGGATTCCTTTGCCAAGGCAATTGCACCAGTATTCTCACAAAAGATTTTCATTGGACCCGATGCACTAGGTATGACACCTAGATCGGATATGAACTCCTTCATCCAGACTCCTTCGTTTGCTGCTTCTGAAGAAGCTATGTACTCCGCTTCACACGTAGTTCCCGCCACAACGCTTTGTTTAGAACTGCACCAACTAACAGCTCCACCGTTTAATGTAAACACGTATCCGGTTTGCGATTTAGAATCGTCCGGATCAGTGTCAAAGCTTGCATCAATGTAACCATTTACGATGAGCTCTTTGTCACCTCCATATATGAGAAACATATCCTTAGTCCTTTTCAGGTATTTCAGGATGTTCTTCACCGCTGTCCAGTGATCCACTCCTGGATTACTTTGGTACCTCCCTGCTAGACTTATAGCAAGACACACATCAGGTCTGGTACACAGCATTGCATACATGATAGAGCCTATGGCTGAAGCATAGGGAACATCTTTCATTTTCTCTCTATCTTCTGCATTGGTCGGACTTTGAGTCTTACTCAATTTCACACCTTGTAACACAGGCAAGAATCCTTTCTTTGCTTGATCCATTTTGAACTTTTTCAAAACTTTGTCAAGGTATGTGCTTTGTGAAAGTCCAATTAAGCGTCTTGATCTGTCTCTATAGATCTTAATGCCCAATATGTAAGCAGCTTCACCAAGGTCTTTCATTGAAAAACTCTTATTCAAGTATCCCTTTATGCTATCCAGAAATTCTATATCATTTCCGATTAGTAATATGTCATCTACATATAATATCAGAAATGCTATAGAGCTCCCACTCACTTTCTTGTAAATACAGGCTTCTCCAAAAGTCTGTATAAAACCAAATGCTTTGATCACACTATCAAAGCATTTATTCCAACTCCGAGAGGCTTGCACCAGTCCATAAATGGATCGCTGGAGCTTGCACACTTTGTTAGCTCCCTTTGGATCGACAAAACCTTCCGGTTGCATCATATACAGCTCTTCTTGCAGAAATCCATTCAGGAATGCAGTTTTGACATCCATTTGCCAAATTTCATAATCATAAAATGCGGCAATTGCTAACATGATTCTGACAGACTTAAGCATTGCTACGGGTGAGAAGGTCTCATCGTTGTCAATCCCTTGAACTTGCCGAAAACCTTTTGCGACAAGTCGAGCTTTGTAGACAGTAACATTACCGTCAGCGTCAGTCTTCCTCTTGAAGATCCATTTATTCTCAATCGCTTGCCGATCATTGGGCAAGGTAACCAAAGTCCATACTTTGTTCTCATACATGGATCCCATCTCAGATTTCATGGCTTCAAGCCATTTTGCGGAATCTGGGCTCACCATGGCTTCTTCATAGTACGTAGGTTCATCATGATCTAGTAGCATGACTTCCAGAACAGGATTACCGTACCACTCTGGCGCGGATCTTACTCTGGTTGATCTATGAGGTTCAGTAGTATCTTGTTCTGAAGTTTCATGATCATTATCATTAGCTTCCTCACTAATTGGTGTAGGTGTCACAGAAACTGGTTTCTGTGATGTACTACTTTCCAATAAGGGAGCAGGTACAGTTACCTCGTCAAGTTCTACTTTCCTCCCACTCACGTCTTTCGAGAGAAACTCCTTCTCTAGAAAGTTTCCGAATTTAGCAACAAAAGTCTTGCCTTCGGATCTGTGATAGAAGGTGTATCCAATAGTTTCCTTTGGATATCCTATGAAGACACATTTCTCCGATTTGGGTTCGAGCTTATCAGGTTGAAGCTTTTCACATAAGCATCGCAGCCCCAAACTTTCAGAAACGACAACTTTGGTTTCTTGCCAAACCACAGTTCATAAGGCGTCGTCTCAACGGATTTTGATGGTGCCCTATTTAACGTGAATGCGGCCGTCTCTAGAGCATATCCCCAAAACGATAGCGGTAAATCAGTAATAGACATCATAGATCGCACCATATCTAGTAAAGTACGATTACGACGTTCGGACACACCATTACGCTGTGGTGTTCCGGGTGGCATGAGTTGCGAAACTATTCCACATTGTTTCAAATGTACACCAAACTCGTAACTCAAATATTCTCCTCCATGATCAGATTGTAGGAATTTTATTTTCTTGTTACGATGATTTTGAACTTCACTCTGAAATTCTTTGAACTTTTCAAACGTTTCAGACTTATGTTTCATTAATTATATATACCCATATCTGCTTAAGTCATCTGTGAAGGTGAGAAAATAACGATATCCGCCACGAGCCTCAACATTCATCGGACCACATACATCTGTATGTATGATTTCCAAAAAATCTGTTGCTCTCTCCATAGTACCGAAGAACAGTGTTTTTGTCATCTTACCCATAAGGCACGGTTCGCAAGTACCAAGTGATTCATAATCAAGTGGTTCCAAAAGCCCATCAGTATGGAGTTTCTTCATGCGCTTTACACCGATATGACACAAACGACAGTGCCACAAATAAGTTGCACTATCATTATCAACTCTGCATCTTTTGGCTTCAACATTATGAATATGTGTGTCACTACTATCGAGATTTAATAAGAATAGACCACTCTTTAAGGGTGCATGACCATAATAGATATTACTCATATAAATAGAACAACCATTATTCTCTGATTTAAATGAATAACCGTCTCGCATCAAACAAGATCCAGATATAATGTTCATGCTTAACGCTGGCACCAAATAACAATTATTTAGGTCTAATACTAATCCCGAAGGTAGATATATAGGTAGCATGCCGACTGCGATCACATCGACTTTGGAACCATTTCCCACGCGTATCGTCACCTCGTCCTTAGCCAATCTTCGCTTAATCCGTAGTCCCTGTTTCGAGTTGCAAATATTAGCACCAGAACCAGTATCAAATACCCAGGTGCTACTGCGAGCATTAGTAAGGTACACATCAATAACATGTATATCACATATACCTTTGTTCACCTTGCCATCCTTCTTATCCGCCAAATACTTGGGGCAGTTCCGCTTCCAGTGACCAGTCTGCTTGCAGTAGAAGCACTCAGTTTCAGGCTTAGGTCCAGGTTTGGGTTTCTTCTCTTGAGTAGCAACTTGCTTGCTGTTCTTTTTGAAGTTCCCCTTCTTCTTCCCTTTGCCCTTTTTCTTGAAACTAGTGGTCTTGTTGACCATAAACACTTGATGCTCCTTCTTGATTTCTACCTCCGCAGCTTTCAGCATTGCGAAGAGCTCGGGAATAGTCTTATTCATCCCTTGCATATTATATTTCATCACGAAGCTCTTGTAGCTTGGTGGCAGTGATTGGAGAATTCTGTCAATGACGCAATCATCTGGAAGATTAACTCCCAATTGAATCAAGTGATTATTATACCCAGACATTTTGAGTATATGCTCACTGACAGAACTGTTCTCCTCCATCTTGCAGCTATAGAACTTATTGGAGACTTCATATCTCTCAATCCGGGCATTTGCTTGAAATATTAACTTCAACTCCTGGAACATCTCATATGCTCCATGACGTTCAAAACGTCGTTGAAGTCCCGATTCTAAGCCGTAAAGCATGGCACATTGAACTATCGAGTAGTCATCAACTTTGCTCTGCCAGATGTTCATAACATCTGGTGTTGCTCCAGCAGCAGGCCTGGCACCCAACGATGCTTCCAGGACGTAATTCTTCTGTGCAGCAATGAGGATAATCCTCAAGTTACGGACCCAGTCCGTGTAATTGCTACCATCATCTTTCAACTTTGCTTTCTCAAGGAATGCATTAAAATTCAACGGAACAACAGCACGGGCCATCTATCTACAATCAAACATAAAAAAACAAGATACTATCAGGTACTAAGTTCATGATAAATTTAGGTTCAATTAATCATATTACTAAAGAACTCCCACTTAGATAGACATCCCTCTAATCCTCTAAGTGATTACGTGATCAAAATCAACAAAACCATGTCCGATCATCACGTGAGATGGAGTACTTTCATTGGTGAACATCGCTATGTTGATCATATCTACTATATGATTCACGCTCGACCTTTCGGTCTCTGTGTTCCGAGGCCATATCTGTATATGCTTGGCTCGTCATGTATAACCTGAGTATTCTGCGTGTGCAACTGTTTTGCACCCATTGTATTTGAACGTAGAGCCTATCACACCTGATCATCACGTGGTGTCTCAGCACGAAGAACTTTCGCAACGGTGCACACTCAGGGAGAACACTTCTTGATTATTAGTGAGAGATCATCTTAAAATGCTATCGTCAATCAAAGCAAGATAAGATGTATAAAAGATAAACATCACATGCAATCAATATAAGTGATATGATATGGCCATCATCATCTTGTGCTTGTGATCTCCATCTTCGAAGCACCGTCGTGATCACCATCGTCACCGGCGTGACACCTTGATCACCATCGTAGCATCGTTGCCGTCTCGCCAATCTTATGCTTCCACGACTATCGCTACCGCTTAGTGATAAAGTAAAGCATTACAGCGCAATTGCATTGCATACAATAAAGCGACAACCATATGGCTCCTGCCAGTTGCCGATAACTTGGTTACAAAACATGATCATCTCATACAATAAAATTTAGCATCATGTCTTGACCATATCACATCACAACATGCCCTGCAAAAACAAGTTAGACGTCCTCTACTTTGTTGTTGCAAGTTTTACGTGGCTGCTACGGGCTTAAGCAAGAACCAATCTTACCTATGCATCAAAACCACAATGATAGTTTGTCAAGTTGGTGTTGTTTTAACCTTCGCAAGGACTGGGCGTAGCCACACTCAGTTCAACTAAAGTTGGAGAAACTGTCACCCACTAGCCACCTTTGTGCAAAGCACGTCGGGAGAACCGGTCTCGCGTAAACGTACGCGTAATGTCCGTCCGGGCCGCTTCGTCCAACAATACCGCCGAACCAAAGTATGACATGGTGGTAAGCAGTATGACTTATATCGCCCACAATTCACTTGTGTTCTACTCGTGCATATAACATCAACACATAAAACCTAGGCTCGGATGCCACTGTTGGGGAACATAGTAATTTCAAAAAAATTCCTACGCACACGCAAGATCATGGTGATGCATAGCAACGAGAGGGGAGAGTGTGATCTATGTACCCTTGTAGACCGACAGCAGAAGCGTTAGCACAACGCGGTTGATGTAGTCGTATGTCTTCACGGCCCGACCGATCAAGCACCGAAACTACGGCACCTCCGAGTTTTAGCACACGTTCAGCTCGATGACGATCCCCGGACTCCGATCCAGCAAAGTGTCGGGGAAGAGTTCCGTCAGCACGACGGCGTGGTGACGATCTTGATATACTACCGTCGCAGGGCTTCGCCTAAGCACCGCTACAATATTATTGAGGATTATGGTGGAAGGGGGCACTGCACACGGCTAAGAATATGATCACGTGGATCAACTTGTGTGTCTAGGGGTGCCCCTGCCCCCGTATATAAAAGAGCAAGGGGAGGAGGCCGGCCGGCCCCTATGGCACGCCAAGGAGGAGTCCTCCTCCTAGTAGGAGTAGGACTCCTACTAGGAGGGGGAAAGAAGTGGGGAGGGAGAAGGAAAGGGGGGCGCCGCCCCCCTCTCCTAGTCCAATTCGGACCAGGGGGGAGGAGGCGCGCGGCCCACCTTTGGCTGCCCCTCTCTCTCTCCACTAAGGCCCATA
>NC_041388.1:48619240-48619707 GCF_002162155.2 Triticum dicoccoides | reverse complement strand
CGGCCCTATAGGCGCGCCAATGAGGAGTCCTCCTCCTAGTAGGAGTAGGACTCCTACTAGGAGGGGGAAGGAAGTGGGGAGGGAGAGGGAAAAGGGGGCGCCGCCCCCCTCTCATAGTCCAATTCGGACCAGGGGGGAGGAGGCGCGCGGCCCACCTTTGGCTGCCCCTATCTCTCTCCACTAAGGCCCATATGGCCCATTACTTCTCCCGGGGGGGGGGGGTCCGGTAACCCTCCGGCTCTCCGATTTTCTCCGAAATCACCCGGAACACTTCCGGTGTCCGAATATAGCCGTCCAATATATCAATCTTTATGTCTCGACCATTTCGAGACTCCTCGTCATGTCCGTGATCACATCCGGGACTCCGAACTAACTTCGGTACATCAAAACTCATAAACTCATAATATAACTGTCATCGAAACCTTAAGCGTGCGGACCCTACGGGTTCGAGAACAATGTAGACATGA
>NC_041388.1:48613023-48619230 GCF_002162155.2 Triticum dicoccoides | reverse complement strand
GGCTCTCCGATTTTCTCCGAAATCACCCGGAACACTTCCGGTGTCCGAATATAGCCGTCCAATATATCAATCTTTATGTCTCGACCATTTCGAGACTCCTCGTCATGTCCGTGATCACATCCGGGACTCTGAACTAACTTCGGTACATCAAAACTCATAATATAACTATCATCGAAACCTTAAGCGTGCGGACCCTACGGGTTCGAGAACAATGTAGACATGACCGAGACATGTCTCCGGTTAATAACCAATAGCGGAACCTGGATGCTCATATTGGCTCCTACATATTCTACGAAGATCTTTATCAGTCAGACCGCATAACAACATACATTGTTCCCTTTGTCATCGGTATGTTACTTGCCCGAGATTCGATCGTCGGTATCTCAATACCTAGTTCAATCTCGTAACCGAAAAGTCTCTTTACTCGTTTCGTAATACATCATCTCGCAACTAACTCATTAGTTGTAATGCTTGCAAGGCTTATGTGATGTGCATTATCGAGAGGGCCCAGAGATACCTCTTCGACAATCGGAGTGACAAATCCTAATCTCGAAATACGCCAACCCAACATTCACCTTTGGAGACACCGGTAGAGCTCCTTTATAATCACCCAGTTACGTTGTGACGTTTGGTAGCACACAAAGTGTTCCTCCGATAAACGGTAGTTGCATAATCTCATAGTCATAGGAACATGTATAAGTCATGAAGAAAGCAATAGCAACATACTAAACGATCGGGTGCTAAGCTAATGGAATGGGTCATGTCAATCACATCATTCTCCTAATGATGTGATCCCATTAATCAAATGACAACACATGTCTATGGTTAGGAAACATAACCATCTTTGATTAACAAGCTAGTCAGGTAGAGGCATACTAGTGACGTTTGGTTTGTCTATGTATTCACACAAGTATTATGTTTCCGGATAATACAATTCTAGCATGAATAATAAACATTTATCATGATATAAGGAAATAAAATAATAACATTATTATTGCCTCTAGGGCATATTTCCTTCAGAACCACCTTCTGCGACTCTATTCGTGAAGCTGCCATGGAAGCCATACATCAGATTGGGGAAATCCTTGAAGCCAGACTTTGTCATGCTCAAAAGTACTTGAGATAAGTATATGCTGAGTTGATGGACATGAAGTTTATGGCCGCCGTGAAGGAGCATAGGATTAATGAGCTCAAGGACTACATCGCATGTTTTCAGCTGGACTAAACTTCTTACGAAGGAGTAAGGAATAATGTTTGGTTTACATGCTTGACCATACCAATCCATGTGGATGGCAACACTTGTAATACGCTATTTTGAACTTGAAGTTGTACGAGAGGTTAAAGGATGTAATAAGGAATCTATTCGAAAGGAGAATGCAACTTTGGCACACAAAAGTTCCGCTATTTCTCGCAGGATTAAGGCCACCCAAAGACATTTTATTAGATTTGCAGGTGAAGATCTCTTAAAGAGGAGTGAGAAAGACCGAGTGTTAATATACGCGATTCACTTGTCTACATATGAGGTAATGATTTGAGTACAGGATGGATTGGCCCTCATACTGGAGACTCTTATTATATACCTCTGTATGTTTGATTGGTAAATCAGAGAGCCATGAGAACCTAGTTGAGTGTCGATACGACAAGCCCAAACCATAGAATGGTAAGATGTATTACCCATATAGATAGGCAATTGTGCCTAACGTAGATTCGACGTGAGCAAAAAAAATGAAGATCCTCAAGGAGTTCCATCGGAAGATAATTCATTGATCCCCATGAGAGTCTCGATAGGTAGTTCTAGAAATTATGGACTTTGAGTGAAGACTTGTTCTTTTGAGCCAAGGCTCAGTTCTGGCTGAGAGGAGCTTGATTGAAATCATCATGGAATAAAGAAATTCTGGAAATTGCTACAAGTTTGTTCTTAAGGGTGGTAGCACTCGAACACCCTCGAAGGACAATTGGGTCATACGACAAATCACCAGAGACTCCAGAATGGTGCAAAAAGCCTTAGACATAAGCATCCTGAAGAACTGGAATACAAGGAATTATATAAAGAGAAGACATTCCCTCAAGACAGGAAGCGAACGGATAGAATGCAATCATATAAATGTTATGACTAAATTGTGGGGAAGTAACCCAAGAGAACCAAACCCTAACCTACTTCTTGCTAGCCTTTGCAAATCTTGAGGACGAGATTTCTTTTAAGGGTGGTAGTTTGTAACATCCCAAACTTTCCCAAATTTTGGAATGTTAATAATAGGATAATATTGATTGAATTGCTCTGATTTTCATAGGGAATTAAGACTTTTTGAGTCCTTGTTTAATTTTTTTTCAAACCATGTGAAAAATTGGACAACATTTTTGTCCAATAAAAAATATATGGTTGGGAAAGTTTATTCAAGAATTCAAAGGGCACTCAATTCTTTTGGAATATTTTGAAACCACATTCAAATATATGAGTGAGAATAAAATGACTTTCTCAAATGTGGTGGATTAATATTCCATTTGGGGTTCTTTGAATTTTTGAGTTTCATTGGAATTGGATCTTATATGGAATTTTAGTGCCATTTAAATATTTCCAAAGTATTCAAATAAAATTTAATGAGAGGAGATAATGTGATTTCTCCTAAAAAATATTCGGAAATGTCTAATATGGTACAATTATCCTTTTGTGAATTTGCAAAACTCAAAATTGATTTTTTGTGTGTAATTTAATTATGTCCATAAAGAATGAATTGTAGTTTGTGCACACAAATAATTTTATTAAAATCTGAAACTATATTTAGTAGGCACAAAATTATAATTATATGTGTGTGAACATTTTCTTTCTTTTGTCTATCATAGTTTTCTGTGCAATATAAGTATTAAAGAAAACTAAACCTATAGGCTGGCCCAACTGACCGAGCAGCCCACTAGCGAAGCGTTCGTCTTCCTCCTCCTGCACATCTGTACGTTCACGTACACTGAGACAGCCATGGCTTAGGCTGCACCCTAACGCTTCCTCTCCCTTCACTCCCCGCACCATATGACCTCTTGAATCGTCACCGGCTCCCTCCCTCAACCCTTTTCCTTCCTCAGTGCACTATGGAGACCCCCGTAGTGGCCATTACAAGGCAGAGGAACAACCACCATTAAGCACCACCATCTGCTTGAATTATGACCTCCCCCTCTCCTATAAATAGTACCCATAGGAGCACCTCACAGCCCTCACCCTCTACCGAGCAAACCCCTCTCTACCTCGCCCTCCTCTGTGAGCAATTGCTCGCCGGAGTTCAGCAGCTCTGGCGGCGGCTCCACGCTGTCACCGGACGAGGCCGAGCCCAGAACATTGCCCAACAGACTCCCCTCGTCGACCTCTTCGCCGTTCTTCTGCTACTTGACTTCGGGGACCTTTTTCCACAACTCTGGAGACCTTCTTCCCCAACTCCAGCGACCAACTCCGGTAAGCCTCCTCTAAATTCCGTAAGTCATTTTTTAGAAAAATATCTAAACTTCGGAAATTCGTATCTCCCAAACTGTATGTCTGATTTCGACAAATAAGATATCCTCGGATTTTTTGGAACCTGTAGTTTTTTTATGAAATTATAAAATTTCACTTTTTAGCAATCTAAAATTTAGTTTTGATTTAAATGGTAAATTGAATATTTTTGCCATATCTTTTAATCTATAATTCATATCAAAAAGCTTATTATATAAAAATTGATCATTAGGACCATACCTATCTGTTAGGACCCATGACTTAATTTTTCAACCATGCTTATTTCATGTTTTAGCCTCTACACTATAAAATCACTTTCTTTACTCATAATTTAACATCTTCGACCAAATAAATTTTATGCTTAGATAAATCTCTTAGATTGATCCCTAGAAAACTTCTCTGTTCATATGTTACTATCACAAAAAATTGGAGTTATTAAATTATTATTTTTAGTTCCCTGAACTTATATAACCTTCAATTCCCATAGTCGACCACAAGTCTAATTTATGGAAATTTAGTTAACAAAACTTGTCTCTCAATCATTTTTACTAGCTAGAGTCATTGGTTCAACACTTACAGCCACACTTGGCCACGCTTGCACAAAAGGGTGGGATGAACACCAAACTTTTTTTAAACCTTAAACTTGCTCCCTTTGGAGCAGAGTTTTGAGAAAAATATTTTTAAACAAAACTATATACTATTTTTACTTCTATTCCCTGGGCGGAATGGTATTGATGGGAGCGTCTTCAAGTGATTGCGCCCAATCGGGGTCTTGCAGTGAATGCGTCCGACTGGGGTCTTGCACACAGGTTTTTGGTGGGGACCGCTGTCCATGGGTCTGATATCTTCCAAGTACTGTTTGATGTAGCTTCCAGTACAGCCACATGCTACTATGGGCTCTGGCTTAGCTTGGTACTAACGAGAAACCCTACCCCAGCACCGCCATCGGAGAGAGGCCTTCGTGCCAAAGTTGCGGGCGGCTTGGTGGTATAGGGGTCTGTTACAGAAAGGCTTCATCACAATTTCCTCCTAGTCGTGCACCCAAGTGTGTAATGATAAACGGGGTTGGTTGTGTCATGTGGGGAACATGTACGACCTCTGCAGAGGGTTTAACCTAATCGATTAGCCGTGCCCCCGGTTACGAGCAATTTTGAGCAACTGAAGACTTGGACTGAAGAAGAATCTTCCCTTTCTTTTCTAAAAGTCTGTTTTGAGGGTTAAAGTTGAGGAATGAGCATAGTGAATGTGTTTCACTTCAACCTTATGTATGTTTTACCAAAATTTGAAGAATGAGCACTGGTGCGTATATCCAAGTGTCTCACTCCTACCTTTTATACTAAAAACTAGTTTTTTATTTCAAAGGAAGTTTACAAAAAATTAGTATAGGAGAAAATTGGCTTTATGCAAAGGAAATCTCCACCAATACTTACCCTACATATATAATATGTTATACTTTCCTTTGCAACTTGCACGTACTCATCTGCACCTTTCATCTGTAGATTCGAATGGTTAAGAGACGATAGGGTTGTGGTTTACATTCAACGAGCCCAGTGGCGTTGATGGAGCCCTAACTTAGCGACTACGTATAATTCCGCACTACTTGGAAAAGGGCTATAGATAGAATTTACACTAATGGCGCACCAGACATGTGGTGCGCCATTACTATATACTAATGGCGCACCATGTGTTGGTGCACCATGTAACGCCCTTGATGCGGCTATAGCTCCTACGTGTCAAAGCACGACTTAGAGGCATAACCGCATTGAAAGCAATGTCGCAAATAAGGCAATCTTCACAACATCCCATGTAATATAGATAATAAAAGGGGAAGGTACATAGTTGGCTTACACTCGCCACATCAAACAAAGTACATAAATAGCATTACATCATCCAATCACTCATGGCCCGACTACGGCGCCAAAATAAAAGATCAACCCAACATACGACACGCTCCCGATCGTCCCAACTGGGCACCACTACTGATCATCAGGGAAAGACACATAGTAATGGCGTGAGTCCTCGTCGAACTCCCACTTGAGCTCAAGCGCGTCATCTGGAACGGAGTCATCGGGCCCTGCATCTGGTTTGGAAGTAATCTGTGAGCCACAGGGACTCAGCAATCTCGCACCCTCGCGATCAAGACTATTTAAGCTTATAGGTAACGCAAGGTAATATGTGGAGCTGCAGCAAGCGACTAGCATATATGGTGGCTAACCTGTTCACAAAAGAGAGCGAGAAGAGAAAGCAAAGCGCGAACGAATAACTAAAGAACAACCTGCGGCAAGCATCACTCCAACACCGTGTTCATTTCCCGGACTCCGCCGAGAAGAGACCATCACGGTAACACACACAGTTGATTCATTTTAATTAAGTTAAGGTTCAAGTTATCTACAACTGGACATTAACAAAATCCCATCTGCCCATAACCGCGGGCACATCTTTCGAAAGTTCAAATCCCTGCAGGGGAGTCCCGACTTAGCCCATGACAAGCTCTCACGGTCAACGAAGGAATATACCTTCTCCCGAGACAATCCGATCAGACTCGGTATCCCGGTTCTACAAGACACTTCGACAAGTTAAAAACAAATCCAGCAACACCGCCCGAATGTGCCGACAAATCCCGATAGGAGCTACACATATCTCGTTCTCAAGGCACACTCAGATTGTCATAGGTACGGGTAGGCCAGCCCAGAGTTGCCCTTGGTGGCCACCGGCAGCTGATAGGTGGACCA
>NC_041388.1:48610438-48612756 GCF_002162155.2 Triticum dicoccoides | reverse complement strand
GGGGGGGGGTTAAAATAAGATAACCCTCGGGCTCCGGAAACCCAAGGGAAAAAGAGGCTAGGTGGCAAAAGGTAAAAGCAAGGTTGGGCATTGCTGGAAGAGTTTTATTCAAGGTGAACTATCAAGGGGTTCCCATTATCACCCAACCGCGTAAGGAACGCAAAATCCGGGAACATGACACCGATATGACGGAAACTAGGGCGGCAAGAATGGATCAAAACACTAGGCGAGAGGCCGAGCCTTCCACTCTTTACCAAGTATATAGATGCATTAAGATAACAAGATAATATAATGATATCCCAACAAGTAAATAATGTTCCAACAAGGAACGGTCTCCAAACTTCACCTGCAACTAGCAACGCTATAGGAGGGGCTGAGTAAAGCGGTAACATAGCCAATCAACGGTTTGCTAGGACATGGTGGGTTAGAGGTTTGACATGGCAATTTGGGAGGCATGATAAGCAAGTGGTAGGCATCGTAGCATAGGCATAGCAAAAGAGCGAGCATCTAGCAAAGCAAAGATAGTAGTGATTTCGAGGGTATGATCATCTTGCCTACAAAGTTGTCAGAGTTGACTGGATCCTCGAAAGCAAACTCAACAGGCTCCTCGTTAGCGAACTTGTCTCCCGGCTCTACCCAAACAAGACAAACAAGCAACAAGGACACAATCAACCACGTGCAAGGCTCAAATAACATGATGCAAACATGGTATGCTATGCGAGATGCGATATGTGATGCATATGCAAGATTTGACAAGGAATGAAAGAACCTGGCCTCAACTTGGAAATCCAAGTGTGCCATTGGAAAGGTGAGATGATTTCGCAGGAAAATGATATAAAGATCACCGGAATCGGAGACACGGTGTGGAAATGGCAAGCAATTCAAATATGACAACGGTCTGCGATAAACAACAAGTAGCCATCTAAATGCAACAAGACAAACATGCTACAACACTCAAACATGACAACAAAATACATGGCAGGGATCCATTCATGATGCTTAACAAAAGATGAACACTGAGCTACGGCCAATTCATCCATTAACAGGTTCAAACAAGCATGGCAAAAGTGCATTTGGTAAACAGATCTCAGACTTAGTGAAATTAACACTTGTCTAGAATTTCAGATCAGGTAGCACACTTTAGAGCATGAAAACTATATGCTACAGGTACTGAACATGGCAAACTAAAGCATGGCATGGAGCTACTAAAAGAGCTTAACAAAAGTCCCTTAGTGACCTTGAGCCAAAAGGGATCAAAAATACAATTGCAAGCATGTGAACATGGCAAAAACATAATCAGATCACAGTCTTAGTGAAAACTGGAGCATGCAAAATCAGATATCAAGTAGGCATGTTTACGAGCTCGATGCACTAACTACAGAGCAATTCATGACAATCTAAGCATACACCCATCAAGAATACACATGATACAAGACAGACATGGCAAGAACAATAACATAGCATGCACGGATCAACAACAACGTCCTCGGCAAAATCGCTAACAAGTAGACAATCTGCCCAGATACACAAAATAGCAAAAGTAGAGCTCGATTGACTCAAGCTAGGGTACTCCATAATTGCAAACAAAGACATGGATGGATATAGCACTACAAGATTAACAAAACACCCTTACTGATCGTCCTCAAAAGAGGCACGGATCACTAGGAAACAACATGAACATATGGCATATTGATATAAACAGATCAAGGACTTAGTGGAAATGCTAAGTCCCTGAAATCGGCATTAACAAATGCACCACTTTGCAAGCTTGTGCTAGTCACCACACACATCACAAAAATACATGGGTTGCACCTCTGGATAGATGGCAAAGCATATAAAAACATATGTAGAGCTCAGGGGCATATCATGCACACAATAATCATGGCAAAAATGACAAATATCTAATTGGAGCAGCAGATCTGACAATTATCTCAAATAGCATTCTTCCAACAGCATTTCGGGCATCAAGACGAACTCAAATGAAAATTATGCAATGAGATGAAATGATATACTCTTTGAGACGAACATTTAGATATGCTATATGCCCAAAACGGATCTACGGAGAGAGAGTTATAGTACGATGAAAAATGCCAAAATTTCAGGGGAGTGGAGAGAAAGTCGACCCTTGCTAGGGTTTACTATAGCTCGGATCTGGATCTGACGAGGCACGCCGTTCGAGGTTGTCCATCACCGGAGAAGAAGCGGCCGGCGGGGCGAGGTCGCCGGCGTCGGAGAGGAGGCGCGGACGAGCACGGCAGCTCCGGGCGGCGGACGGCGCCGGACGGGGTCGGAGGTGGCCGGCGTCGGTGGCGCACAGC
>NC_041388.1:48603020-48610215 GCF_002162155.2 Triticum dicoccoides | reverse complement strand
GGCGTCAGGCGGCGGTGCACCCTGGTTGGGACGCGGGGGCCGGCTCCGGGCCTGGCGGTCCTCGGGCGGCGGCGGCGACGCGGTCCCGCCCCGGGACAGGTGGCGAGGTGCGATTGGGCGGCGGTAGCGGCGGACGTTGTCCGGCGCCGGCGGACACGTCCGGCGCGCGGAGAGGAGCGGGGATAGGGTTAGGGATCCAGAATTTTCGGGGGAGTGCACCTATTTATAGATAGAGGGAGCTAGGAGAGTCCAAATGAGGTGCGGTTTTCGGCCACGCGATCGTGATCGAACGCTCTAGATGATGGAGAGGGTTTTGGTGGGTTTTTGGCCAAAATGGAGGGGTGTTGGGCTGCAACACACACGAGGCCTTTTTGTTCCTCGGTTAACCCTTGGAGCATCAAACGAAGTCCAAATGGTACGAAACTTGACAGGCGGTCTACCGATAGTAAACCAAGGCCGCATGACAAGTCTTGGTCCAATCCGGAAATGTTTAATCCCCACACATGAAAGAAAGGTAGAAATGACCACCGGAGGAGAACGGAGCGCCGGAATGCAAAACGGACAACGGGGAAAATGCTCGAATGCATGAGACGAACACGTATGCAAATGCAATGCCCATGATGACATGATATGAGATGCATGAGAACGACAACAACACGCGGAGACAAAAACCCGAACCCTAGAAAATAAAATAACTTAACACCGGAAATGGCAATAGTTGGATTACATATTAGGTAAATCATATTTGGGGTGTTACAACACTCCACCACTACGAAAGGATCTCGTCCTGATATCTAGGACTAGAAGAACGCCGGGTACTCAGAATGGAGGTGATCCTCGCATTCCAAGGTGGCTTCACGGTCGGAATGGTGTGACCACTTGACTTTGAGGAATTTGATTGACTTATTGTGAGTCTTGCATTCAGTCTCTTCAAGAATAGCAACGGGGTGCTCAAGATAAGAGAGATCTTCTTGGAGCTCAATGTCTTCGAAGTTGACGGTGCGGTCAGGAGTCTTGGAACACTTGCAGAGCTGAGAGACATGGAACACGTCATGCACATTTGCAAAGTTTGAAGGAAGCTCGAGTTGATAGGCGAGATCACCTCTCTTGCTGACGATCTTGAAAGGTCCCACGTATCTAGGGGCAAGCTTCCCTTTGATACCGAAGCAATGAGTACCTTTCATAGGAGAGACGTGGAGGTAAACATGATCTCCGATCTCGAAAGCCAAATCATAGTGCTTACTATCATAGTAGCTCTTCTGGCGGGATAGGGCTACTTTGAGGTTATCTCAAATGACTTTGCACATCTCCTCTGCCTCTGTGATTAAGTCATTTTCCAGAAGTTGACGTTCGCCAGTTTCAGACCAGTTGAGAGGGGTACGGCACTTCCTGCCATACCGAATTTCGAATGGGGCCTTGCCCGAACTTGCTTGAAAACTATTGTTGTAGGAGAATTCAGCATATGGAAGACAATCCTCCCACTTCATGCCGAAGGAGATCACACAAGCCCTGAGCATATCTTCAAGAATCTGGTTGACATGCTCGACTTGACCGCTAGTTTGAGGATGGAAAGCAGTGTTGAAGCGGATGTTTGTGCCCATGGCCTTCTGAAAAGAATCCCAAAACTTGGAGGTAAAGATGCTGCCACGGTCTGAAGAAATCACCTGTGGGATACCGTTCAGCGAGACAATTCGAGAGGTATAGAGCTCCGCCAATTGAGCTGCAGTGATAGACTCTTTGATAGGCAGAAAGTGAGCCACTTTAGTGAGTTTGTCGATGACAACGAATATAGCATCATTGCCACGCTTGGACTTTGGAAACCCAGTCATGAAGTCCATCTCAATGTGGTCAAACTTCCATTCTGGAATGGCAAGAGGTTGGAGGAGACCAGCTAGCCTTTGGTGTTCTGCCTTCACTCTTCTGCAGACATCACACTCATTCACGAACTGAGCAATCTCGCGCTTCATTCGAGTCCACCAATAAGCCTGCTTGAGGTCCTGATACATCTTCGTGCTCCCAGGGTGGATGGAGAGGAGTGAATTGTGAGACTCGTTCATGATAACCTTACGAAGATCACCTTTGGGCACAACGATACGATCCTCGAAGAAGAGAGTATCCTTGTCATCAAGGCGGTAGCACTTGTACTTGGGTTGACTCTTGGCAATCCCAATCTTCACCTTCTTCACCATAGCATCAAGAAGCTGAGCTTGGCGAATCTAGTCTTCGAAGGTAGGAGAGACTTGAAGGTTGGCGAGGAAACCTTGAGGAACAACTTGCAGATTAAGTTTGCGGAAAGCTTCACAAAGCTCGGGTTGATAAGGCTTGAGAATCAGACTGTTGCAGTAAGCCTTCCTGCTCAATGCGTCAGCAATCACATTGTCCTTGCCTGGAGTATACTCGATACTCGGATTATACTCTTGAATCATTTCGACCCATCGAGTCTGCCTGAGGTTGAGATTAGGCTGAGTGAAGATGTACTTGAGACTCTTGTGGTCAGTGAAGATGTCCACTTTTCTTCCCAATAGGAGATGTCTCCAAGTCAAAAGAGCATGCACAACTGCAGCTAACTCGAGGTCATGAGTGGGGTAGTTCTTCTCGTTGGGCTTCAACTGGCGCGAGGTATAAGCGACAACTTTCTTCTCTTGTATCAACACTGCACCGAGACCTTGAAGAGAGGCATCGCAAAAGACCTCGAACGGTTTGGATTCATCAGGAGGAGTCAGAACTGGAGCAGTGACCAATTTCTCTTTCAAAGTGTTGAAAGCGATGTCACAATCCGGAGACCAAACGTACTTGACATGCTTCTGGAGAAGATTTGGGAGAGGCTTCGTGATCTTAGAAAAGTTTTCAACGAATCTTCGACAGTAGCTTGCGAGACCGAGGAAGCTACGGAGTTGCTTCACATTCTGAGGTGGTTCCCAATTCACAATTGCAGACACCTTCTTAGGATTCACCGCAATGCCCTTGGCAGAGATGATATGCCCAAGATAAAGAACCTCATCGAGCCAAAATTCGCACTTTGAGAACTTGGCGTAGAACTGGTGTTCCCTGAGCTTATCAAGGACCAAACGCAAATGCTTGGCATGATCTTCCTTGTTCTTCGAAAAGACCAGAATGTCGTCGAGATAGACCAAAACAAAGTCATTAGTGTAGGCGTTGAAGATGAAGTTCATCATGCGAGAGAAAGTCGGAGGAGTGTTGACGAGGCCAAAAGACATGACAGTGTATTCATATGAACCATAGCTTGTCCTGAAAGCCGTCTTGGGAATATCTTGCTCACGGATTCGAATCTGATGATAACCCATGCGGAGATCAAGCTTGGAGAATACTTGGGCACCTTTGAGTTGTTCAAACAGCTCGTTGATGTTGGGAAGTGGGTACTTGTTCTTGATAGTCTTCTTGTTCAATGGACGGTAGTCAACACAAAGTTGGTCCGTTCCATCCTTCTTCTTCACAAAAAGAACACCACAACCCCACGGAGAAGAACTAGGTCAGATGAGACCCATTCGCTCTTGAATATCGAGTTGCTTCTTCAGCTCCTTCAACTCTTTAGGTCCGAGCTTGTAAGGACGCTTGCACACTGGTTCCGTGCTAGGCTCAAGATCGATGACGAATTCAACTGGCCGGTGCGGAGGCATTCCTGGAAGCTCTTCTGGAAAGACGTCTTGATATTCTCAAACAACTGGGATTTGCGAGATAGCATCCAGTTCACCCTTCTCATTGAGAGAAAACAGACGGATGGTATCATCACGAGCGGCAAAGACAATTACATCCTTAGACAAATGAGTCAATTAAATCTGCCTGGTAGCACAATCAAGCTGAGCCATGTGCTTAGAAAGCCAATCCATTCTGAGAATAAGATCAATATCCGAGTCACCAAGAACCGTAGGAGAAGATAGAAATTTGTAGTCACCCAAAGTGATAGTAACATCCAGAGCAATGGAGATAGCATGCATGCGCCTACCGGGAGAGAAAACTACTAATGGACTAGGCAAAACTTGCAAAGCCAAACCATGCTTAGATGTAAATGGTCTCGAGATGAAACAATGCGATGCATCGGTGTCAAAAAGAACTTTAGCTAGAATATCGTTAACAGGAAGGTTACCCATGATGACATCTGACGAGTCCTCTGCCTGAGCTGCATTCATCAAGTTGACCTTGGCGTGCTTGGGTTTATGCTTGACCACAGCTGTACTTGCCGATCTCACAGGAGGAGGAGGAGGAATACGCCTCTGATTGAAGCATTTGTTGGCATAGTGATCCTTCTGTTGGCACTTGTTGCACGTGACCTCTGAAAGCGGACGGTGATACGGAGCACTCGATCTTGGAGCTTGAGACGAAGTCTTGTTCTGAAAGCCAGGGTTGGGTTGGTGGGAAGATCCACTGCCACCTTTGCTCTTCTGATACGGCTGACGGAATGGAGGAGGAGGAAGCCAATACTTCTGCTGCTTGGCCACTTGAGTAGAGGAAGAAGGAGTAGCATCTCTGACTCGCTTCTTGGAAGCATCACACCTCAGTTGAGCATCCTCTTGCTTCAATGCCATGTTGTAGAACTCGTCGTACCTCAAGGGCTCAAAGAGAACAAGAGCTAGCTGGATTTCCTCTCTGAGACCACCCCTGAACTGGTATATCATGCTCTTCTCGTCAGGGACATCCTGCTTAGCAAAGCGGGCGAGCTTCTGAAACAACTTGTTGTAGTCATAGACAGACAGAGAGCCTTGCTTCAGGTTGTGGAATTCCTCACGCTTGCTTTCAACCACGCTCTGAGGAATATGATGAGCTTTGAAGTCTTGACGGAATTCATCCCAGGTAATCACATGGCCTCCTCTGGAATCCTTGTACTGCTGGAACCATTCTGCAGCTTGGTCTTTGAGTTGGAAGGAAGAGAACTTGACAAAGTCCTCAGGCCTGACGTTACTGCACTCGAAATTCTTGCACAAGTCACAAGCCAATCGTCAGCATCAGTTGCCTCGACACAATTGCTGAAGGTCTTTGGCTGATTTGCAAGGAACTGGTTGAGTGTAGCAAAGTGATTCTGATTGTTGCCTTGGTTTCCTTGGTTCGCTTGGTTCGCTTGATTGCGCTCTTGAAGAATTTGCATGATCAACTGCGTGTTTGCATTGGTTGCGGCCATCACAGCTTGCCATGCCTCCGGAGGAGGAGGAGGTGGTGGCGGATCAGGATTCGGGGTCGTGCGCATTGGAGGAGCCATCCTGAAGAGGTTGACATCCATTAGCACATTGATAGACAATTATTGAAGCTGAATCCAACGGAATGAAAATTGCAACATATAGTCTTCACATCCGAACAAAATGAACGAATGCATTCCACTTGAAATGGTCACATATCCATAAATTGAGAAGCCACTTAGAATTTAGGTAGAGGAATAAATCAATAAGGTACGGATCAAGAACGAATACTCGGTAAGAAATCCCAATCTCAAACCGAAAATCCGTGGAAGGAGAACTAGAGCAACAAGAATTCCCACCTATGAAACTCCCGAACCTTTCCGATTATGCAATCAGGTGTTGGGGATACAGGGAAAGCATAATATCTCACCCAAATCTAGCAAATCCTACATCCAGCTGTATCCATCCTTCAACACATAACCGAGAAAAACTTCGGAAACCATCTATCTCAACCTTCGAAAAGCATCCGTTATACAAGTTATGGCAATACTCCCGAAGTCCCGCCCTAGTACTGGGTGGCGTCGAGGTTATCTCACCAACAACTGCATAAAAGAGATTTTCGATGTCGGCGTACTAAACTCAGGTATTCCAGAACTGCAACGATAAAATTGTGACGACAACACCTCGGAGCGCAACTCCCCGGGACACTGCCACAACCCCTAAAGACAGGAGGCACCAAGAACAATGTTCTCGTCACAAAACCATCGGAACGATTCCAAGATACCCGCGTGATCCTAATTTTTTTAGTGAAATTTGAGAAGAGAAGAGTCAAAACTCTACGTCAGGAAGCCTTACCAGAGCGATGAAGAGACTGGGGAGTAAAAAGAATTCCTAAACTCTCCGATATATAATTCCTAAATGACTCAAAACATTTTTCTAGACTCAACAACGGCTGCTAAAAATGATCAAGAAGTGGGGGATCCTAAGGTCGGGGAAGGCTCTGATTACCAACTTGTAACACCCTCGATGCGGCTATAGCTCCTACGTGTCGAAGCACGACTTAGAGGTATAACTGCATTGAAAGCAATGTCGCAAATAAGGCAATCTTCACAACATCCCATGTAATATAGATAATAAAAGGGGAAGGTACATAGTTGGCTTACACTCGCCACGTCAAACAAAGTACATAAATAGCATTACATCATCCAATCACTCATGGCCTGACTACGGTGCCAAAATAAAAGATCAACCCAACATGCGACACGGTCCCAATAGCCCCAACTGGGCACCACTACTGATCATCAGGGAAAGACACATAGTAACGGCGTGAGTCCTCGTCGAACTCCCACTTGAGATCAAGTGCGTCATCTGGAATGGAGTCATCGGGCCCTGCATCTGGTTTGGAAGTAATCTGTGAGCCACAGGGACTCAACAATCTCACACCCTCGCGATCAAGACTATTTAAGCTTATAGGTAAGGCAAGGTAATATGTGGAGCTGCAGCAAGCGACTAGCATATATGGTGGCTAACCTGTTCGCAAAAGAGAGCGAGAAGAGAAAGCAAAGCGCGAACGAATAACTAGAGAACAACCTGCGGAAAGCATTACTCCAACACCGTGTTCACTTCCCGGACTCCGCCGAGAAGAGACCATCACGGTAACACACATAGTTGATTCATTTTAATTAAGTTAAGGTTCAAGTTATCTACAACCGGACATTAACAAAATCCCATCTGCCCATAACCGTGGGCACGACTTTCGAAAGTTCAAATCCCTGCAGGGGAGTCCCAACTTAGCCCATGACAAGCTCTCACGGTCAACGAAGGAATATACCTTCTCCCGAGACATTCGGACCAGACTCGGTATCCCGGTTCTACAAGACACTTCGACAAGTTAAAAACAAATCCAGCAACACCGCCCGAATGTGCGAACAAATGCCGATAGGAGCTGCACACATCTCATTCTCAGGGCACACTCAGATTGTCTTAGGTATGGGTAGGCCAGCCTAGAGTTGCCCCTGGTGGCCACCGGCAGCTGACAGGTGGACCAACACTTAGAGGAGCACTGG
>NC_041388.1:48600454-48602761 GCF_002162155.2 Triticum dicoccoides | reverse complement strand
GGGGGGTTAAAATAAGATGACCCTCGGGCTCCGGAAACCCAAGGGAAAAAGAGGCTAGGTGGCAAAAGGTAAAACCAAGGTTGGGAATTGCTGGAAGAGTTTTATTCAAGGCGAACTATCAAGGGGTTCCCATTATCATCCAATCGCGTAAGGAACGCAAAATTCGGGAACATAACACCGATATGACGGAAACTAGGGCGGAAAGAATGGAACAAAACACTAGGCGAGAGGCCGAGCTTTCCACCATTTACCAAGTATATAGATGCATTAAGATAACAAGATAATATAATGATATCCCAACAAGTAAATAATGTTCCAACAAGGAACGGTCTCCAAACTTCACCTGCAACTAGCAACGCTATAAGAGGGGCTGAGCAAAGTGGTAACATAGCCAATCAACGGTTTGCTAGGACATGGTGGGTTAGAGGTTTGACATGGCAATTTGGGAGGCATGATAAGCAAGTGGTAGGCATCGTAGCATAGGCATAGCAAAAGAGCGAGCATCTAGCAAAACAAAGATAGTAGTGATTTCGAGGGTATGATCATCTTGCCTGCAAAGTTGTCAGAGTTGACTGGATCCTCTAAAGCAAACTCAACGGGCTCCTCGTTAGCGAACTCGTCTCCCAGCTCTACCCAAACAAGACAAACAAGCAACAAGGACACAATCAACGACGTGCAAGGCTCAAATAACATGATGCAAACATGGTATGCTATGCGGGATGCGATATGTGATGCATATGCAAGATTTGACAAGGAATGAAAGAACCTGGCCTCAACTTGGAAATCCAAGTGTGCCACTGGAAAGGTGAGATGATTTCGCTTGAAAACGATATAAAGATCACCGGAATCGGGGACACGGTGTGGAAATGGCAAGCAATTCAAATATGACAACGGTCTGCGATAAGCAGCAAGTAGCCATCCAAATGCAACAAGACAAGCATGCTACAACACTCAAACATGACAACAAAATACATGGCAGGGATCCATTTATGATGCTTAACAAAAGATGAAAACTGAGCTACGGCCAATTCATCCATTAACAGGTTCAAACAAGCATGGCAAAAGTGCATTTGGTAAACAGATCTCAGACTTAGTGAAATTAACACTTGTTTGGAATTTCAGATCAGGTAGCACACTTTGGAGCAGAAAAACTATATGCTACAGGTACTGAACATGGCAAAGTAAAGCATGGCATGGAGCTACTCAAAGAGCTGAACAAAGGTCCCTTAGTGACCTTGAGCCAAAAGGGAACAAAAAATACAATTGCAAGCATGTGAACATGGCAAAAACGTAATCAGATCATAGACTTAGTGAAAACTGGAGCATGCAAAATCAGATTTCAAGTAGGCATGTTTACGAGCTCGATGCACTCACTACAGAGCAAGTCATGAAAATCTAAGCATACACCCATCAAGAATACACATTATACAAGCTAGACATGGCAAGCACAATAACATAGCATGCACGGATCAACTACAACATCCTCGACAAAATCGCTAACAAGTAGACAATCTGCCCAGATACACGAAATAACAAAAGTAGAGCTCGATTGACTCAAGCTAGGGTGCTCCATAATTGCAAAAAAAGACATGGATAGATATAGCACTACAAGATTAACAAAACACCCTTACTGATCGTCCTCAAAAGAGGCACGGATCATTAGGAAACAACATGAACATTTGGTATATTGATATAAACAGATCAAGGACTTAGTGGCAATGCTAAGTCCCTGAAATCAGCATTAACGAATGCACCACTTTGCAAGCTTGTGCTAGTCAGCACACACATCACAAAAATACATGGGTTGCACCTCTGGATAGATGGCAAAGCATATAACAAAACATATGTAGAGCTCAGGGGCATATCATGCACACAATAATCATGGCAAAAATGACAAATATCTAATTGGAGCAGCAGATCTGACAATTATCTCAAATAGCATTCTTCCAACAGCATTTCGGGCATCAAGACTAACTCAAATGAAAATGATGCAATGAGATGAAATGATGTACTCTCTGAGACGAACATTTTGATATGCTATATGCCCAAAACGGATCAACGGAGAGAGAGAGTTATAGCACGATAAAAAATGCCAAAATTTCAGGGGAGTGGAGAGAAAGTCAACCCTCGCTAGGGTTTACTGTAGCTCAGATCTGGATCTGACGAGGCACGCTGTTCGAGGTTGGCTGTCGCCGGAGAAGAAGCGGCCGGTGGGGCGAGGTCGCCGGTGTCGGAGAGGAGGCGCGGAGGAGCACGGCAGCTCCGGGCGGCGGACGGTGCCGGACGGGGTCGGAGGTGGCCGACGTC
>NC_041388.1:48520081-48599811 GCF_002162155.2 Triticum dicoccoides | reverse complement strand
GAGGGAGGCGTCAGGGCCGCGGGGGCCGGCTCCGGGCCTGGCGGGCCTCGGGCGGCGGCGGCGAAGCGGTCCCGCCCCAGGACAGGTGGCGAGGTGCGATTGGGCGGCGGTGGCGGCGGACGTTGTCCGGCGCCGGTGGACACGTCCAGCGCGCGGAGAGGAGCGGGGCTAGGGTTAGGGATCCGGAATTTTCGGGGGAGTGCACCTATTTATAGATAGAGGGAGCTAGAAGAGTCCAAATGAGGTGCGGATTTTGGCCACGCGATCGTGATCGAACGCTCTAGATGATGGAGAGGGTTTTGGTGGGTTTTTGGCCAAAATGGAGGGGTGTTGGGCTGCAACACACACTAGGCCTTTTTGTTCCTCGGTTAACCGTTGGAGCATCAAACAAAGTCCAAATGGTACGAAACTTGACAGGCGGTCTACCGGTAGTAAACCAAGGCCGCATGACAAGTCTCGGTCCAATCCGGAAATGTTTAATCCCCACACACGAAGGAAAGGTAGAAATGACCACCGGAGGAGAACGGAGCGCCGGAATGCAAAACGGACAACGTGGAAAATGCTCGAATGCATGAGACAAACACGTATGCAAATGCAATGCCCATGATGACATGATATGAGATGCATGACAACTACAACAACACACGGAGACAAAAACCCGAACCCGAGAAAATAAAATAACTTAACGTCGGAAACGGCAAGAGTTGGATTACATATTAGGTAAATCATATCCACGGTGTGCCATTAGTAAAAAAATAATTTTTTTCAAAACTACTAATGGCACACCGTGGGAATGGTGCACCATTACTAGTTGAACTAGTAATGGTGCACCATGCCACGGTGCGCCATTAGTAACTTGGCCACAATTTCCACCGAATGCGCCCCCCTTGGACCGCCTTTTCAGTTAAAAAAATAAAAAAATGATGGAAATTTTAAAAAAAAGAAAATAAGTTTCCCATGTGATATGTGGTCTAGTTGTTGTGAAAATTTACAAATATGAATTTCAACTTTATTTGCGAAATCTCTCGAGAATTTGTAAAATGGGCATAACTTTTGCGTACGAACTCGGATGAAAAAGTTTTTTATATGAAAAATCATCTACTCGAAAAGTTACATCCAAATTTAATCGGGGGTACCCCGTTAAACATTTTCAAAATCCTCAAAAACCTAACAGAAAAAAGATACGGGGCTTTTAAAATCTGGAGAGGCAAAAAAATTCAAAAAAATTCAAACTTACTAATGGCGCACCTACCCATGGTGCGCCATTACTATCTTCCCGCCTTCAAAATTCAAAATAAGTCAAAAAAATAAAAAAAAGTTACTAATGGCGCACCTGCCCATGGTGCGCCATTAGTATCTTCCCGCCTTCAAAATTCAAAATAAATCAAAAAAATAAAAAAGTTAGTGATGGCGCACCTGCCCTCAGTGCGCCATTACTATGCCGTATATATGGTTGGGCGTGGTCCTCTCCTCCTTACCTCTTCATTCTTCTCCTCCACTCCACCTCTCCTCCACTCCATCTCCTCCTCTCCTCCACTCCATCTTCCCTTCTCTCCTCCACCATACTACCCTCCTCCTCTCCGGCAACCTCCTCCTCCTCCTCTCCGACGACCTCCTCCTCCTCTCCGGCGACCTCCTCCTCCCTCCTCTCCGGTGAGCTCCTCCTCCCTCCTCTCCTCCCATCCCCTCATGGTTTCTCCTTCCTCCTCTCTGATCCTCCGGTGAACTCCTCTCCGGCGACCTCCTCCTCCTCTCCGGCGATGTAGGCGAGCGCCTCTACGGTGACCTCCTCCTCCTCCTCTCCGGCGAACTCCTCTTTGGCAAAAGAACATGGCAAAAGAACGTACAAGATCCAAAAACAGGAACAAAATTTGAAATAATATCGTGCCAAAAAACGAGCAAAAAAATGAGCAAAAAATGGGCAAAAAAATCACGATCCAGATCCAAATTCAAAATTCAAAAATAGCAATGGCGCACGGTGGGGGTTAGATGATGCGCCACAACTATTTTCCCGCCTTAAAAATTTAAAAATACTAATGGCGCACCAGTGGCCTATACTAATGGCGCACCGTGGCCTATACTAATGGCGCACCAGTGGTGCGCCATTAGTAAAAAATACTAGTGGCGTGATACTAATGGCGCACCAGTGATGCGCCATTAGTAGGCAAAACTGGTGCGCCATTAGTAGCCTTTTTCCTAGTAGTGTCGTTGTATTATGTGCCAGCTTGAGTTGTGCCTAAGGTATGATTTATATTTATTTGGATCCACCGTTTTAGTAGAATGATGTATGTCTTACTGATATTCGTTTGTGTTACTGTGTGTGCTAGCTATGATCCAGGAATAGCACAGCGAGCACAGAGACTTGGATTCTACCAAATCCGGGTCGTGACACTACCTGTCCTTGGAGTCTCTTTCTGTGATGTCCGTCGATGTACGCTACCTAGGTTGTCCGAGGCCCTTCCTGTCGCCGGTGATTTACCTCAATGTGTCCTTGGCCTTCTTTAGATGACAGTCTTCTTGCCGTGCGAGGCCATCCCAAAACCAGGGGGTTGCCGGGATCAATGTCATGTCGGCAAGCTGCTGGTAGTACCCTTTAGCCAAGTTGCATTGGTGTGATTTTCGGTTGTCATTGATGGGCCAATGATGCTATACCTACGTAATCAATCTACGTAATACTGCGTATTTCCTTTATAAACTAATCAGGCCCCCCCTGATATTACATAGGTGTAGCAAAGTCCTTGATGGGCTCTGCATTTGGCCGGTGAGGTGCCGGTAAATGTTGTGCTTGACCTTGGTCAGGCGGGTGACGAAAACATACGCGTACCTCGTTCTCTTCCTTGGAAGCGTCGTTTTCGGACCCCTCTCCTTCAAACCGATGATATCATCATACATCGCCGGGCCTAGCAACTGGAGTGTCCCGTGGGAGCGATGGCGTGCTTGGTGAGTGGTGTCATGGCGCTTCGGGAAGGCTTATGCTCATTGCTAGGAACAAGCAAGCTCCTTTTGTTTAGTGTTTTATTTAGTGGTGCCTCATTCATGTTTTTAGTTTCTTGTTCACCCGAATGAGCTTCTCTTCTATAGCTGACATCCTCTTGGAATAGGCTTTTTCCATCTTTATAGATAAAGCAACAACTGAAGAAGTACATGACCAAACGATACAAGATGGTGAGGTAGCCCTCCTACAAAGCCGACCCTACGATATCTGGCACACATAGACGCACGTGACTACGCTACCGGCAACAAGCACCGGACGAACTATACACCTCCACGCAATGACCTGGCACGCCTAAGCTCCACGACAATGCCTCCAAGAGGGAAAACGGCGCAGAGCGTCGCCACTATCAAGTCCACACGGGACAATGATCTTCACCCGAAACCCTAACACGGAGAGAAGAACCACAACGACGACTTCAAGAAGAGCGTGACACCCATGGGTGTCATCATCGTCGACGCCAAAGCACGGAGTTTTCACTCGGCACCTCACCCGTGCCACCACGAGGCCGCCAGGAGAAGTGCGGCGATGTTAGACCCCCATATCTGGGTCAGGACACCGCCCCTCCGAGAGAGAGAGAGAGAGGACACGTCCAAGCTACCCGCCGCATCACCTCTCGTTGCCCACACAACCCAGGAGGAGAGCCACCACCACCGCAATGATGCACGTCGTAGAGCAACCATGCGGACCGCCATCACCATCGGGTGTTCATGGCGAGCTCCCGTCGAATGGTAGGAAGGGAGGAGCGGCATCGCACGTCCTCGCCATCGCAGCGCTCCCACTAAGCGCCAGACCTCTGACCAGATTGACTCGCCGCCATACTCCTCCCTTGCGAGGTGGGTGCACTGCGCGCTGCTGGCGGTCATGGTGGAGGCAGGCGACAACAGCGGCCACCGCACCTGACCCTAGCTGCAACTTCATTGCCATCCTCCTCCGGCAAGGTGGGCGGTTGCCGACGCCGGTGTCGAAGCATCGGGTGGCGCGTGTTTCTCGTTTGGCATTGCAGGGATCTGGATGTAACCGCCTTGCCTTCATCTTTGCCAAACTGCAACACACCAGTTGTTGCAGTATTAAGATTGCGACAACTGGCCAGTTGCAAAACTACGTGGTGGTTGCCCATGGGGCATGTGGCATGCAGAGAAGGCAGCGGACATGGAAGCTGCGATCCGTCGGGTGATTAGAAGCATTTCCGTTTTCTGATCTCTCAATCCCCAAGCTGTGCATTGCATCCGTGAGAAGAAGGGTAACACTTCTAATCACTCGACGGATCGCTACTCCCGCATCTGCCGCCTCCCTGTTTCGACGCTTCCATCGGCAACTGGCCACCTCGCTAGAGGAGGATGGCGGCGAAGTTGCAGCCAGTGTCGGGTGCGGTGGCCGCCCACCTCCACCACGCTCGTCGGCTGCGCGCGGTGTGCCCACCTCGCCAGGGAGGAGGATGGTGGCGAGGCGACCAGGTCAGAGGTCCGGCGCTCATCGGCGGGGGTGCGATGGCGAGGACGAGCGGCACCGCTCCTCCCTACCCACCGTTCAATGGGTCCTCCCTACCCACCGTTCAACGGGAGCTCGCGACGACGAGCGACCAACGGAGGAGGAAGGGCCACGGCAACAGCTTAAAGGGATAAGTATCACTAGTTATCTCATAGCAAGTTTCAATCTCTCAGAGATATTTCTTGATTCTCAAGTTTGTTTATTTCCTACAGTTTGTTAGTTTGGCTTAGCCCACGTTGCAAAAATTCTGCAACAATACCTTTGTTGTACAAGTTCCACAAAATAAACTAGTAGAGTGCCCGTGCGTTGCCACGGGCTCTTGAATTTTTTTACAAGAGATACATGTTAAATTGGTCTTACACCATCATGTAAGAACATATCATCGATTGATAACAAGGCATCTCCAATGTCCATGAACAATGTTTTCATGGGGGCGGACATGATTGATTCGATGACTAAAATATCTCTAGGGGTACAAACATAGTCTGTCGACAACATAAAAAAGTGAGCCAACTTAGACAACCAAATGAGCCAAATTAGTTGAATACATAAGGAAATTTCACAAAGAAAATATTGATAATAACGTTGAAAAAAACCCTTGTGCGATAACATTTAAATTTTCATCCTTTTTTGGTTTGTTATGAGATATCACCGCTTCGACATCATTATGTTGTAAAAAATTCGGTGAATTTACGGTCCCTTTCAGCAACTTCGCATTGGAACCCTCAATGGATTCTTTTTGTGCATCTTCAAAGTCCATATCCATGTCTCCTATATTCTGAAAAAACAATAATATACAAAAAATATACCTTTCGTATTTTCACGTATAATATATATACAGAGGAAGGTTAGCTATATGCACCTCTTCTCGTGATGTTTCAGTGCGGTCTGTCATCGTTCCATCAATGCATATGTCGGAACCCATCACTTTGTATCTACGATGAAATATAAATGATATTTTCTACTGCATAATATAATCATATATAATATCTAGAAAAATAAAAGTGAAACTAACACAACTATTTTCTCTATAAAAAACATATTTGACATTATTAGGAAAATATGTTGATTAAATAATTGTACTAACACAAAATTCGGGGGAAACAACAAACTGCAATGTTCATATATAAGTAAATATGCATATGAAAATTATTTAAATTATTTATATAGGCCATGGAAAATTGTCCAACAAAAGAAAAAAATGCAAACAAACCTTCTTCAACCAAGTATATTTTTTTCTCTCAATTTTATTGTGATACCCTTAGTATATGAAAGGTAAGTACAAAAATATTTATTTTTATGAACCATATTTAATATATATATATACACTTTTATTGTTTTTGTGAGGTATGTATACTTTTAATACCTATGTTTTTATCATAAATTCCTACACAGGCGAGTCTAACATTTCTATCGTTGAGCAAAATTTGCACACAAGTCCCAAATTAGCTATCCACCACGGCCCAACCAACACCAAACTTCGCCCCCTAAAAAATAACTATAAAAGAAATTACCTTATCCATAGTATATTTTTTTAGGGATTACAGTATACCTGGACAAATGGGCCGGCCTGACACGGCACGGCCCGGCCAGGATTACACCGGCCACGCACGACACTTCCTGGCCAGGCACACGTGTTGGCCTCCCCGGCCCAGGCACGGTAAAGTTGCCTCACGGGCCGGCTCAACGGCCCACCTGGCATGCTGGCCTCTGGGCTCAGTGGCCACCCCTCACCTTTTCCCCTCTCCCCGCCGCATCCCAACCCTAACCCCACTCACTCACCACCACCCCTCCATTCACTCACTTCCTCTCGCACTTTCCCCACCCCTGCCGCATCGTCGTGTGCCTCGATGAGCCGGCGCCCTTGTAGGATGCCCGTGTGTTGCCACGGGCTTTTGAAATATTTTTCTGTAGTCATGTAAACATAATGCATGTTAAATTTCATATGTAGAGAAAGATAACATGGGCACAATCAGGTAATAATTTAAATCCACTTCGCTTGCAATGTAAATCGATTACAAAAAGGCAATTTGGTTATGCATACATATAAAATGATAATCTAACTAAAAATTGGATACAAATTAAGATCTATCTAATGCGCTTAAGAAATTCTCGCACAATATCAGAAATGTTATCTTTATATTATTGACATGATATTTGAGCAAGTATAATAAAAATATCTTCCTCAACTTGGTACCCATCATGCACAAGCAATATATGCAATTAACATGAATCCTTCATGTTGAAGGTCTTAAAATGTGTAACGGAGAATACTCACCATACAAACTAGATGAACTAATTCTTTACCATTCCACCAAAGCATAACGAAAAAAGGCAGAAAAATCTCTGCAATTTGCTAAATTAATATTATCTTGAATATATAGTGGTAATACAAATGAAATCTATTAGTATGGTCAAATGCATGGAAATTCCAAGGGAGTGCCTTTGCGATTAACTAACAAGAAATGTGTGTTTTAGTTGAACTCACTTGTCACTGGTCTTCCTTTATTTTTTTTTCTTCTTTCTTCGCTCGTCGATCCAACCACCTCCACTACACCCCACCCGAGAGCATCAACGTCCAGGCACCCCAAACCGCCCCTATACACGCGGTCAGACAGCCCGGTCACTAACGGCTCTGAAGTCTGAACCTCCGCCTAGTTGTTAGTGCAATGTGTGTATGCTTCAGAGATAACAATCTCTAAGGCAACATGCATGTGCTTTCACCTCTAAAGGAGCTACAGAATATGCTAACTTACCTATGTGCACTTCCTAAATGAAGCGGATAAAATTTATTTCTATCGGCAATATAAAAAACTTAATATTAGGTCAAATTGAATAATACAGTAGAATTTCCATTTCCTACTTTTCATCCATCACTGAAAACAAAATGAAGGGACAATGTCCACTAACCATGCAAATATGTGGACCATGGGATCACTAGAAGAAATATTTAAACTTATGACCTTCTGTCAGTGACTCTCGAAGAATTGGTCATAAATCTATGACCATTTTAGACCAATTGGTCAAAAGCTGTTCAGGGGGCTCCAAACCCTGAACCATTGCGACCATTTTGGTCAGAAAGGTCGTAATTTCCTTACACGAAATGGTCACAAAGCAAACAATGCTAGTCCGCCACCTTATTTCTAGCTGATCATGACCAATATAGATGGTCATAGCCTTGTAGATTGTGGTGGGTTGTGATGACTAGGCGTCATCTCATCAGTTTTGCCTATGTGTCATGTCCATGTGGCAGTTTTTGCCCTAGGTTGTGAAGCAACCTATATTTCTATCATTCCCAAAATTCCCAAAAAATCTCATAAATTCTTTGGGTCATATCTTCATCAAATATGTAAAAATCCCTCCTTGCCTAGTTCAAAACTAATTCAACAATATTCATTTTCCTATTATGTTCACAACAACACTTTATGAAGGAAGTGCTATTTATATATTCTTGATTGCCCTAGGAATTTTTGGGCACTCTTTCCTATCCAAATCATTACTGCATGACAAAATTCAGCTCCATTTGCCTAGCAAATCTTCCTCGGCAAATTTCCAAAGTTTTTGTCCACCTAGAAGCATTGTGAAGGAAGTACCTTTTTTATATCTCTAAATGACATGAAATTTATACAGTTCCTTCATAAGCCCAAATTATCACCCTCATCCAAATTGCAGCTCAGTCAAATCATCTATGTGAGCCCAGGTTCAATTTATATTTTATGGCAAAATTGGCATGTTGCAAAGCAAGTGTTATATAGACCCCTCCTATTACCCTCAAACTTTTCGTGCACTCTTACATACCCAAATCATTGCCACATGATAATATTCAGCTCAATTTTCCTAGTAAATCTTTCTCGGGAAATTTCCAAAGTTTCTACCTCGAGAGAAGCTTTGTGAAGTAAGTACTAGCTAGGCTTACCCAAATGATCTGAAAATTTACCAGCGCATGACCATACCTAAGTAACTTACCTACACCAATTTTGAGCTCATTTCATTCATCCAATCTCTCTCACTAGTTTTCCCAAGTTTCTGTCCATAGAAGAGCATTGTGAAGGAAGTACCACTTTGGCATGTCCAAATGGTATCCATTTTCTACAATGCTTTCCTATGCCCAAATAACCATCCTCCACCAATTGCCAACTCAATCCATTCATTATTTTGAGCCCAGCTTCAACATTCATATTTTTGTCCAGCGTGGTACTTTGCAAAGCAAGTACCACCTAGGATCTTCCTTTTGATCTAAAAATTTGTGAAGACATTCTCCTTAGTAGATGATCATCCTCAGCCAAAACTCACGCCCATTGGCCATGTGCATTTCCCGTACCGCTAATCAAACACTTGGCTGCTTATTCATGTTTGAGCATCGATCGGTCTCCTCGTGAGAATCTTATGTTGTGATTTTCTTCCTAGCACCTACCTGGGGAGTGCCCAACCCACTAGACATGCCTAGGCCGCCCAGAACACATGGCAATGCCACGGTCACGCGGTGACCACGCGACGGGCATGCGACCTTACGCGCTCTAGAGTTGGGGCCCTCGGCCACCGTCCAAACCTTGATGTCTCTCCATCAAACCATGTATTTCTGATTAAATAGATACTTATTTACCTAGAAATGATTTTTGAAAAAAATAAAAAGCAAACTATGACGCAGCTATAGTTCAAATTTGACCCGCTTCCATCTGAATCGACGGGAATTTGTCTTTTTCACCAGAGGTGGATCAAAAATTTTGACACCCAACCACTTTGTCAATTGTGCATTAAATATGGCCTAGTATTTTAGAAAATTGATTTGGTCCAATTTTGCAACAAATATACGGTAGGTCTTTCACAAAAAAACTCATTTCAGGCACTCGGAAAATGGAAAATGGTTTTTTCGTCCAAAGAAAATGAAAACTTCCTTAGGCAACATTGTTTGCCATTCCAATATGCACCCTTGTGCACAATAGGAGATCATTTGAACAAACTATGCCATGAATGTGGGCATAGGATTGATCATTTGGCTTGAAAGCCATGAATCTTCACGCATGATAGCTCATTTCTGATAACACTTTTTTAAAAGAATTGCCGTATTACAAGTTTATTATTTTTCCTGGTAACCTGGTCATATATAATGACACAATGCGAAGGTTTTCCAATTTTTGATTTTTTTTGAATTTTTTATGCCCGTTTCAAAATGCGGTCAAAACGGCGGGAATAACCGTTCCTAGCTAGTGGTTGAATCTTGGAATTTTTTTGGTGTTTCTCTGATTAAATAGATACTTAGGTACCTAGAAATGATTTTTGGAAAAAATAAAGAGCAAACTACAAGGCAGCTATAGTTCAAATTTGACCCACTTCCAGCTGAATCGGTGGAAGTTTGTCTTTTTCACCAGAGGTGGATCAAAACTTTTGACACCCAACCATTTGGTCAATTGTGCATTAAATATGTCCTAGTATTTTATAAAATTGATTTGGTCCAATTTTGCAACAATTATTTGGGATGTCCTTCACAAAAAACCCTCCTTTTGGGAACTCGAAAAATGAAAAATGGTTTTTTTGTCCAAAGAAAATGAAAACTTCCTTAGGCAACATTGTTTGCCATTCCAATATGCACCCTTGTGCACAATAGGAGATCATTTGAACAAACTATGCCATGAATGTGGGCATAGGATTGATCATTTGGCTTGAAAGCCATGAATCTTCACGCATGATAGCTCATTTCTGATAACACTTTTTTAAAAGAATTTCCGTATTACAAGTTTATTATTTTTCCTGGTAACTTGGTCATATATAATGACACAATGCGAAGGTTTTCCAATTTTTTGATTTTTTTTGAATTTTTTATGCCCGTTTCAAAATGCGGTCAAAACGGCGGGAATGACCGTTCCTAGCTAGTGGTTGAATCCTGGAATTTTTTTGGTGTTTCTCTGATTAAATAGATACTTATGTACCTAGAAATGATTTTTGTAAAAAATAAAGAGCAAACTACAAGGCAGCTACAGTTCAAATTTGACCCGCTTCCAGCTGAATTGGCGGAAGTTTGTCTTTTTCACCAGAGGTGGATCAAAACTTTTGACACCCAACCATTTGGTAAATTGTGCATTAAATATGTCCTAGTATTTTATAAAATTGATTTGGTCCAATTTTGCAACAATTATTTGGGAGGTCCTTCACAAAAAACCCTCCTTTTGGGCACTCGAAAAATGGAAAATGGTTTTTTCATCCAAAGAAAATGAAAACTTCCTTAGGCAACATTGTTTGCCATTCCAATATGCACCCTTGTGCACAATAGGAGATCATTTTTTGAATTTTTCATGTGAAAAAGTAGAAAAAAAGAATGCTCAGGGATTCTTTTTTGAAACATAAATTGTCTTTTTGATGAGAGGTGAATCAAAAGCATTTTACATTTTAAGATTTGGTTAATTGTACATAAAATGTTGTCTTATAGTTTGGGAAAATTGTGTGGTGCCATTTTGAAAGAAATATTTGGTAGATTCTTCACAAAAAAAGAATTTTATCACTCCGAAAATAGAAAATGATTTTCCCCCCTAAAAACTCATTTCTCATAACACTTTTTAAAGATATTTGTCTTATTCCAATTCCAAGTTTGTTAGTTTTCCTAAAAAACTAGGTCACATTTGCTGACACAATGAGAATGTTTTTATTTTTTTGAATTCTCATATCATAAAACTGTTTATATGATTCAACATCTTATTTTTAATCGATTAATACCAATTTAGATGTTCATAACGTGTACTGGGCTCTGATTGGTCCATGAGCATGTCACATGGATCGTGGCTTCAGCGCCGTCGGATGCTCCTCTCCAGATCCAGATCCGACGGCAGCCCTTTCGCCCTCACCCCCTCTTTGTCTGAAAAAAGGAAACTCCCTCCCGCACGCAAACCCTAGCATCGTCTCCCTCTCCAGATCCAGATCCGCCACCCCTCTCCCTCTCCCCTCGCCGCCTCGCCTCCCCTCTCCCGCTCCCCTCGTTGCCTCGCCTCCCCTCGCCGCCGCACTGCCCATCGCCTCCCGCACCCCCCCGCCCGACCTTCTCCCCCTCCCCTCCCCTCCCCTCCTGTGTCCCCATCCCGTCGAAACCCTAAGCGGAGGCAGCCGCCATGGTGAAGGGACGCACGGGGCAGTGCGTCAGGCTCTACGTCCGGGGCACCATCCTCGGCTTCAAGAGGTGAGCAGCCCCGTTCTTGGCCATGATATCGCCGGATCTGGCGATTCATTTCATGGTGAGATTGGGCGGCGCGCTGTTGGCGATGTGGGGGTTGATCTGCAGGTCGAAGTCGAACCAGTACGAGAGCACGTCGCTGGTGCAGGTCGAGGGGGTGAACACCAAGGAGGACGTGGCGTGGTACGGTGTCGCCGCAACGGAAGAAGCCTCCTCCGCTCTGCTCTGCTCGCCGGTACGGACTCCCCCCAACCCCTTCCTCCCGCCCTGGCTGGCCGGCCGAGGTTCCGATCGGATCCCCTCTCATGCTTTAGGGAGACAGCGCGAGAAGCTCTTCGGTCAAGCTTAGCTGTCAAGGATTGATTTATGGATGATTCCTTTGGGAACCTTGTTTAAGTTACAGTCTTGACATAGTAGCTCTTACTCTACCTGTGTGGTAATCATATTGTTTTTGAATGTAGCATAGTATCTGATTATGGTGTTTTTTAGGTATTTATCTTCAAAAAAGGGATGTGTACAGTATTAGTATTTCCAGGAATCTGATTATGACACCCTGCTATCATGCCCCCCTAAAACACATGAATTTGTTTTACCTTTCCCCCTTCGTGGTTACTAGTTTTGGACTTAAGGACACACATGCGTTAGTCGTTAGTATTCACGTTTTATTTCTTTTTGCAGGATAGTTAGTATTCACTTTGCTGTTCTGCTTTATACCTGTGGTTAGTCTACTTACTGTTTCTAGACTTGAGGGCACACTTGTGTTGTGTGGTGGTATTTTACTTTTCTGTTTGGTTTTATACCTGTCCATGGTGTATATATGAATGTCCTGAAATCAAATAACCTTCATAGGATAGGAAATTGGTAGTTTAGCTCATATAGATGATCTTATAGTGAACAGCTTCAGTTGTTTGATGCATGTTGCTGCCGTTTATCGCTGCATCTATGTTCATTCAGTATTAGTAGCTCCTTGGATCTGTGCCCATGCATTGTATGCTCTTCTTTCCATATATGTACTGCATTTCTATATGGCAATGAGCTTACCCTCTGCTGTCCTGTTTCCATGAGCTTACCCTATGTTCATTCAATATTTGACTGTTTTCAGTCATCTTGCAGTTTCTGGGACGAGCGGCAGCACGAAGTGCTTTGGCTGTTCGGCAACTCCGAGTGACCACGGTACAGGGCAGGTGCCATGGCGGCAGGTACTTGTGTGGTGAGAAGCAACCTCCGGCTGATCATCAGGAAAGGCAGCAAGCATGAGTATTAGTATTTCTGTGACGCTGATGCTCATTGTTGTTGTTGCCCTTTTTAGCTGAAACCCACAAATACAGTTAGAATTTGCCTTGAGATATCTATGTGTGAGTGTCAATACAACTTCTTCAAGGGAATTATCCGGGCCTAACTTATGTGGATGTAGATGCATATTACTACTACTCAATAACCTTCATCTAGTCACTGTTACTCTATGATTAATTCAGAACTAGGATTTTGTTTAAGTAGCTACTGAATCTGCTTGCTTGGTTATGGCAGACATACATGTCTTACAAATTCGTTATTCTTGTTTGAAGCTGAGCTAGGCTACTGCAGTTCCAGCAAAAAACAGGGGAGCCGCTCTTTTTGTTCTTCACTAATAAATTCTTGTTTGAATGCATATCCCGGGGGTGGTGAAGCTGGGAGCCTTTCCTCCCCATAAAAATACTTTGCTCTTCATCATGAGCAATGCCCTTATATAATTAGCTGCTAGGAGTGTTTATATACTTGATCACCACACCTCTACTATTCTAGTTACTTTTGCTTTCTTCTCTATAGTTGTCCAGGGCATAACAGTTTTATGTGTGGCTTGTTATTTTGTTACCAGCCTACTTTCTTGTGCTCCTGGTCGAGTCTTGTGGAGAAGCAGGGCGAATCGGGCATCATCTCACTTGTGCCTCTGTGGTAAGAATAGAACACCACTCTCGCTTGATGTGCATGTATTAGTACAACAAAGCATTCTTACATGGTGATTGTTAGCGATACAACAATTATCTTGCAACATAGCTTGCCAAATTGCTTGCTTGCTTACTATATAACCTGTACTGCTAAACATGTTATCCTACTCCATGATGTTGTATCATTTGCAAATACTCCTGGACATCAGCTCCCATTAGCTATAATCTGTACCTCTAAAAGAGGAGTATAAACTGGACTAATCTGTACTCTATTATGCTTGAGACATGATCCAAGCTGTATTAATTGTTGCCTGTGATGTTATTATCTACTCTAGTGGCTGATGAATCTGTACCTGCCATACCATGTGGAATGACTAATGAATCTGTACCCGAATACCATGTGTAATGATTGTTATTTTTGCATCATTTAAACATTTTTTCTGCTATATAGTTTCTCACTCGTGATTGATCTACTGCAGGTGAATGAGGTTTCAAATGTTGCAAGGAGGAGGACAATAGGAACTTATGTTATGTCTTAGCATCTAAATTTTTGTTTTAATTTTCTTTGTTGTAGAATAGTTTTGTTTGGCAGTTACTGTTTCTGGGATGTAAATATATCTTCGATATGTATTGCTGGAATGAATGGTTGTAATATAATAACATTGCATGTTGCCCAAGATAGCTTGTGGTGTGATGTGTGGTAATGTCAATGGCATAATAACTTTTTTTGGATTGGATCAATTTTTTCGGAACTGGGCTAGGCCCGAGTTGTATTGGACAATTATTTTTGAGGGAAAATAATGAGAGGCCCAGCAAAGAAATGGCCCAGAAAAATACATGATCAAAAAGAAAATATGCTGTTAAAAGGGCCACACAAAGAAATCAATAAGGCTGAATTGTTGGGCCAGGCCCATGTAGCTAGAGAAAATTAATAGAGAAAATATACAGTAAAAAGGCCGAATTGTTGGGCTAGGCCCATGTAGAAAACCGAATTGGACCGGGCTGAATCTTGTGCCACATCAGCTTGCCACGCTGGATGCCTACATGGCCTGGGGAGGTTGCTAGTGACCAAAACGCCACAGTAGGAATATTTTGGTCGTAAACGTCTTCGACCATTCTAGAAGAAAGGTCGCTATAGTCAGTTTACGACCGCCAACTTTTGACCTTCTGTTTTTGGTCACAAAAAGGTCACAAATGGAAATTTGTGACCTTTTAGTGACCAATACTAGTGGTCACAAGTTGACATATTTCTTGTAGTGGATATTTAGGCTGGCATGCATGGGAAATCAAAGCTACAAAATGACTCAGCATGTTAAGGATACATACAAAATACAATAAAAAGTGATAAAAACAAATCTGCAGCAACTCACGACCCCACGAACACGTATTCTCAGTGAGCAAGTGAGTGAAGCCGCCATGGCAGGCTAGCACTGAGGGACAAGGGTGACAACTGCCTCCCCATCCAGTGCCTACTGATTCTGCTGGCGCCACTTTCATCCTGAGCACACCAGTACCGCTCATGTGTTGCATAGAAACTATGAATTGAAATTATCATCGAAAGCATGAAAAATGGTAATGTTCCTCTCCGCTCCCCTCCCTCAAATACCCAATTCATGGTTGCCTTGCTACATTTAGCATAGCTCTGATGTGCAATGTTGTCTCCTCCAACGCTTAACAAATTCGTCGTAGCTCACAACTGGACGGGCCTTGCGGGTTGAAGAAAACTATCCAAACCTGAATAGAAACAACAAAATGAGGACAACTTATAAGAAATGGAAAAGTGAGGAAGCACACACCTACATGCCCAAACAGAATATAAGATGCAACTACACTATATAATTTACTCATTAAAGGAGGCATCACTCTCCTGTTCAAGCCTTAGATGTAATTTAGATCGGACAATAATAATGCAAACCTGCACATTGAATTTGTGGCAATTGAGACAAAACAATATGCACTAAGAAGTATTAATTATATGCATCTATTGTACTATTAGCTTGCAAAAGCAAAATCACTCGACTATACGGAAGCCTCGAGTAACATCCTCTGGGACTGGACCTTCAAAAAGGACTACTATACCACAGTGGCGGATCCAGGAAATCAACTTCAGGTGTTCAAATAAAATTCACCCTAACAGATAAGTCCATTTTCCCATGGTAATACAAATTGTTCACAAAAAAACCAATATCTCAAAAGAGAAGAAAACTACAAAGAGCTATATATCTAAATCCAAAGATAATTCATTAGCTTATCTTTTACTAATGAATTCGATCCAAAGATAATTATTTGTTATTTTTAAATCAACAGTCTCCCTCTTTACTAATGTGGTCATGTACAGAGCTATATATCTAAGTCCAAGATAATTCATTTGCTTATTTTTTTACTAATGATTCGATCCAAAGATAAGTATTTGTTGTTTTTAAATCAATAGTCTCCCTCTTTACTAATGTGGTCATGTACAGAGCTATATATCTCTCAATGACTAAATGCAAACATAAACTACACATGTACATGGCGCTCATGCCGTGACCCATTTGTGCTGCTGTTGCACCTCCACTGGCGGTGGTGGGCATGGCACTGCACGGCTTGACCATCGGGGCTCCATCCTATCCACATCCGGTGCCGGCGGCTTGGTCAAGCTCTCCGTCGGCACAGCCACACGCCGCACAGAGGTCAGAGCCCCGTGTCCCCGTGCTCGTTCAGCTCTGGTGCTGCTGGATTTGCTGAATTTAGACTGACTTTTTTAGGGGCATTTGGACTGAGTTGAGGTGCTGAGTATCTCTAGTGTAGTCCTGCGTGAGATCTCTAAAAAGATCTCATGAAGATCAAGTATGCACCAGTCTTCAGTTCATATGTGTTCATCACGGCTTGTGATTTCTGGGAAAATCTCTCAATGTGCTTCTCAATATCGCTGGCTTGGTAAGTGTAGCAGTAACCGCTCTACGTACATGGTTGCAGACAAAGTACAACGTAGGTTCACAATTTTTCTAGATCTAATGTTTTTGAACCTAGGGATATGTATACAGTAAGAAACTTTCTTACCGACGCAATGGTCATGGTCGTGGTCGCGGTAGCAGACGCCGAGGTCTTCACGGCGCCACCGCTCTCCTTCCACGTCTCTACCAAGTTCAGAGACGGTGCGGAAGTGGTGGACCCATCACCGTCCTTAAGGTCCGTCATCTTTCACGCCGGCCACGGTGGCCAACCTCGACGCAGGCTTCGTCTTCTTCCGCTATGCGGTGGTGGATGCCTTTCTCTCCCTCGAAAACGACATGACGGCCACCGTAGACCCTTCCCTGCCAGTCGGCATGGTCGCCATCGCAGGCATCACCTTCCCGTCCATCCCGCACTCGCCGGCTGCCTCTTCCGCGACCCTCTACACAACTATAGGGCTCCTGCTTCCATGAAAAGGCAATATAATTTATATTCACCATGAAGCAACAGAAGTAAGATCACTATATTAAATCCTGATGAACCATTTAAGCTGAGATACATACGGAGCAATACATCAGTTAAACTAAATCTAGCAATATAGTACACTTGGCACCGGGTAAACCCCAGATTAAACAATGTGGTAGATAGTTGTTTACCTGAATGACTTGCTAGCTGTCGGTGTCAAAATCGGCGGATCTCAGGTAGGGGGTCTCGAACTGTGTGTCTAAGGTCGATGGTAACAGGAGATAGGGGACACGATGTTTACCCAGGTTCAGGTCCTCTCTATGGAGGTAATACCCTACTTCCTGCTTGATTGATCTTGATGAATATGAGTATTACAAGAGTTGATCTACAACGAGATCATAATGGCTAAATCCTAGAAGTCTAGCCTGTATGACTATGGTAATGAGTCTCTCCTTCCGGACTAAGTCCTCCGGTTTATATAAACACCAGGGAGATCTAGGGTTACACAAGGTCGGTTATAGAGAAAGGAATCTACATATCCAGTCGCCAAGCTTGCCTTCCACGCCAAGGAGAATCCCATCCGGACACAGGTACGGTCATCGGTCTTCGTATCTTCACGGCCCATCAGTCCGGCCCATGGCTAACAGGCCGGACGCCCGAGGACCCCTTAGTCCAGGACTCCCTCACTAGCAGCTGCTAGAACTGACTTGTTAGGCTTTGTGAGATTTTTCTCTATATACAGAAGTATGTGACGTATCTCTCATAGCAAACAACCAATTTTCCCTTGAAAACAAACAACCGATCCTTCTCTTCTTACCTTAAAAAAACAATTCACCCTCTCACTCATCGCACGATGCAACGGTCACACTCACATCTCAATTCCCTGGCGTGCTCTGCCCACCACGGCTTCTCATGGTCGCCTCCCCTCGATGCCACGTCATTTAGCTTGCACCTTGCTCTCAGCGCCACGCCCCCTCCTCTCCATGACGTCGCCTGCCCCCTCCTCTCCCCTCCATGACATCCCAGGCCGATTCCCGGTGCCAAGGATTGCACACCATCATAGCCGAGGGTGACCACCACGACGACACAACCTGCTGCTAACCACAACGCTGCACCTTCTCCAACAACATATTCCTCTGGTGTTTGTAGATGATGGATGCTGATTTGTAATTGCCAAAGAAACAACCTGTGTAGCTTCCTGTTTGACAGCATAGTAGTCAGAGAAATAACCTTGCATACCTAGTTCACATGGTCATGATATCATGATTAAACTTGATTTCTGGGGGTGACGCCGGACTGTCTTTCGGCCGAGGGCTTGGAAAATATGTCCGTCACCAACTCGGAAGTGGAGAGCGCCATGAATCATTGGTGCTTGAGGGCCATTTCACGAGCCCCCCGCTGTTCGAAAGAGGCGTTTGATGCCTTCAGCTCAGCTGATGCATATATGTGAGCTGCTCAAGATGGGCTTGGCAAAGCCATAAAGCAGCATTTGACGGACGTGCGGGTAAGGTTTATTTTGTCTGAAAAGGATAAGCACATGCTAGTAGCCCCGAGACTGAAAGCAGTTGGCACAAGTGATTTAAGGATCGATCTATAACCAGGTTCTGACGGAGAGGAACAACCTGCTAGCTCAAGAGTTGGAGCAGTGTCGGACACAACTAAATGCTTCTACCGCCGAACTAAAAGAGTCCAAGAAGGCATCTCCTGGTAAAGTTCCCCTCCATCGAGGAATAACAGGTATACAATAGTTGTGCTAATACTAGTGCTTATCTCATGATAGGACCATCAGGTCAACTGGAAGAGAAGTTGAAGACCGCTCAAGCGGGAGAGAAAGAGGCAAAAAGACTACATGCTGCAGGCAAACGGGTGTTGACCCGAGTCAGGCAGGAGAAAAACAAACTCCAAGATTCAAATACCAAACTGGGCGAAGAACTGAAAGATGTGCGAGCCCAGCTAGCCGACGCCGTGAAGGAGAACAAAAAGCTGCGAGGCGGCATATTCAGTACGTGGCCGGATTGAACTTATAGCAGCTTGGGGTAAAAGTAGCTGATATAGCTGTGATTGCAGGTATGTTGACGGGACACCCCGAAGAGGAGGTGTCCGGATCATCAGGTGATCACCTGCAAGAGCTGTCGCAGTTGCACGAGCGAGCTCGGCAGGCAATGCGGAGTGTAGCTAAGGCCTTATGGCCATCCGACTCTCCTCCAGGGAGTATGGAGAAGCTTGTAGAGATGTTCAAGGGAGCGCGGCGGTGTATCTGACTATGGAAGACATCGGCTTGCCGAGAGGGTGCGCAAGAAGCCTGGGCCATGGTAAAAACACGATATACCAAGCTGGATCCGAATCACATGGCCCGGGTCGGACCGCTAGGGTCAAATAGGGAAGAAATTCCCGTTAGTTTGGTATATAACCAAGTAGAAGTAGCCGCCAAGTATTCCCAACAGGATTGTAAGTTAGATAGCCTGCTGGACGGCATAGAGGAGGAAGTTTTTGAGTCCAAGTGACTATGTACTTTCCTTTGCATATGTAGCTCTAGCTGAAAACGATTGTCATGGCGGACCTTTTCGCTTCAACCTCTCGACCCAAAGGTGCGGAGTGTTTCCGAATACCAGAACGGCCAAGTAGACTGGGTATGCATGGAAACAAGACATAGAGGTCATAGTTTCTTGAACAGACAATTATCCGGCTAGTTATGTTATATTACATTAAGAGTGTAAGAAACATCTACCCGAGAGAATAGTACCATTAAGGGTTCCTTTCCCTGGGTGTGCATGCATCGATGTGCATGTCCGAACTGTGATGAAGAAATCACAATGTGTATAGCTTCCGGGGGTTCACGATGGGACGAATGCAAAAAACATCTTTAGTTCACCGACTGAATATTCCCTTAAGAACGCTAGCTTTCGGCTTCACCCAGTCCGAGGTACACATCCGGATGACCCGGCAGTAACAATCACAGATGTGCTCCCTTTATGCCCTAGCCGAACTATCGGGAACGTAGGGCATAAGCACAGGAGCCAGGCAACCCAGCTTGGCCAAAACTTAAGTCATATCGATGCATATAATGGCAAAGAAAAGGTACATATGGGAAAAACACATATGTGAGGAGTTTGACGCTCAAAAGGTAACAATAGCAAGCTTCTATCCAAGAAGCCCCCAGGTATAATAGACGTACATACTTCAAGACGTATGCGTCGGGGGTGTACGGTCTAACCACCTGAAAGCTTATAAGGCTAGAAATAAAAACGAAAAGAGACAGAAAAAATAATGGAAAAGTTGGGGGAAGGAAACGAACAAAGATTTCCGTGCTAGGCATAGAATCTTTGGAGTCTGGCTGCGTTCCAGGGGTTCGGCTCTAATCGACTGTCTGACGCATCACGCCGGCGGTATGCCCCTCCGGTGACAACTTCGTCGATGATGAAGGGACACTCCCACTTGGGCTTGAGTTTGTCCTTTTTCTTCTCCGGCTGGCGTAGAACGAGTTCGCCGACGTTGTAAGTTTTGGCCCGCACCTCTCTACTTTGATACATGTGAGCCTGCAGTTGATAAAATGCGGAATGGGCTTTTGCAACGTCGCGCTCCTCCTCCAGGGCATCTAAGTTGTCCTGCCGATCGAGCTTGGCCTCTCTCTCTCTTCGTACATGCGCACCCGAGGTGAGTCATGAATAATGTCGCAGGGCAGTACTGCCTCTGCGCCGTACACCATGAAGAAAGGTGTGTATCTGGTGGTGCGATTGGGCGTGGTCCGTAGCACCCAGAGTATGGAGTCGAGCTCCTCAACCTAGTGCTTGTTTGACTCTTTCAAAGACTGCACCAGTCTGGGCTTAATGCCGCTCATAATAAGACCATTGGGTCTTTCGACCTGACCGTTTGTTTGTGGATGATATACAGAGGCATAATCGATCTTGATGCCCAGATTAGCGCACCAAGTTTTCACTTCGTCGACTGTAAAATTGGAGCCGTTATCAGTGATGATGATGTGCGGAACACCGTAACGGTGTACAACACCGGATATAAAGTCTATTACTGGCCCGGACTCGGCCGTTTTGACTGGTTTTGCCTCTATCCACTTGGTGAATTTGTCCACCATAACTAGCAAATATTTCTTCTTATGGCTTCCTCCTTTAAGGGGTTTGACCATATCCAGTCCCCAGACCGCAAAAGGCCAAGTGATGGGGATTGTTTGTAGGGCAGTGGGGGGCATATGGCTTTGGTTGGTGAAGAGTTGGCATCCAACGCAATGTTGGACAAGGTCATGTGCATCCGCTCGGGCCATCGGCCAATAAAATCCTGTACGGAAGGCCTTGCTATCAAGGGCCCAAGCTGCGGCGTGGTGCCCGCCGAGACCGGCATGAATCTCAGCCAGTAGCTGCCGCCCCTCCTCCTTGGAGATACATCTTTGAAGGACTCCAGTAGCGCTTTTCTTATAGAGTTCTCCGTCGTGAACCTTGTAGGCCTTCGAACGCCGGACAATACGGCGGGCCTCATTCTGGTCCTCAGGAAGCTCCTTCCTGTTGAGGTAGGCCAGGTAGGGTTCGATCCACGGGGCAATTATTGCCATGATGAGATGCGCCGATGGTGTTATTTCGGTGGCTGAGCCTCCGATGATGTCGGTGTTTTCGGAATCTGGGGTTATGTTCGGGTCCGGACTAGTGTTACCGTTTTTCCCCTGCCACACCATGGATGGCTTGAAAAGCCTTTCCAGAAAGATATTAGGTGGGACGGGGTCACGCTTAGCGCCGATACGAGCAAGAATGTCCACCGCTTGATTACTCTCTCGAGCCATATGATGGAACTCGAGCCCCTCGAACCGAGCCGACAATTTTATGACGACATTACGATAAGCTACCATCTTAGGATCTTTGGCATCAAAGTCTCCATTTATTTGAGATATTTTGAGGTTTGAGTCCCCGCGCACTTCCAGGCGTTGTATGCCCATGGAGACAGCCATTCAGAGACCGTGCAATAAGGCTTCGTATTCAGCTATGTTGTTGGAGTCTGTGTATAGTATTTGGAGTATGTACTGAACGACGTCTCCAGTAGGGGACGTTAAAACGATGCCCGCTCCTAGCCCTGCAACATTTTGGAGTCATCAAAGTACATTACCCAATTGGAATATGTGCCGTACTCTTTAGGGAGTTCGGCCTCTGTCCATTCGACGATGAAGTCAGCCAGTACTTGGGATTTGATAGCTCGATGTGGTTTGTATGTAATATCAACTGGAAGAAGCTCAATGGCCCATTTGGCAATCCGGCTCATGGCATCGTGGTTGTTTATTATGTCGTTGAGTGGTACTATAGAAGCCACCATAATCGAGCACTCTTGGAAGTAGTGACGGAGCTTTCGGGATGCCATGAAGACCGCGTATGCTATATTTTGATAATGGGGGTACCGGGGTTTGCATGGTGTAAGGACAGTGGATACGTAGTATACTGGCTTCTGAAGCTGGAATTTGTGTCCGGCCTGGTCTTGTTCAACGACGAGCATGGCACTCACCACTTGATGTGTTGCCGATATGTATAATAACATCGGTTCACCGACGTCTGGCGCGGCCAGGATTGGGTTGCTCGCCATAAGGGTTTTTATTTCTTCCAGTCTGGCTGTCACTACGTCCATCCACTCGAAGTGATCGGTTCGCCGTAGAAGGCGATAGAGTGGCAGTGCCTTTTCTCCCAATCTGGAGATAAAGCGGCTTAGAGCTGCCACGCAACCCGCAAGTTTTTGGACTTGTTTAAGGTCTGTTGGCGTAGCCAATTGTGACAGAGCTCGGATTTTGGCTGGATTTGCTTCAATTCCTCTGTTGGAAACGATGAAGCCCAGCAGTTTTCCAGCGGGGATGCTGAAAACGCACTTTTCCGGATTGAGTTTAATGTCATACGTGCGGAGGTTGTCGAATGTGAGACGTAAATCGTCTATTAATGTCTCGACGTGCTTGGTTTTGATGACGACGTCGTCGACATAAGCTTCAACTGTCTTGCCGATCTGTTTATCCAGGCATGTTTGAATCATGCGTTGGTATGTGGCGTCGGCGTTCTTAAGCCCGAAGGGCATGGTGTTGAAGCAGAATGGCCCATATGGGGTAATGAATGATGTTGCAGCTTGATCATACTCCTTTATTTTTATTTGATGGTATCCGGAATATGAGTCAAGGAAACACAATGAGTCGTGTCCTGCGGTAGCATCGATGATTTGATCGATGCGGGGGAGAGCGAAGGGATCTTTAGGGCAAGCCTTGTTGAGGTCTTTAAAATCGACGCACAGGCGCCAGGATTTGTCCTTCTTTGGTACCATCATTAAGTTTGCCAGCCAATCCGGATGTTTTATTTCTCTAATGAATCCGGCCTCAATTAGCTTGGCTAACTCCTCTCCCATGGCTTGCCGTTTGGGTTTGGGAAAGTGCCGCAGTGCTTGTTTGACTGGTTTATATCCCTTTAATATATTGAGACTATGCTTGGCCAGTTTACGTGGGATTCCAGGCATATCGGAAGGGTGCCAGGCGAATATATCCCAGTTTTCGCGAAGGAAATCCCGTAGCGCGGCGTCGATCATTGGGTCTAGTTGTGCTCCAATAGATGTTGTCTTCTTGGGGTCCATTGGGTGGACCTGGAATTTGACTATTCCTTCTGCCGGCTTGAAGGAGGTCGATTTTGGGTTGTTTGTCTAAGATCACATCGTTTTTATCCACCGTACAGCGCATCGCGGTTAATTCTTCGACCGCGAGGGCTTCAGATAATGCCTCAAGGGCCAGGGATGCGGTTTTATTTTCGGCACAGAGTGCTATGTCTGGATCACTAACAAGTGTGATTATGCCGTTTGGTCCGGGAATTTTGAGCTTCATGTACCCGTAATGAGGTATAGCTTGGAAGCGTGTAAAAGCGTCCCGCCCCAGCAGGGCGTGGTATCCGTTGTTGAAAGGAGCCACTTGGAAGGTGATCTCTTCAGACCGATAATTCTCCGGCGTGCCGAATACCACGTCAAGTGTGATTTTTCCCGCTCACCGCGCCTCCCGACTAGGAATGATTACTCGGAAAGTCGTGCTGCTTTGCTTGATGCGGCTCTTGTCTATTTCCATTTTGTGGAGTGTATCCTCATAGATGAGGTTTAGTCCGCTGCCGCCGTCCATGATGACCTTGGCGAGTCTAAAGTTGTCCACGATGAGACTAAGGACTAATGCGGCTGGCGCTCGGACTGTCTTGTATTTTGGTTCATCGCCGGCATTAATGGTTATAGCCGTGTTGTTCCAAGGGTTTATCGCGGCGATTTGACAGACTTCGGCAAGGTCACGGAGTGCCCTTTTGCGCTTACTGTTTGAAGTGAATGTCTCGAAGACCGTCAATACTCTGGGGTCGTCGTCTTTTGGAGGGTTTTGATCTGGGACGTTTTTGGTAAGGATGTCCTCGCCGCTCTTCGCTACCTATCAGAGTATCCAACATGCTCTAAGGCTGTGGGTTGGTATGGTTTCTGGTGTTGTGTCTATTTTGCATGGGCCATCAAGCCATCCCTCCAGAATGGTTCCATGCCGCGTAATGGATTTATGTTTCTTGGCTATTAGACTGGGTGTGTCATGGGAATGTGTCCTTTTCGCCTTGACCAGCGGTTGAGTTGGGACCGATGGCCCCCAACAAGGTGCCTGATCCTTCCAAGCGCTTTCCATTGCGCTGTACTTCTGTACGATATTTGCCAAGTCAGTGAAGTGTAGTTTACGGCGGCGATTAATGGCATTGAGGATTCCTTCATTCGTGCAATTGTTGCAGAACGCAAATATCATGTCCTCGTCGCAACAATCTTTAACCTTATCCTTGACAAGGAGGAACCTGGCCCAGAAGTGGTGGACCGTTTCCTGAGACTGCTATTGTATGCTCATGAGAGCGCTTACGTCTGGGTGGGTGGGTGGAATTGAATTTGGACCCTGACCTGATCGATGATCCGGAGTTTGAAGGTTTTCCAGGCTCGATAGTCCGGGCTTCGGAGTATCTTCTGGTTGTCTATGCCCGATGTCTGATTCTATCTTCAGAAGGCCTGTCACCTCCTTTTGCTGGTGGATGTCCGGCCCTACAGGGTTGGCGATCCAGACATAGTCCTTCTTTAGTATAGGGGAAGAGTTACCATCTTGCTCTCGACTACTGCTACCTGGTGAGTGACCGGTGGAGATTTGATTTCTCTTCGGTCGGGTTTAAGCCCGATCCGATCGTAATCTGTGGCGATCCCCAGGGTGATGATGCGATCAAGGAGCTCGTTTAAAGACGAAAACTCCGACGAATCCATCTGCTTGGAGTGTTTGGAGTCGATGCGAAGGGGATTTTCGATGTCTTGAGAAGTCATCGTTCGCTTAATGGCCGAGCAGGCGGTCATGGTAAAGCCGGCCAGCCGGAGTGTTTGGCCTGGGGCCAATTCTCCTCCGGCGGTGATATTGTCTTTAAAGACGAGGCGAGTCATCGATCCTGTCGTCGACGGCACAGTGGAACTCTCAATGAAAGCACCAATGTCGGTGTCAAAACCGGCGGATCTCGGGTAGGGGGTCCCGAACTGTGCATCTAAGGTTGATGGTAACAGGAGACAGGGAACCCGATGTTTAGCCAGGTTCGGGCCCTCTCTATGGAGGTAACACCCTACTTCGTACTTGATTGATCTTGATGAATATGAGTATTACAAGAGTTGATCTACCATGAGATCGTAATGGCTAAATCCTAGAAGTCTAGCCTGTATGACTATGGTAATGAGTCTCTCCTTTCGGACTAAGTCCTCCGGTTTATATAGACACCGGGGAGATCTAGGGTTACACAAGGTCGGTTACAGAGAAAGGAATCGACATATCCGGTCGCCAAGCTTGCCTTCCACGCCAAGGAGAATCCCATCCGGACACAGGTACGGTCTTCGGTCTTCGTATCTTCACGGCCCATCAGTCCGGCCCATGGCTAACAGGCCGGACGCCCGAGGCCCCCTTAGTCCAGGACTCCCTCACTAGCAGCTGCTAGAAATGACTTGTTAGGCTTTGTGAGATTTTTCTCTATATACAGAAGTATGTGACGTTTCTCTCATAGCAAACAACTGATTTTCCCTTGAAAGCAAACAATCGATCCTTCTCTTCTCACCTTAAAAAACAATTCACCCTCTCACTCGTCGCACGATGCAACGGTCACACTCACATCTCAATTCCCTGGCGTGCTCTGCCCACCACGGCTTCTCATTGTCGCATCCCCTCGACGCCACGTCATTTAGCTCGCACCTTGCTCTCAGCGCCACGCCCCCTCCTCTCCATGACGTCGCCCACCCCCTCCTCTCCCCTCCACGACATCCCAGGCCGATTCTCGGTGCCAAGGACGGCACACCATCATAGCCGAGGGTTACCACCACGAAGACACAACCTGCTGCTCACCACAACGCCGCACCTTCTCCAACAACATATTCCTCTGGTGTCTGTAGATGATGGATGCTGATTTGTAATTGCCAAAGAATAAACCTGTGTAGCTTCCTGTTTGACAGCATAGTAGTCAGAGAAATAACCTTGCATACCTAGTTCACATGGTCATGATATCATGATTAAACTGGATTTCTTTTGCTATGATAATAAAATTAACCATAGTGGTCTCTACAGTTCAGAAAGAAGTGGTTAATTTGGCGCAAGATAGATAACATAATTCTGAAAAAAAAACTCCATAATTTTTTTCAGCCAAACCAAAAAATAATTTAGTTAGAGGAGATAGTAAATAAAATACCCGTTCAATTCTAGAATTGTTATAGAGGCGTCACAACTATGCTACTACTACACAAATGTATGAAACTTTTTGAAATTAAATTATCATATCTAAACTCAAAACATCGGGGCATCCTTAGTTCATACATTTAGAGCAATGCAAACCTCCTAAACATGCTGGACCTATGTGCTAGAAACTTCTAAAAAATTTGTAAAGAAATAGCAAATTCATGAACCATACATGACCTAATTAAGCCCTAGTAAGGATAAATTAGTGTCTATATGAATGCAACCACGTATGTTTTATCTCTGTGTCTTCTACGTAATCCAATTCATATGATACCCTTGGTTTTCCTGAACTTGATGGGTAACAATCTTCAAATATCCCGAGGGAAGAAAATTATTTGAAAGCTGCACTCTAACATGCAACAATAAGGGGAGAAAATTAAAATACACATTTTCTATTAAAAATGATCACCATGATCTTAAATACGCAAATAGAGCATTAATCATTTTACACCGTGAGGTATACAAAATAAATGAGGTACGGGGCGACTTCGCGGGCGACGACATGGGCGGTCTCTCCCGCCGGGGAACATCGGGTAGGAGGGTGATTCGGGGACTCTGGGTGCTCTACGACGCCGCTGGAGACGCGGATGACAAGAATGGTGACTCAGACGGCGAGGAGTCGCCGGCGAGTTCGCCAACACCGACGAACGCGATTTGCGAGGCATCCGGGTTGGTTACTCCGAGAAGGAGGTGTCACTGCTCGTCGACTTGGCGATCCCCCGCGACGATCTGGCTAGGCAGGGACTGAAGGAGGAAGACACCGTCGAGATAGTCCGTCGGGTCATCCGTCGTCGTACGACGGCTTCGGCGATCAGGCCTTGGCGAGGTCCTCTACCAAGGTGAGACTCCCCACACCTACCTTGTCTGATTATTTCGAGGCGGGAGCGTGGAAGTTGGTTCAGAGAAAGAAGAAGAAGAAGCTGGCAGCGGCGGCGGCGGTGCTGGCGGCGGTAGATGGGCTGAGATCCGTGCAGCGCGGATCCAGCGTTTGAATTTCCTGTTGGGCTCTAGTGGGCCTGATGTGGATGCTATGGCTGGGGGCCGGTTTGCTGATGGGTGTGAGGCCCAGAAATTGCCGGTACAGAGTGGGCCGGGGTTAGCTGGGTCAGAGGTGCCCGCTTCCGGACAGGCGCCGGAGTTGCCCGGTCAGGTTGTCGACGCGGTGACGGCGCTGGCTAATGCTGTGGTGCCGGTGCCCATGACTGGGCCCTTGGTGACGGGTGCTGTCAGTGCCGCCGACAAGACAGATGCACATAGAGCTTCAAAGTGGGCTCGTAAAAAGGAGAAGATGTTGTGTTATCGATGTGGTGAGAGGGGCACTTTATAGCTGAATGTGTGACTGGGTTATGTGATACTTGCCTCAAGCCAGTGCATGACACGGGGGAGTGCCTGATACTGCGTGATCATATGCCGAGTATTACCATTTATGGAGTTTATTTTGCCGGGTTGATGTTTTTTGAGTCTCCTAGTGCAAGGGAGATCCCAGAGGAGCCCTAGAGCACCACCACGGGGATTGTCAAAGTCACAAAAAGTGATGTGTCTGAGGCTCAGATTATGCGGAGGCTCAGTGAGTTAGCTCCAGGTAATTTTCAGTGGGAGCTTATTCTACTCAGGCCAATATGTATAAGGTTGATTTCCCTACAGCAGAGGACTTCGAGCGTCTTCTAAGTTTTGGGTTGTGCAGAGTACCTGGCACTGAGTGCATCCTCGAGTTCCATGAGTGGAAGAGGGTTGAGCCACAGGGCAAGCCTCTCACTCAGGTCTAGTTATGTTTCTCGGGGGCTCCCTTGAAGCCGCTTCAGGATGCTCGGGTTTCTGCTAGCTTGGGGATACTGGTCGGGAAGACCGAGAGGGTGGACATAGCCTTTACCCGAGCCAACGGGGTGGCCCGACTGTTGGGGAACGCAGTAGTTTCAAAAAATTCCTACGCACACGCAAGATCTATCATGGTGATGCATAGCAACGAGAGGGGAGAGTGTAGTCCACGTACCCTCGTAGACCGTAAGCGGAAGCGTTATGACAACACGGTTGATGTAGTCGTACATCTTCACGATCCGATCGATCCTAGCACCGAATGTACGACACCTCCGCGATCTGCACACGTTCGGCTTGGTGTGTCCCACGAACTCTCTCTCCAACTAAGTGTCGAGGGAGAGCTTCGTCAGCACGACGGCGTGATGACGGTGATGATGAAGTTACCGATGCAGGGCTTCGCCTAAGCACTACAACGATATGACCGAGGTGGAATCTATGGAGGGGGCACCGCGCACGACTAAGACAACTGTCAACTTGTGTGTCTATGGGGTGCCCCTCCCCCGTATATAAAGGAGTGGAGGAGGGGGAGGGTCGGCCCTCTATGGCGTGCCCTGGGAGGAGTCCAACTCCCACCGGGTGTAGGATTTCCCCATTTCCCTAGTTGGAGTAGGAGAGAAGCAAGGAGGAGAGAGGGAGAAGGAAAGGGGGGCGCCCCCCCTTCCCTAGTCCAATTCGGACCCAAGGGGAGGGGGCACGCGGCCTGCCCTGGCCGCCCCTCTCTCTCTCTCTCTCTCCACTAAAGCCCATTAGGGCCCATATACTCCCCGGGGGGTTCTGGTAACCCACCGGTACTCCGGTAAATGCCCGAACTCACCCGGAACCATTCCGATGTCCAAACATAGTCATCCAATATATCGATCTTTATGTCTCGACCATTTCGAGAGTCTTCGTCATGTCCGTGATCATATCCGGGACTTCGAACAACCTTCGGTACATCAAAACACATAAACTCGTAATACCGATCGTCACCGAACGTTAAGCGTGTTCCAGAACTATGAAGACATGACCGAGACTCATCTCCGGTCAATAACCAATAGCGGAACCTGGATGCTCATATTGGTTCCTACATATTCTACGAATATATTTATCGGTCAAACCGCATAACAACATACTTAGTTCCCTTTGTCATCGGTATGTTACTTGCCCAAGATTTGATCATCGGTATCTCAATACCTAGTTCAATCTCGTTACCGACAAGTCTCTTTACTTGTTCCGTAATGCATCATCCCGCAACTAACTCATTAGTCACAATGCTTGCAAGGCTTATAGTGATGTGCATTACCGAGAGGACCCAGAGATACCTCTCCGATACTTGGAGTGACAAATCATAATCTCGATCTATGCCAACTCAACAAACACCATTGGAGACACCTGTAGAGCATCTTTATAATCACCCAGTTACGTTGTGATGTTTGATAGCACACTAAGGGCGAGTTCTTTTGCTAGCTTTTTTGGGCTTCCAAAATAATTTGCCCCCTACCCAGCTTATTCTAGAAGCCCAACCAAAATTTTCTTTTTAGAAGCCTACTAGTCAAGTCTCAACTACTAGGCTTCTAAAAAATAAATTTGGTTGGGCTTCTAGAATAAGCTAGGTAGGGGGCATCTTTTTGCAGCTTATTCTAGAAGCCACCAAAAGAACTAGCCCTAAGTGTTCCTCCGGTATTCAGGAGTTGCATAATCTCATAGTCATAGAAACATGTATAAGTTATGAAGAAAGCAATAGCAACAAACTAAACGATCATCGTGCTAAGCTAACGGATGGGTCAAGCCAATCACATCATTCTCTAATGATGTGATCCCGTTTATCAAATGACAACTCTTTGTCCATGGCTAGGAAACTTAACCATCTTTGATTACGAGCTAGTAAAGTAGAGGCATACTAGTGACACTCCGTTTGTCTATGTATTCACACATGTACTAAGTTTCTGGTTAATACAATTCTAACATGAATAATAAACATTTATCATGATATAAGGAAATATAAACAACAACTTTATTATTGCCTCTCGGGCATATTTCCTTCAGTCTCCCACTTGCACTAGAATCAATAATCTAGATTAATTGTAATGCTTCTAACATCCATGGAGTCTTGGTGCTGATCATGGTTTGCTCGTGAGAGAGGCTTAGCCAACGGGTCCGCAACATTCAGATCCGTATGTATCTTGCAAATCTCTATGTCTCCTTCCTTGACTTGATCGCAGATGAAATTGAAGCATCTCTTGATGTGCTTGGTTCTCTTGTGAAATCTGGATTCCTTTGCCAAGGCAATTGCACCAGTATTGTCACAAAAGATTTTCATTGGACCCGATGCACTAGGTATGACACCTAGATCGGATATGAACTCCTTCATCCAGACTCCTTCATTTGCTGCTTCCGAAGAAGCTATGTACTCCGCTTCACACGTAGTTCCCGCCATGACGCTCTGCTTGGAACTGCATCAACAGACAGCTCCACCATTCAATAAAAATACATATCCGGATTGTGACTTAGAGTCATCCTGATCAGTGTCAAAGCTTGCATCGACATAACCGTTTACGGCGAGCTCTTTGTCACCTCCATAAATGAGAAATATATCCTTAGTCCTTTTCAGGTATTTCAGGATATTCTTGACCGTTGTCCAGTGATCCACTCCAGGATTACTTTGGTACATCCCTGCTAAACTAATAGCAAGGCACACATCAGGTCTGGTACACAGCATTGCATACATGATAGAACCTATGGCTGAAGCATAGGGAATGACTTTCATTTTCTCTCTATCTTCTACAATGGTCGGGCATTGAGTCTGACTCAACTTCACACCTTGTAACACAGGCAAGAACCCTTTCTTTTCTTGATCCATTTTGAACTTCTTCAAAACTTTGTCAAGGTATGTGCTTTGTGAAAGTCCAATTAAGCGTCTTGATCTATTTCTATGGATCTTGATGCCTAATATATAATCAACTTCACTGAGGTCTTTCATTGAAAAATTCTTATTTATGCTATTCAGAAATTCAGTATCATTTCTGATCAACAATATGTCATCCACATATAATATCAGAAATGCTATAGAGCTCCCACTCACTTTCTTGTAAATACAGGCTTCTCCAAAAGTCTGTATAAATCCATATGATTTGATCACACTATCAAAGCGTATATTCCAACTCCAAGAGGCTTGCACCAGTCCATAAATGGATCGCTGGAGCTTGCACACTTTGTTAGCACCTTTTGGATCGACAAAACCATATGGTTGCATCATGTACAACTCTTCTTTAAGATATCCATCAAGGAATGCAGTTTTGACATCCATTTGCCAAATTTCATAATCATAAAATGCGACAATGGCTAACGTCATTCGGACGGCCTTAAGCATCGCTACGGGTGAGAAGGTCTCATCGTAGTCAACTCCTTGAACTTGTCGAAAACCTTTCACAACAAGTCGAGCTTTCTAGATAGTAACATTACCATCGGTGTCAGTCTTCTTCTTGAAGATCCATTTATTCTCTATGGCTTGCTGATAATCGGGCAAGTCAACCAAAGACCATACTTTGTTCTCATACATGGATCCCATCTCAGATTTCATGGCCTCAAGCCATTTTGCGGAATCTGGGCTCATCATCGCTTCCTCATAGTTTGTAGGTTTGTCATGGTCAAGTAACATGACTTCCAGAACAGGATTACTGTACCACTCTGGTGCAGATCTTACTTTGGTTGACCTACAAGTTTCGGTAGTAACTTGATCAGAAGTTTCATGATCATCATCATTAGCTTCCTCACTTACTGGTGTAGGAATCACTGGAACTGATTTTTGTGATGAACTACTTTCCAATAAGGGAGTAGGTATTGTTACCTCGTCAAGTTCTACCTTCCTCCCACTCACTTCTTTCGAGAGAAACTCCTTCTCTAGAAAGGATCCATTCTTAGCAACGAATATCTTGCCTTCGGATCTGTGATAGAAGGTGTCCCCAACAGTCTCCTTTGGGTATCCTATGAAGACACATTACTCTGATTTGGGTTCGAGCTTATCAGGTTGAAGCTTTTTCACATAAGCATCGCATCCCCAAACTTTAAGAAACGACAACTTATGTTTCTTGCCAAACCATAGTTCATAAGGCGTCGTCTCAACAGATTTATATGGTGCCCTATTTAACGTGAATGCAACCGTCTCTGAAGCATAACCCCAAAACGATAGCGGTAAATCAGTGAGAGACATCATAGATCACACCATATCTAGTAAAGTACGATTACGACGTTCGGACACACCATTATGCTGTGGTGTTCCAGGTGGCGTGAGTTGCGAAACTATTCCGCATTGTTTCAAATGAATACCAAACTCGTAACTCAAATATTCCCCTCCATGATCAGATCGTAGAAACTTTATTTTCTTGTTATGATGATTTTCCACTTCACTCTGAAATTCTTTGAACTTTTCAAATGTTTCAGACTTATGTTTCATCAAGTAGATATACCCATATCTGCTCAAATCATCTATGAAGGTAAGAAAATAACGATACCCGCCGCGAGCATCAACACTCATCGGACCGCATACGTCAGTATGTATTATTTCCAACAAGTCTGTTGCTCGCTCCATTGTTCCGGAGAACGGAGTCTTAGTCATCTTGCCCATGAGGCATGGTTCGCAAGCATCAAGTGATTCATAATCAAGTGATTCCAGAAGCCCATCAACATGGAGTTTCTTCATGCGCTTTACACCAATATGACCTAAACGGCTGTGCCACGAATAAGTTGCACTATCATTGTTAAACTTATATCTTTTGGCTTCAATACTATGAATATGTGTATCACTACTATCAGGATTTATTAAAAATAGACCACTCATCAAGGGTGCATGACCATAAAAGATATTACTCATATAAATAGAACAACCATTATTCTCTTATTTAAATGAATAACCGTCTCGCATCAAACAAGATCCAGATGTAATGTTCATGCTCAACGCTGGCACCAAATAACAATTATTTAGGTCTAAAACTAATCCCGAAGGTAGATGTAGAGGTAGCACGCCGACGGCGATCACATCGACTTTGGAACCATTTCCCACATGCATCGTCACCTCGTCCTTAGCCAATCTTCGCTTAATCCGTAGCCCCTGTTTCGAGTTGCAAATATTAGCAACAGAACCAGTATCAAATACCTAGGCGCTACTGCGAGAATTAGTAAGGTACACATCAATAACATGGATATCAAATATACCTTTCACTTTGCCATCCTTCTTCTCTACCAAATACTTGGGGCAGTTCCGCTTCCAGTGACCAGTCTCTTTGAAGTAGAAGCACTCAGTCTCAGGCTTAGGTCCAGACTTGGGCTTCTTCACTTGAGCAGCAACTTGCTTGCTGTTCTTCTTGAAGTTCCCCTTCTTCCCTTTACCCTTTTTCTTGAAACTGGTGGTCTTGTTGACCATCAACACTTGATCCTCCTTCTTGATTTCTACCTCCGCAGCCTTTAGCATTGCGAAGAGCTCGGGAATTGTCTTATCCATCCCTTGCATATTATAGTTCATCATGAAGCTCTTGTAGCTTGGTGGCAGTGATTGAAGAACTCTGTCAATGACACTATCATCAGGAAGATTAACTCCAATGTGAAGGTAAAAGAAGCGGAAGATGAAAATATGAATATGAAAGAGAAAAGGAAGCAAAATAAAAAAGAAGGTGATAAGAAAAAAGAGGAGAGTCATAAGACCTCTAAGAAGATGGCTAAGTACAAGGACGAGAAAGAGAAGAAAATGAGAGCTAATGAGAATAAATAAATTAAGGAGGAGGGGGTCGGAGGGAAAGGGAGGAAAATGAGAAGAAGATGAAGGCACATAAAGAAAGAGAGGACGCGAATGAGAATGAGAAAGAAGAGAAGGAGCAGCGAGAAAATAAGAAATATATTAAGGAGCAACAAAAGGAGATAGATGAGCAGAAGGGAAGGAAGGAGAGTGATAAAGGGGAGGAAAGAAATGAGAAGGACTAGAATGACAATATTTTCTGCCCTCAATTCTAAAGGACGATTTATCCATGGAACAAGTGGTTGGTTTTCTTGATTCATAAAAAAATTAAAGTGACTAACTCATGTTTGGTGGTCCATTTTTATCTACCATATTTGCATGATTGTTGTCAAGATTCTCTTTTCCATTGAGGTCCACTTTAGGAATGGTGCTTACTAATTTGACAAAGTTAAGATGTACATAGTCTTTTTCATCACAATTTTTGTTCGAGTAGTTATTGATATGTTTCAAAGATGGACTATACTGTGTTTCCTGACTTTAAAAATGAGTAAAAGAGAGATAACATATACACACATATATGAGTATGTTATATCCTAATATAATCTGCTTCATGAAAGTTGATATTATTCGTATTTACTGTTTTGTAGATTGTAAAGAAAAGACACACATGTAATATTTCCCCCAAAATATAATGCATGTTTGGATAGGGGATTTGCACCCAACCCTGGCATTAGTTCAGATTGATTATTTACACCACTAGCTATCACCCAACTCTTGAAATCAATCTCCAAGACTACTATTGATCATGTCACTAATAAAGGGCTAGAATTGATCACCTTTGACGGGTGCCGGGCCCATCACTAATCTGTTGAGCTCGACATGTGTGTGTGTGTATACATATATTCTTAGACATTAATTAAATGATAACATATGTTGCAGCCAATTCCACTGGACTTCCACAAATACTTGGAAGAGTATACCAGAGTGGTTTCCTTGAGAGGTCCAAGCGGGAACAAATGGCAAGTAGAGCTGGATAAAATGTCCGGGGATCTAAGCTTTGTGCGTGGATGGAAGGAGTTTCTCTCAGACCATCGCATCATGTATGACTGCCTGCTAGTATTCTATTATGATGGGCAATCATAGTTCTCAGTGAAAGTGTTCTTGCCATCATTCTGCGAGGACCCGTACGCGTTGCTCGACCATCCGCAACACATGGAGGCTGCCATGGCCATTGATGATGAGAAAGGGCACACGTGCACCAATGCAGATGGTGCCCCACAAAATGATGATGATGACGAAGAAGAACCAACCTCTGAAGAATATGAAGGGGGCGACGACATGAGCATCGATGTAGATGACACTGTTTCGCAAGAGGAAGTGGAAAACACATTCTTAGAAAGTCCAGATAAAAAGGAAGAAAGTGAATGGCGCATGTCCTGCAACGACGCAGTGGAACCAGAACCATTGTAGCAACATGAGGAGGATTGGTCCAAGATCAACCGTGCCCCTGTCACTAGGTAAGACGTTGGTTTTATGGTCAGGAAGAGGGCTAGGTCCATGAAGGCTGATGATATCGTGGTAGAACTGGACCGATCACACAAGCCAAAGGTTGCGGAGAGGAAAAGGCCTGAAGCTCCACCTTGTGATTTGTCTTTTGAGAGAGAAGCATCAAGCGACGGTTTAGCAGGTAATTAAGAAGAATCCTCCCATTGATCGATCTATTTCAAAGTGGTAGTACTTTTTACATATGTACTGATACGATATGGCTTGATGTTGTAAAATGATTTCTTTGCACTTGGTAACGAGCTAACATGTGTCTGTGTACACATTGAACCGTAAGCATAATCGGAGCATCGTCCACCCAAGAAGTCCAAGGTTGATGGGGCAAAGTCTCCATCTGGAGAATGATACATCCCAAATGTCTACTTTTCCAAACACTTTTGCTCTTGTTTTGGACTCTAATTTGCATGATTTGAATGGAAACAACCCGGACTCATGTTGTTTTCAGCAGAATTGTCATGGTATTATTTTTGTGCAGAAATAAAAGTTCTCGGATTGAGGTAAAATTTATGGAGAATATTTCCAGAATATACTGGAGGGCACCACCCAGGAGCCACAAGCTCAGGGGGCGCGCCCACCCCCCAGGGTGCGCCTGGTGAGCTTGTGGGCCCCTGGAGCCTCTGGCAACCCTAATTCCAACTCCATAAGTATCATATTGCGGAGAAAATCAGAGAGAAGGAATCATCGTGTTTTATGATATGAATCCACCGACACCTCCTGTTCTTCATCGGGAGGGCTGATCTGGAGTCCGTTTGGGGCTTCGGAGGGTGGAAATCATCGTTGTCATTATCATCAACCCTTCTCCATCAACAATTCTATGATGCTCACCACCAGGAGTGAGTAATTCCTTCATAGGCTTGCTGGAAGGTGATGGAGTTGGATGAGATTTGTCACGTAATCGAGTCAATTTGTTAGGGCTTGATCCCTAGTATCCACTATGTTCTAAGATTGATGTTGCTATGACTTTGCTATGCTTAATGCTTGTCACTAGGACCCGAGTGCCATGATTTCAGATCTGAACCCTCTATGTTTCATGAATATATTTGATTTCTTTGTCCTATCTTGCAAGTTGTATGCACCTATTATGTGTTATGATTCGCATACCCCAAGGTGAAAAAATTGGGATTCTTTCCGGTGATTACTATAGTATGAGGAGTTCATGTATTCACTATGTGTTAATGCTTTGTTTCAGTTCTCTATTAAAAGGGGGCCTTAATATCCCTTAGATTTCCTTATGGACCCCGCTGCCACTGGAGGGTAGGACAAAACATATCATGCAAGTTCTTATTATAAGAACATATGACTATATACTGAATACATGCCTACATTACATTGATGAATTGGAGCTATTGTGTATTGCTCTAGGTTGTGATTTTTATATGATGAATACAATCCAACAAAATTATCCATCGTTGATCCAATGCCTACGCTTTTCTCATATTGGTCTTTGCTAAGTTACTTTCGTTGCTGCTACTATTACAATCACTACAAACTACTAGTGTTACTGTTATTGTTCCTATCACTATTGTTACTGTGCTACTAAACACTTTGCTACATAAGTAAAATTTCCAGGTGTGGTGGAATTGACAACTCAACTGCTAAGGCTCATAAATATTCTTTGCCTCTCCTTCTATCGAATCAATAAATTTGGATGAAATACTACCCTCGAAGACTATCGCGATCCCCTATACTTGTGGGTTATCAGGACTCGACTTCAAAGGGAGGACCACCAAGTGTCACTTTGAAAGGTAATTAATTAAGATTAACCCTCCGATCCATTGATTTCAAACTAACTATTCTGATGGCTTGATGTTGTAAAATGATTTATATGCTCTTCTTCGATCGGAATGTATATGCTCATTTTCATCGGAATTTATATGCTCTTGTTATGAAGCTAACATGTACCTGCTTGCACATCGAGTGGAAGCAGAACTGGAGCCTCATCCACCCAAGAAGTCTAAGGCTGAGGGGGAAAAGTTTACTGCTTCAGCTTCTAAAGGAGGATAATCAAGTAATAGTTTGGCAGGTAAGTAAGACGAAGCCTCCAATCGAGAATCGATTTCAAGATAAGTAGTGATGTTTTACGTATATATTTGTTTGAGATGGCTTAAATTTCAGTGTCAGTTTTGACTCTGCTAGCTAGATAGTAATGTATTTTACATTGTAAAATGATTCCTATATATGCTCTTGTCATCGAGCTAACTTGCGCACATATATGTAGTTCCTATAGGTATATTTGCACCAGAATCCATGTGCATGGACTTAACCACGTTGCACAAATATTTTGGTAACAAGCATGCACTGTAGAGTCAATTCCCGATGTTCAACAGGAGCAATGGTGAGACCCAACATGGCACAGGTAAATATTCTTTCTTCCCTCCTGTAAGGGTGTGGTTCTATCACACTATACCACTGATTAGTGAATAGAACAAAATTTGAACAGAACTATCTTCATAATTTGCATCTTGTTTTATACTTAGTTGTCATCAAGGTTTAGAGAAGGCCAGAATTAAAGTTGCAGAGACGTCGAGTAACCCAAAGGGACAAGGAAGATGCCATGAACAGGGCACGGAGGTTCCAATCCAAGAGGCCCTTCGTGATCAAGGAAATGAAGCAAACCGATGTCTATGCCTCGTACTTCATGGTAATTAATCAAATTCTTCTCTTCATACACATATTCTAAAACTGCATTGCTCGCTTACTGGTCGACTTGGGACACCGTAGATCATCCTAGACATGTTCGTGAAAAGTTTCCTCCCAAAGGATAGGAGGAAGATGACGCTATGGGACCCTCAGCGAAGCCGTGGAAGGTGTTGTACGAGTACACCGGCAGCGAGTGTCCCCACGCGACATTCAACGCCGGTTGGGGTGCGTTTGCCATGGAGAACAACATGGATAAGTGGGGCGTGTGCGTGTTCGAGCTCCTGGACCATGACTACAACATCAAGTTGCACGTCTATAGGGTCATGCTGGAGATCACTGATACGTCCATTTTGCATCATGTTTTTATGTTGATATTTATTGCATTATGGACTATTATTAAACTTTATGATGCAATTCTCATGCCTTTTCTCTCTTATTTTGCAAGATTCGCATGAAGAGGGAGAATACCGCAGCTAGAATTCTAGACCGGAAGGGAGCAATTCTGGACCGGAAAGGAGCAAATCTGAGATCCCTATTCTGCACAACTCCAAATGTCCTGAAATTTTACAGAGAATTATTTTGGAATATATTAAAAAAATATTGGGCGAAGAAATACCAGGAGGGGACCCACCAAGTGGCCATAAGCCTGGGGGGCTGAGCTTGTGGGCCCCCTGGCCAGCCTCCGGTGCCCATCTTCTGCTATATGAAGGGTTTTGAGCTAGAAAAAATAGAGATAAGACTTTTGGAATGAAGCGCCGCCGTCTCGAGGTGGAACCTGGGCAGAAGCAATCTAGGTCTCCGGCGGAGCGATTCCATCGTGGAAACTTCCCTCCGGGAGGGAAAAATCGAAGCCATCGTCATCACCAATCTTCACCAACATGTTCACCAGAACCATCTCATCTCAAACCCTAGTTCATCTCTTGTATCCAATCTTTGTCTCAAAACCTCATGTTGGTACATGTGGGTTGCTAGTAGGTTGATTACTCCTTGTAGTTGATGCTAGTTGGTTTATTTGGTGGAAGATCGTATGTTCAGATCCTTAATGATATTCAATACCCCTCTGATCATGAACATGAACATGCTTTGTGGTTAGTTACTTTTGTTCCCAAGGACAAGGGAGAAGTCTTGTTATAAGTAATCATGTGAATTTGGTATTCGTTTGATATTTTGATGAGATGTATGTCGTCTTTCCTCTAGTGGTGTTATGTGAACGTCGACATGACACTTCACCATGATTTGGGCCTAGGGGAAGGCATTGGGAAGTAGCAAGTAGATGATGGGTTGCTAGAGTGATAGAAGCTTAAACCCTAGTTTATGTGATCCATTAGTATCTTCCCGCCTTCAAAATTCAAAATAAATAAAAAAAATAAAAAAAGTTAGTGATGGCGCACCTGCCCTCAGTGCGCCATTACTATGCCGTATATATGGCTGGGCGTGGTCCTCTCCTCCTTACCTCTTCATTCTTCTCCTCCACTCCACCTCTCCTCCACTCCATCTCCTCCTCTCCTCCACTCCATCTTCCCTTCTCTCCTCCACCATACTACCCTCCTCCTCTCCGGCGACCTCCTCCTCCTCCTCTCCGGCGACCTCCTCCTCCTCCTCTCCGGAAACCTCCTCCTCCCTCCTCTCTGGTGAGCTCCTCCTCCCTCCTCTCCTCCCATCCCGTCATGGTTTCTCCTTCCTCCTCTCCGATGCTCCGGTGAACTCCTCTCTGGCGACCTCCTCCTCCTCCTCTCCGGCGAACTCCTCCTCCTCCTCTCCGGCGATGTAGGCGAGCGCCTCTCCGGTGACCTCCTCCTCCTCCTATGCGGCGAACTCCTCTCTGGCAAAAGAACACGGCAAAAGAATGTACAAGATCCAAAAACAGGAACAAAATTTGAAATAATATCGTGCCAAAAAATGAGCAAAAAAATGAGCAAAAAATGGGCAAAAAATCACGATCCAGATCCAAATTCAAAATTCAAAAATAGCAATGGCGCATGGTGGGGGTTAGACGATGCGCCACTACTATTTTCCCGCCTTCAAAATTTAAAAATACTAATGGCGCACCAGTGGCCTATACTAATGGCGCACCGTGGCCTATACTAATGGCGCACCAGTGGTGCACCATTAGTATACCAGATACTAATGGCACACCAGTGGTGCGCCATTAGTAAAAAATACTAGTGTCGTGATACTAATGGTGCACCAGTGATGCGCCATTAGTAGGCAAAACTGGTGCGCCATTAGTAGCCATTTTCCTAGTAGTGTCGTTGTATTATGTGCCAGCTTGAGTTGTGCCTAAGGTATGATTTATATTTATTTGGATCCACCGTTTTAGTAGAATGATGTATGTCTTACTGATATTCGTTTGTGTTACTGTGTGTGCTAGCTATGATCCAGGAATAGCACAGTGAGCACAGAGACTTGGATTCTACCAAATCCGGGTCGTGACACTACCTGTCCTTGGAGTCTCTTTCTGTGATGTCCGTCGATGTACGCTCCCTAGGTTGTCCGAGGCCCTTCTTGTCGCTGGTGATTTACCTCAATGTGTCCTTGGCCTTCTTTAGATGATAGTCTTCTTGCCGTGCGAGGCCATCCCAAAACCAGGGGGTTGCCGGGATCAATGTCATGTCGGCAAGCTGCTGGTAGTACCCTTTAGCCAAGTTGCATTGGTGTGATTTTCGGTTGTCATTGATGGGCCAATGATGCTATACCTACGTAATCAATCTACGTAATACTGCGTATTTCCTTTCTAAACTAATCAGGCCCCCATGATATTACATAGGTGTAGCAAAGTCCTTGATGGGCTCTGCATTTGGCCGGTGAGGTGCCGACAAATGTTGTGCTTGACCTTGGTCAGGCGGGTGACGAAAACATACGCGTACCTCGTTCTCTTCCTTGGAAGCGTCATTTTCGGACCCCTCTCCTTCAAACCGATGATATCATCATACATCGCCGGGCCTAGCAACTGGAGTGTCCCGTGGGAGCGGTGGCGTGCTTGGTGAGTGGTGTCATGGCGCTTCGGGAAGGCTTATGCTCATTGCTAGGAACAAGCAAGCTCCTTTTGTTTAGTGTTTTATTTAGTGGTGCCTCGTTCATGTTTTTAGTTTCTTGTTCACCCGAATGAGCTTCTTTTATATAGCTGACATCCTCTTGGATTAGGCTTTCTCCCATCTTTATAGATAAAGCAACAACCGAAGAAGTACACGGCCAAACGATACAAGATGGTGAGGTAGCCCTCCTACAAAGCCGACCCTATGATATCTGGCACACATAGACGCACGTGACTACGCTACCGGCAACAAGCACCGGACAAACTATACACCTCCACGCAATGACCTGGCACCGGACGAACTACCCACCGCATCACCTCTCGTTGCCCACACAACCCGGGAGGAGAGCCACCACCATCGCAATGATGCACGTCGTAGAGCAACCATGCGGACCGCCATCACCATCGGGTGTTCATGGCGAGCTCCCGTCGAACGGTAGGATGGGAGGAGCGGCATCGCACGACCTCGCCATCACAGCGCTCCCACTAAGCGCCAGACCTCTGACCAGATTGACTCGCCGCCATACTCCTCCCTTGCGAGGTGGGTGCACTGCGTGCTACTGGCGGTCATGGTGGAGGCAGGCGACAACGGCGGCCACCGCACCTGACCCTAGCTGCAACTTCATTGCCATCCTCCTCCGGCAAGGTGGGCGGTTGCCGACGCCGGTGTCGAAGCATCGGGTGGCGCATGTTTCTCGTTTGGCATTGCAGGGATCTGGATGTAACCGCCTTGCCTTCGTCTTTGCCAAACTGCAACACACCAGTTGTTGCAATGATAAGATTGCGACAACTGGCCAGTTGCAAAACTACGTGGTGGTTGCCCATGGGGCATGTGGCATGCTGAGAAGGCAGCGTACATGGAAGCTGCGATCCGTCGGGTGATTAGAAGCATTTCCTTCTTCTGATCTCTCAATCCCCAAGCCGTGCGTTGCATCCGTGAGAAGAAGGGTAACACTTCTAATCACTCGACGGATCGCTACCCCCGCGTCTGCCACCTCCCTGTTTCGACGCTTCCATCGGCAACTGGCCACCTCGCTAGAGGAGGATGGCGGCGAAGTTGCAGCCAGTGTCGGGTGCGGTGGCCTCCCACCTCCACCACACCCGTCGGCTGCGCGCGGTGTGCCCACCTCGCCAGGGAGGAGGATGGTGGCGAGGCGACCAGGTTAGAGGTCCGGCGCTCATCGGCGGTGGTGCGACGGCGAGGACGAGTGGCACAGCTCCTCCTTACCCACCGTTCAACGGGTCCTCCCTACCCACCGTTCAACGGGAGCTCGCGACGACGAGCGACCAACGGAGTAGGAAGGGCCACGGCAACAGCTTAAAGGGATAAGTATCACTAGTTATCTCTTAGCAAGTTTCAATCTCTTAGAGATATTTCTTGATTCTCAAGTTTGTTTATTTCCTACAGTTTGTTAGTTTGGCTTAGCCCACGTTGCAAAAATTCTGCAACAATACCTTTGTTGTACAAGTTCCACAAAATAAACTAGTAGAGTGCCCGCGCGTTGCCACGGGCTCTTGAATTTTTTTACAAGAGATACATGTTAAATTGGTCTTACACCATCGTGTAAGAACATATCATCGATTGATAACAAGGCATCTCCAATGTCTATGAACAATGTTTTCATGGGGGCACACATGATTGATTCGATGACTAAAATATCTCTAGGGGTACAAACATAGTCTGTCGACAACATAAAAAAGTGAGCCAACTTAGACAACCAAATGAGCCAAATTAGTTGAATACATAAGGAAATTTCACAAAGAAAATATTGATAATAACGTTGAAAAAAACCCTTGTGCGATAACATTTAAATTATCATCCTTTTTTGGTTTGTTATGAGATATCACCGCTTCAACATCATTATGTTGTAAAAAACTCGGTGAATTTACGGTCCCTTTCAGCAACTTCGCATTGGAACCCTCAATGGATTCTTTTTGTGCATCTTCAAAGTCCATATCCATGTCTCCTATATTCTGAAAAAACAATAATATACAAAAAATATACCTTTCGTATTTTCACGTATAATATATATACAGAGGAAGGTTAGCTATATGCACCTCTTCTCGTGATGTTTCAGTGCGGTCTGTCATTGTTGCATCAATGCATATGTCGGAACCCATCACTTTGTATCTACGATGAAATATAAATGATATTTTCTACTGCATAATATAATCATATATAATATCTAGAAAAATAAAAGTGAAACTAACACAACTATTTTCTTTATAAAAAACATATTTGACATTATTAGGAAAATATGTTGATTAAATAATTGTACTAACACAAAATTCGGGGGAAACAACAAACTGCAATGTTCATATATAAGTAAATATGCATATGAAAATTATTTAAATTATTTATATAGGCCATGGAAAATTGTCCAACAAAAGAAAAAATGCAAACAAACCTTCTTCAACCAAGTATATTTTTTCTCTCAATTTTATTGTGATACCCTTAGTATATGAAAGGTAAGTACAAAAATATTTATTTTTATGAACCATATTTAATATATATACACTTTTATTGTTTTTGTGAGGTATGTATACTTTTAATACCTATGTTTTTATCATAAATTCCTACACATGCGAGTCTAACATTTCTATCGTTGAGCAAAATTTGCACACAAGGCCCAAATTAGCAATCCACCACGGCCCAACCAGCACCCAAACTTTGCCCCCTAAAAAATAACTATAAAAGAAATTACCTTATCCATAGTATATTTTTTTAGGGATACAGTATACCTGGACAAATGGGCCGGCCTGACACGGCACGGCCCGGCCAGGATTACACCGGCCACGCACGACACTTCCTGGCTAGGCACACGTGTTGGCCTCCCCGGCCCAGGCACGGTAAAGTTGCCTCACGGGCCGGCTCAACGGCCCACCTGGCATGCTGGCCTCTGGGCTCAGTGGCCACCCCTCACCTTTTCCCCTCTCCCCGCCGCATCCCAACCCTAACCCCACTCACTCACCACCCCTCTCCATTCACTCACTTCCTCTCGCACTTTCCCCTCCCCTGCCGCATCGTCGTGTGCCTCGATGAGCCGGCGCCCTTGTAGGATGCCCGTGTGTTGCCACGGGCTTTTGAAATATTTTTCTGTAGTTATGTAAACATAATGCATGTTAAATTTCATATGTAGAGAAAGATAACATGGGCACAATCAGGTAATAATTTAAATCCACTTCACTTGCAATGTAAATCGATTACAAAAAGGCAATTTGGTTATGCATACATATAAAATGATAATCTAACTAAAAATTGGATACAAATTAAGATCTATCTAATGCGCTTAAGAAATTCTCGCACAATATCAGAAATGTTATCTTTATATTATTGACATGATATTTGAGCAAGTATAATAAAAATATCTTCCTCAACTTGTACCCATCATGCACAAGCAATATATGCAATTAACATGAATCCTTCATGTTGAAGGTCTTAAAATGTGTAACGGAGAATACTCACCATACAAACTAGATGAACTAATTCTTTACCATTCCACCAAAGCATAACGAAAAAAGGCAGAAAAATCTCTGCAATTTGCTAAATTAATATTATCTTGAATATATAGTGATAATACAAATGAAATCTATTAGTATGGTCAGATGCATGGAAATTCCAAGGGAGTGCCTTTGCGATTAACTAACAAGAAATGTGTGTTTTAGTTGAACTCACTTGTCACTGGTCTTCCTTTATTTTTTTGTCTTCTTTCTTCGCTCGTCGATCCAACCACCTCCACTACACCCCACCCGAGAGCATCGACATCCAGGCGCCCCAAACACGCGGTCAGACAGCCCGGTCACTAACGGCTCTGAAGTCTGAACCTCCGCCTAGTTGTTAGTGCAATGTGTGTATGCTTTAGAGATAACAATCTCTAAGGCAATATGCATGTGCTTTCACCTCTAAAGGAGCTACAGAATATGCTAATTTACCTATGTGCACTTCCTAAATCAAGCGGATAAAATTTATTTCTATCGGCAATATAAAAAACTTAATATTAGGTCAAATTCAATAATACAGTAGAATTTCCATTTCCTACTTTTCATCCATCACTGAAAATAAAATGAAGGGACAATGTCCACTAACCATGCAAATATGTGGACCATGGGATCACTACAAGAAATATGTCAACTTATGACCTTCTGTCAGTGACCCTCGAAGAATTGGTCATAAATCTATGACCATTTTAGACCAATTGGTCAAAAGCTGTTCAGGGGGCTCCAAACCCTGAACCATTGCGACCATTTTGGTCAGAAAGGTCATAATTTCCTTACACGAAATGGTCATAAAGCAAACAATGCTAGTCCGCTGCCTTATTTCTAGCTGATCATGACCAATATAGATGGTCATAGCCTTGTAGATTGTGGTGGGTTGTGATGACTAGGCGCCATCTCATCAGTTTTGCCTATGTGTCATGTCCATGTGGCAGTTTTTGCCCTAGGTTGTGAAGCAACCTATATTTCTATCATTCCCAAAATTCCCAAAAAAATCTCATAAATTCTTTGTGTCATATCTTCATCAAATATGTAAAAATCCCTCCTTGCCTAGTTCAAAACTAATTCAACAATATTCATTTTCCTATTATGTTCACAACAACACTTTATGAAGGAAGTGCTATTTATATATTCTTGATTGCCCTAGGAATTTTTGGGCACTCTTTCCTATCCAAATCATTACTGCATGACAAAATTCAGCTCCATTTGCCTAAAAAATCTTCCTCGGCAAATTTCCAAAGTTTTTGTCCACCTAGAAGCATTGTGAAGGAAGTACCTTTTTTATATCTCTAAATGACATGAAATTTATACAGTTCCTTCATATGCCCAAATTATCACCCTCATCCAAATTGCAGCTCAGTCAAATCATCTATGTGAGCCCAGGTTCAATTTATATTTTATGGCCAAATTGGCACGTTGCAAAGCAAGTGTTATATAGACCCCTCCTATTACCCTCAAACTTTTCAGGCACTCTTACATACCCAAATCATTGCCACATGATAATATTCGGCTCAATTTTCCTAGTAAATCTTTCTCGGGAAATTTCCAAAGTTTCTACCTCGAGAGAAGCTTTGTGAAGTAAGTACTAGCTAGGCTTACCCAAATGATCTGAAAATTTACCAGCGCATGACCATACCTAAGTAACTTACCTACACCAATTTTGAGCTCATTTCATTCATCCAATCTCTCTCACTAGTTTTCCCAAGTTTCTGTCCATAGAAGAGCATTGTGAAGGAAGTACCACTTTGGCATGTCCAAATGGTATCCATTTTCTACAGTGCTTTCCTATGCCCAAATAACCATCCTCCACCAAATGCCAGCTCAATCCATTCACTATTTTGAGCCCAGCTTCAACATTCATATTTTTGTCCAACGTGGTACTTTGCAAAGCAAGTACCACCTAGGATCCTCCTTTTGATCTAAAAATTTGTGAAGACATTCTCCTTAGTAGATGATCATCCTCAGCCAAAACTCACGTCCATTGGCCATGTGCATTTCCCGTACCGCTAATCAAACACTTGGGTGCTTATTCATGTTTGAGCATCGATCGGTCTCCTCGTGAGAATCTTATGTTGTGATTTTCTTCCTAGCACCTACCTGGGGAGTGCCCAACCCACTAGACATGCCTAGGCCGCCCAGAACACATGGCAACGCCACGGTCACGCGGTGACCACGCGACAGGCATGCGACCTTACGCGCTCTAGAGTTGGGGCCCTCGGCCACCGTCCAAACCTCGATGTCTCTCCATCAAACCATGTATTTCTGATTAAATAGATACTTATTTACCTAGAAATGATTTTTCAAAAAAATAAAGAGCAAACTATGATGCAGCTGAAGTTCAAATTTGACCCGCTTCTAGCTGAATCGACGGGAATTTGTCTTTTCACCAGAGGTGGATCAGAAATTTTGACACCCAACCATTTTTTCAATTGTCCATTAAATATGGCCTAGTATTTTAGAAAATTGATTTGGTCCAATTTTGCAACAAATATACGGTAGGTCTTTCACAAAAAAACTCATTTCAGGCACTCGGAAAATGGAAAATGGTGTTTTCGTCCAAAGAAAATGAAAACTTCCTTAGGCAACATTGTTTTCCATTCCAATATACACCCTTGTGCACAATAGGAGATCATTTGAACAAACTATACCATGAATGTGGGCATAGGATTGATCATTTGGCTTGAAAGCCATGAATCTTCACGCATGATAGCTCATTTCTGATAACACTTTTTTAAAAGAATTGCCGTATTACAAGTTTATTATTTTTCCTGGTAACTTGGTCATATATAATGACACAATGCGAAGGTTTTCCAATTTTTGATTTTTTTGAATTTTTTATGCCCGTTTCAAAATGCGGTCAAAACGTCGGGAATGACCGTTCCTAGCTAGTGGTTGAATCTTGGAATTCTTTTGGTGTTTCTCTGATTAAATAGATACTTATGTACCTAGAAATGATTTTTGGAAAAAATAAAGAGCAAACTACAAGGCAGCTACAGTTCAAATTTGACCCACTTCCAACTGAATCGGCGGAAGTTTGTCTTTTTCACCAGAGGTGGATCAAAACTTTTGACACCCAACCATTTGGTCAATTGTGCATTAAATATGTCCTAGTATTTTATAAAATTGATTTGGTCCAATTTTGCAACAATTATTTGGGATGTCCTTCACAAAAAACCCTCCTTTTGGGCACTCGAAAAATTAAAAATGGTTTTTTCGTCCAAAGAAAATGAAAACTTCCTTAGGCAACATTGTTTGCCATTCCAATATGCACCCTTGTGCACAATAGGAGATCATTTGAACAAACTATGCCATGAATGTGGGCATAGGATTGATCATTTGGCTTGAAAGCCATGAATCTTCACGCATGATAGCTCATTTCTGATAACACTTTTTTAAAAGAATTGCCGTATTACAAGTTTATTATTTTTCCTGGTAACTTGGTCATATATAATGACACAATGCGAAGGTTTTCCAATTTTTTGATTTTTTTGAATTTTTTATGCCTGTTTCAAAATGCGGTCAAAACGGCGGGAATAACCGTTCCTAGCTAGTGGTTGAATCTTGGAATTCTTTTGGTGTTTCTCTGATTAAATAGATACTTATGTACCTAGAAATGATTTTTGGAAAAAATAAAGAGCAAACTACAAGGCAGCTACAGTTCAAATTTGACCCGCTTCCAGCTGAATCGGTGGAAGTTTGTCTTTTTCACCAGAGGTGGATCAAAACTTTTGACACCCAACCATTTGGTCAATTGTGCATTAAATATGTCCTAGTATTTTATAAAATTGATTTGGTCCAATTTTGCAACAATTATTTGGGAGGTCCTTCACAAAAAAAACCTCCTTTTGGGCACTCGAAAAATGGAAAATGGTTTTTTCATCCAAAGAAAATGAAAACTTCCTTAGGCAACATTGTTTGCCATTCCAATATGCACCCTTGTGCACAATAGGAGATCATTTTGTGAATTTTTCATGTGAAAAAGTAGAAAAAAGAATGCTCAGGGATTCTTTTTTGAAACATAAATTGTCTTTTTGATGAGAGGTGAATCAAAAGCATTTTACATTTTAAGATTTGGTCAATTGTACATAAAATGTTGTATTATAGTTTTGGAAAATGGTGTGGTGCCATTTTGAAAGAAATATTTGGTAGATTCTTCGCAAAAAAAGAATTTTGTCACTCCGAAAATAGAAAGTGATTTCCCCCCCCTAAAAACTCATTTCTCATAACACTTTTTAAAGATATTTGTCTTATTCCAATTCCAAGTTTGTCAGTTTTCCTAAAAAACTAGGTCACATTTGCTGACACAATGAGAATGTTTTTATTTTTTTGAATTCTCATATCATAAAACTGTCTATATGATTCAACATCTTATTTTTAATTGATTAAGACCAATTTAGATGGTCATAACGTGTACTGGGCTCTGATTGGTCCATGAGCATGTCACGCGGATCGTGGCTTCAGCGCCGTCGGATGCTCCTCTCCAGATCCAGATCCGACGGCAGCCCTTTCTCCCTCACCCCCCTCTTTGTCTGAAAAAAGGAAACTCCCTCCCGCACGCAAACCTTAGCGTCGTCTCCCTCTCCAGATCCAGATCCGCCACCCCTCTCCCTCTCCCCTCGCCGCCTCGCCTCCCCTCTCCCGCTTCCCTCATCGCCTCGCCTCCCCTCGCCGTCGCACCGCCCATCGCCTCCTGCACCACCCCGCCCGACCTTCTCCCGCCTCCCCTCCCCTCCCCTCCCCTCCCGTGTCCCCATCCCGTCGAAACCCTAAGCGGCGGTAGCCGCCATGGTGAAGGGACGCACGGGGCAGCGCGTTAGGCTCTACGTCCGGGGCACCATCCTCGGCTTCAAGAGGTGAGCAGCCCCGTTCTTGGCCATGCTCTCGCCGGATCTGGCGATTCATTTCATGGTGAGATTGGGCGGCGCGCTGATGGCGATGTGGGGGTTGATCTGCAGGTCGAAGTCGAACCAGTACGAGAGCACGTCGCTGGTGCAGGTCGAGGGGGTGAACACCAATGATGACGTGGCGTGGTACGGTGTCGCCACGACGGAAGAAGCCTCCTCCGCTCTGCTCTGCTCGCCGGTACGAACTCCCCCAACCCCTTCCTCCCGCCCTGGCCGGCCGGCCGAGGTTCCGATCGGATCCCCTCTCACGCTTCAGGGAGACGGCGCGAGAAGCTCTTCGATCAAGCTTAGATGTCAAGGATTGATTTATGGATGATTCCTTTTGGAACCTTGTTTATGTTACAGTCTTGACATAGTAGCTCTTACTCTACCTGTGTGGCAATCATATTGTGTTTGAATGTAGCATAGTATCTGATTATGGTGTTTTTTTAGGTATTTATCTTCAGAAAAGGGATGTGTACAGTATTAGTATTTCCAGGAATCTGATTATGACACCCTGCTATCATGCCCCCCTAAAACACATGAATTTGTTTTACCTTTCCCCCTTCGTGGTTACTGGTTTTGGACTTAAGGACACACATGCGTTAGTCGTTAGTACTCACGTTTTATTTCTTTTTGCAGGATAGTTAGTATTCACTTTGCTGTTCTGCTTTATACCTGTGGTTAGTCTACTTACTGTTTCTGGACTTGAGGGCACACTTGTGTTGTGTGGTGGTATTTTACTTCTCTGTTTGGTTTTATACCTGTCCATGGTGTATATATGAATGTCCTGAAATCAAATAACCTTCATAGGATAGGAAATTGGTAGTTTAGCTCATATAGATGATCTTATAGTGAACAGCTTCAGTTGTTTGATGCATGTTGCTGTCGTTTATCGCTGCATCTATGTTCATTCAGTATTAGTAGCTCCTTGGATCTGTGCCCATGCATTGTATGCTCTTCTTTCCATATATGTACTGCATTTCTATATGGCAATGAGCTTACCCTCTGCTATCCTGTTTCCATGAGCTTACCCTATGTTCATTCAATATTTGACTGTTTTCAGTCATCTTGTAGTTTCTGGGACGAGCGGGAGCACGAAGTGCTTTGGCTGTTCGGCAACTCCGAGCGACCACGGTACAGGGCAGGTGCCATGGCGGCAGGTACTTGTGCGGTGAGAAGCAACCTCCGGCTGATCATCAGGAAAGGCAGCAAGCATGAGTATTAGTATTTCTGTGATGCTGATGCTCATTGTTGTTGTTGCCCTTTTTAGCTGAAACCCACAAATACAGTTAGAATTTCCCTTGAGATATCTATGTGTGAGTGTTAATACAACTTCTTCAAGGGAATTATCCAGGCCTAACTTATGTGGATGTAGATGCATATTACTACTACTCAATAACCTTCATCTAGTCACCGTTACTGTATGATTAATTCAGAACTAGGATTTTGTCTAAGTAGCTACTGAATCTGCTTGCTTGGTTATGGCAGACATACATGTCTTGCAAATTCGTTATTCTTGTTTGAAGCTCAGCTAGGCTACTGCAGTTCCAGCAAAAAACAGGGGAGCCGCTCTTTTTGTTCTTCACTAATAAATTCTTGTTTGAATGCATATCCTGGGGGTGGTGAAGCTGGGAGCCTTTCCTCCCCATAAAAATACTTTGCTACTCATCATGAGCAATGCCCTTATATAATTAGCTGCTAGGAGTGTTTATATACTTGATCACCACACCTCTACTATTCTAGTTACTTTTGCTTTCTTCTCTGTAGTTGTCCAGGGCATAACAGTTTTATGTGTGGCTTGTTATTTTGTTACCAGCCTACTTTCTTGTGCTCCTGGTCGAGTCTTGTGGAGAAGCAGGGCGAATCGGGCATCATCTCACTTGTGCCTCTGTGGTAAGAATAGAACACCACTCTCGCCTGATGTGCATGTATTAGTACAACAAAGCATTCTTACATGGTGATTGTTAGCGACACAACAATTATCTTGCAACATAGCTTGCCAAATTGCTTGCTTGCTTACTATATAACCTGTACTGCTAAACATGTTATCCTACTCCATGATGTTGTATCATTTGCAAATACTCCTGGACATCAGCTCCCATTAGCTATAATCTGTACCTCTAAAAGAGGAGTATAAACTGGACTAATCTGTACTCTATTATGCTTGAGACTTGATCCAAGCCGTATTAATTGTTGCCAGTGATGTTATTATCTACTCTAGTGGCTGATGAATCTGTACCTGCCATACCATGTGGAATGACTAATGAATCTGTACCCGAATACCATGTGTAATGATTGTTACTTTTGCATCATTTAAACATTTTTTTTCTGCTATATAGTTTCTCACTCATGATTGATCTACTGCAGGTGAATGAGGTTTTCAAATGTTGGAAGGAGGAGGACAATAGGAACTTCTGTTATGTCTTAGCATCTAAATTTTTGTTTTAATTTTGTTTGTTGTAGAATAGTTTTGTTTGGCAGTTACTGTTTCTGGGATGTAAAGATATCTTAGATATGTATTGCTGGAATGAATGGTTGTAATATAATAACATTGCATGTTGCCCAAGATAGCTTGTGGTGTGATGTGTGGTGTCAATGGCATAATAACTTTTTTTGGATTGGATCAATTTTTTCAGAACTGGGCTAGGCCCGAGTTATATTGGACAATTATTTTTGAGGGAAAATAATGAGAGGCCCAGCAAAGAAATGGCCCAGAAAAATACATGATCAAAAATAAAATATGCTATTAAAAGGGCCACACAAAGAAATCAATAAGGCTGAATTGTTGGGCCAGGCTCATGTAGCTAGAGAAAATTAATAGAGAAAATATACAGTAAAAAGGCCGAATTGTTGGGCTAGGCCCATGTAGAAAACCGAATTGGACCGGGCTGAATCTTGTGCCACATCAGCTTGCCACGCTAGATGCCTACGTGGCCTGGGGAGGTTGCTAGTGACCAAAACGCCACAGTAGGAATATTTTGGTCGTAAACGTCTTCGACCATTCTAGAAGAAAGGTCGCTATAGTCAGTTTACGACCGCCAGCTTTTGACCTTCTGTTTTTGGTCACAAAAAGGTCACAAATGGAAATTTGTGACCTTTCAGTGACCAATAGTGGTGGTCACAAGTTGACATATTTCTTGTAGTGGATATTTAGGCTGGCATGCATGGGAAATCAAAGCTACAAAATGACTCAGCATGTTAAGGATACATACAAAATACAATAAAAAGTGATAAAAACAAATCTGCAGCAACTCACGACCCCACGAACACGTATTCTTAGTGAGCAAGTGAGTGAAGCCACCAGGGCAGGCTAGCATTGAGGGACAAGGGTGACAACTGCCTCCCCATCCAGTGCCTACTGATTCAGCTGGCGCCACTTTCATCCTGAGCACACCAGTACCGCTCATGTGTTGCATAGAAACTATGAATTGAAATTATCATCAAAAGCATGAAAAATGGTAATGTTCCTCTCTGCTCCCCTCCCTCAAATACCCGATTCATGGTTGCCTTGCTACATTTAGCATAGCTCTGATGTGCAATGTTATCTCCTCCAACGCTTAACAAATTCATCATAGCTCACAACTGGACGGGCCTTGCGGGTTGAAGAAAACTATCCAAACCTGAATAGAAACAACAAAATGAGGACAACTTATAAGAAACGGAAAAGCGAGGAAGCACACACCTACATGCCCAAACAGAATATAAGATGCAACTACACTATATAATTTACTCATTAAAGGAGGCATCACTCTCCTGTTCAAGTCTTAGATGTAATTTAGATCGGACAATAATAATGCAAACCTGCACATTGAATTTGTGGCAATTGAGACAAAACAATATGCACTAAGAAGTATTAATTATATGCATCTATTGTACTATTAGCTTGCAAAAGCAAAATCACTCGACTATACGGAAGCCTCGAGTAACATCCTCTGGGACTGGACCTTCAAAAAGGACTACTATACCACAGTGGCGGATCCAGGAAATCAACTTCAGGTGTTCAAATAAAATTCACCCTAACAGATAAGTCCATTTTCCCATGGTAATACAAATTGTTCACAAAAGAACCAATATCTCAAAAGAGAAGAAAACTACAAAGAGCTATATATCTAAATCCAAAGATAATTCATTAGCTTATCTTTTACTAATGAATTCGATCCAAAGATAATTATTTGTTATTTTTAAATCAACAGTCTCCCTCTTTACTAATGTGGTCATGTATAGAGCTATATATCTAAATCCAAAGATAATTCATTTGCTTATTTTTTTTACTAATGATTCGATCCAAAGATAAGTATTTGTTGTTTTTAAATCAATAGTCTCCCTCTTTACTAATGTGGTCATGTACAGAGCTATATCTCTCTCAATGACTAAATGCAAACATAAGCTACACATGTACATGGCGCTCATCCCGTGACCCATTTGTGCTGCTGTTGCATCTCCACTGGCGGTGGTGGGCATGGCACTACACGGCTTGACCATGGGGGCTCCATCCTATCCGCATCCGGTGCCGGCGGCTTGGTAAAGCTCTCCATCGGCACAGCCACACGCCGCACAGAGGTCAGAGCCCCGTGTCCCCGTGCTCGTTCAGCTCTGGTGCTGCTGGATTTGCTGAATTTAGACTGACTTTTTTAGGGGCATTTGGACTGAGTTGAGCTGCTGAGTATCTCTAGTGTAGTCCTGCGTGAGATCTCTAAAAAGATCTCATGAAGATCAGGAATGCACCAGTCTTCAGTTCATATGTGTTTATCACAGCTTATGATAGTTCATATGTGTTCATCACGGCTTGTGATTTCTGGGAAAATCTCTCAATGTGCTTCTCAACATCGCTGGCTTGGTAAGTGTAGCAGTAACCGCTCTACGTACATGGTTGCAGACAAAGTACAACGTAGGTTCACAATTTTTTTAGATCTAATGTTTTTGAACCTAGGGATATGTATACAGTAAGAAACTTTCTTACCGACGCAATGGTCATGGTCGTGGTCGCGGTAGCAGACGCCGAGGTCTTCATGGCGCCACCGCTCTCCTTCCACGTCTCCACCAAGTTCAGAGACGGTGCGGCAGTGGCGGACCCGTCACTGTCCTTAAGGTCTGCCATCTTTCACGGCGGCCACGATGGCCAACCTCGACGCAGGCTTCGTCTTCGTCGGCTATGCGGTGGTGGATGCCTTTCTCTCCCTCGAAAACACCATGACGGCCACCGTAGACCCTTCCCTGCCAGCCGGCATGGTCGCCATAGCAGGCATCACCTTCCCGTCCATCCCGCACTCGTCGGCTGCCTCTTCCGCGACCCTCTACACAACTACAGGGCTCCTGCTTCCATGAAAAGGCAATATAATTTATATTCACCAAGAAGCAACAGAAGTAAGATCACTATATTAAATCCTGATGAACCATTTATGCCGAGATACATACGGAGCAACACATCAGTTAAACTAAATCTAGCAATATAGTAAACTTGGCACCGGGTAAACCCCAGATTAAACAATGTGGTAGATAGTTGTTTACCTGAATGACTTGCTAGCTGTCGGTGTCAAAACCGGCGGATCTTGGGTAGGGGGTCTCGAATTGTGCGTCTAAGGTCGATGGTAACAGGAGATAGGGGACACGATGTTTACCCAGGTTCAGGTCCTCTTTATGGAGGTAATACCCTACTTCCTGCTTGATTGATCTTGATGAATATGAGTATTACAAGAGTTGATCTACAATGAGATCGTAATGGCTAAATCCTAGAAGTCTAGCCTGTATGACTATGGTAATGAGTCTCTCCTTCCAGACTAAGTCGTCTGGTTTATATAGACACCGGGGAGATCTAGGGTTACACAAGGTCGGTTATAGAGAAAGGAATCTACATATCCAATCGCCAAGCTTGCCTTCCACGCCAAGGAGAATCCCATTCGGACACGGGTACGGTCATCGGTCTTCGTATCTTCACGGCCCATCAGTCCGGCCCATGGCTAACAGGCCGGACGCCCGAAGACCCCTTAGTCCAGGACTCCCTCACTAGCAGCTGCTAGAAATGACTTGTTAGGCTTTGTGAGATTTTTCTCTATATACAGAAGTATGTGACATTTCTCTCATAGCAAACAACCAATTTTCCCTTGAAAGCAAACAACCGATCCTTCTCTTCTTACCTTAAAAAAACAGTTCACCCTCTCACTCATCGCACGATGCAATGGTCACACTCACATCTCAATTCCCTGGCGTGCTCTGCCCACCACGGCTTCTCATTGTCGCCTCCCCTCGATGCCACGTCATTTAGCTCGCACCTTGCTCTCAGCGCCATGCCCCCTCCTCTCCATGACGTCGCCCGCCCCCTCCTCTCCCCTCCATGACATCCCAGGCCGATTCCCGGTGCCAAGGATTTCACACCATCATAGCCGAGGGTGACCACCACGACGACACAACCTGCTGCTAACCACAACACCGCACCTTCTCCAACAACATATTCCTCTGGTGTTTGTAGATGATGGTTGCTGATTTGTAATTGCCAAAGAAACAACCTGTGTAGCTTCCTGTTTGATAGCATAGTAGTCAGAGAAATAACCTTGCATACCTAGTTCACATGGTCATGATATCATGATTAAACTGGATTTCTAGGGGTGACGCCGGACTGTCTTTCGGCCGAGGGCTCGGAAAATATGTCCGTCACCAACTCGGAAGTGGAGAGCACCATGAATCATCGGTGCTTGAGGGCCATTTTACGAGCCCCCCGCTGTTCAAAAGAGGCGTTCGATGCCTTCAGCTCAGCTGATGCATATATGCGAGCTGCTCAAGATGGGCTTGGCAAAGCCATAAAGCAGCATTTGACGGACGTGCGAGTAAGGTTTATTTTGTCTGAAAAGGATAAGCACATGCTAGTAGCCCCCGAGACTGAAAGCAGTTGGCACAAGTGATTTAAGGATCGATCTATAACCAGGTTCTGACGGAGAGGAACAACCTGCTAGCTCAAGAGTTGGAGCAGTGTCGAACACAACTAAATGCTTCTACCGCCGAACTGAAAGAGTCCAAGAAGGCATCTCCTGGAAAAGTTCCCCTCCATCGAGGAATAGCAGGTATACAATAGCTGTGCTAATACTAGTGCTTATCTCATAATAGGACCATCAGGTCAACTGGAAGAGAAGTTGAAGACCGCTCAAGCGGGAGAGAAAGAGGCAAAAAGACTACATGCTGCAGGCAAATGGGTGTTGACCCGAGTCAGACAGGAGAAAAACAAACTCCAAGATTCAAATACCAAACTGGGTGAAGAATTGAAAGATGTGCAAGCCCAGCTAGCCGACGCCGTGAAGGAGAACAAAAAGCTGCGAGGCGGCATATTCAGTATGTGGCCGGATTGAACTTATAGCAGCTTGGGGTAAAAGTAGCTGATATAGCTGTGGTTGCAGGTATGTTGACGGGCCACCCCGAAGAGGAGGTGTCCGGATCATCAGGTGATCACCTGCAAGAGCTGTCGCAGTTGCACGAGCGAGCTCGGCAGGCAATGCGGAGTGTAGCTAAGGCCTTATGGCCATCCGACTCCCCTCCAGGGAGTATGGAGAAGCTTGTAGAGATGTTCAAGGGAGCACGGCGGCGTATCTGACTATGGAAGATATCGGCTCGCCGAGAGGGTGCGCGAGAAGCCTGGGCAATGGTAAAAACACGATATACCAAGCTGGATCCGAATCACATGGCCCGGGTCGGACCGCTAGGGTCAAATAGGGAAGAAATTCCCGTTAGTTTGGTATATAACCAAGTAGAAGTAGCCGCCAAGTATTCCCAACAGGATTGTAAGTTAGATAGCCTACTGGACGGCATAGAGGAGGAAGTTTTTGAGTCCAAGTGACTATGTACTTTCCTTTGCATATGTAGCTCTAGCTGAAAACGATTGTCATGGCGGACCTTTTCGCTTCAACCTCTCGACCCGAAGGTGCGGAGTGTTTCCGAATACCAGAACGGCCAAGTAGACCGGGTATGCATGGAAACCAGGCGTAGGGGTCATAGTTTCTTGAACAAACAATTATCCGGCTAGTTATGTTATATTACATTAAGAGTGTAAGAAACATCTACCCGAGAGAATAGTACCGTTAAGGGTTCCTTTCCCTGGGTGTGCATGCATCGATGTGCATGTCCGAACTGTGATGAAGAAATCACAATGTGTATAGCTTCCGGGGGTTCACGATGGGACGAATGCAAAAAACATCTTTAGTTCACCGACTGAATATTCGCTTAAGAACGCTAGCTTTCGGCTTCACCCAGTCCGAGGTACACATCCGGATGACCCGGCAGTAACAATCACAGATGTGCTCCCTTTATGCCCTAGCCGAACTATCGGGAACATAGGGCATAAGCACAGGAGCCAGGCAACCCAGCTTGGCCAAAACTTAAGTCATATCGATGCATATAATGGCGAAGAAAAGGTACATATGGGAAAAATGCATATGTGAGGAGTTTGACGCTCAGAAGGTAACAATAGCAAGCTTCTATCCAAGAAGCCCCCAGGTATAATAGACGTACATACTTCAAGACGTATGCGTCGGGGGTGTACAATCTAACCACCCGAAAGCTTATAAGGCTAGAAATAAAAACGAAAAGAGAGAGAAAAAATAATGGAAAAGTTGGGGGAAGGAAACGAACAAAGATTTCCGTGCTAGGCATAGAATCTTTGGAGTCTGGCCGCGTTCCAGGGGTTCGGCTCTAATAGACTGTCTGATGCATCACGCCGGCGGTATGCCCCTCCGGTGACAACTTCGTCGATGATGAAGGGACCCTCCCACTTGGGCTTGAGTTTGTCCTTTTTCTTCTCCGGCAGGCGTAGAACGAGTTCGCCGACGTTGTAAGTTTTGGCCTGCACCTCTCTACTTTGATACCTGCGAGCCTGCTGTTGATAAAATGTGGAATGGGCTTTTGCAATGTCGCGCTCCTCCTCCAGGGCATCTAAGTTGTCCTGCCGATCGAGCTTGGCCTCTCTCTCTCTTCGTACATGCGCACCCGAGGTGAGTCATGAATAATGTCGCAGGGCAGTACTGCCTCTACGCCGTACACCATGAAGAAAGGTGTGTATCTGGTGGTGCGATTGGGCGTGGTCCGTAGCCCCCAGAGTACAGAGTCGAGCTCCTCAACCCAGTGCTTGTTTGACTCTTTCAAAGACTGCACCAGTCTGGGCTTAATGCCGCTCATAATAAGACCATTGGGTCTTTCGACCTGACCGTTTGTTTGTGGATGATATACAGAGGCATAATCGATCTTGATGCCCAGATTAGCGCACCAAGTTTTCACTTCGTCGACTGTAAAATTGGAGCCGTTATCAGTGATGATGATGTGCGGAACACCGTAACGGTGTACAATGCCGGATATAAAGTCTATTACTGGCCCAGACTCGGCCATTTTGACTGGTTTTGCCTCTATCCACTTGGTGAATTTGTCCACCATGACTAGCAAATATTTCTTCTTATGGCTTCCTCCTTTAAGGGGTCCGACCATATCCAGTCCCCAGACCGCCAAATGCCAAGTGATGGGGATTGTTTGTAGGGCGGTGGGGGCATATGACTTTGGTTGGTGAAGAGTTGGCATCCAACGCAACGTTGGACAAGGTTATGTGCATCTGCTCGGGCCATCGGCCAATAAAATCCTGTACGGAAGGCCTTGCTAACAAGGGCCCAAGCTGCGGCGTGGTGCCTGCCGAGACCGGCATGAATCTTAGCCAGTAGCTGCCGCCCCTCCTCCTTAGAGATACATCTTTGAAGGACTCCGGTAGCGCTTTTCTTATAGAGTTCTCCGTCGTGAACCTTGTAGGACTTCGAACGCCGGACAATACGGCGGGCCTCATTCTGGTCCTCAGGAAGCTCCTTCCTGTTGAGGTAGGCCAGGTAGGGTTCGGTCCACGGGGCAATTATTACCATGATGAGATGTGCCGACGGTGTTACTTTGGTGGCTGAGCCTCCAATGATGTCGGTGTTTTCGGAATCTGGGGTTATGTTTGGGTCCGGACTAGTGTTACCGTTTTCCCCCTGCCACACCACGGATGGCTTGAAAAGCCTTTCCAGAAAGATATTAGGTGGGACGGGGTCGCGCTTAGCGTCTATATGAGCAAGAACGTCCGCCGCTTGATTACTCTCTCGAGCCATATGATGGAACTCGAGCCCCTCGAACCGAGCCGACAATTTTATGACGGCATTACGATAAGCTACCATCTTAGGATCTTTGGCATCAAAGTCTCCATTTATTTGAGATATTTTGAGGTTTGAGTCCCCGCGCACTTCCAGGCGTTGTATGCCCATGGAGACAACCATTCAGAGACCGTGCAATAAGGCTTCGTATTCAGCTATGTTGTTGGAGTCTGTGTATAGTATTTGGAGTATTTACTGAATGACGTCTGCAGTAGGGGACGTTAAAACGACACCCGCTCCTAGCCCTGCCAGCATTTTGGAGTCATCAAAGTACATAACCCAATTGGAATATGTGCCGTACTCTTTAGGGAGTTCGGCCTCTGTCCATTCGGCGACGAAGTCAGCCAGTACTTGGGATTTGATAGCTTGATGTGGTTTGTATGTAATATCAACTGGAAGAAGCTCAATGGCCCATTTGGCAATCCGGCTCATGGCATCGCGGTTGTTTATTATGTCGTTGAGTGGTACTATAGAAGCCACCATAATCGAGCACTCTTGGAAGTAGTGACGGAGCTTTCGGGATGCCATGAAGACCGCGTATGCTATATTTTGATAATGGGGGTACCGGGGTTTGCATGGTGTAAGGACAGTGGATATGTAGTATACTGGCTTCTGAAGCTGGAATTTGTGTCCGGCCTGGTCTTGTTCAACGACGAGCATGGCACTCACCACTTGATGTGTTGCCGATATGTATAATAATATCGGTTCACCGACGTCTGGCGCGGCTAGGATTGGGTTGCTCGCCATAAGGGTTTTTATTTCTTCCAGTCTGGCTGTCACCGCGTCCGTCCACTCGAAGTGATCGGTTCGCCGTAGAAGGCGATAGCATGGCAGTGCCTTTTCTCCCAATCTGGAGATAAAGCGGCTTAGAGCTGCCATGCAACCCGCAAGTTTTTGGACTTGTTTAAGGTCTGTTGGCGTAGCCAATTGTGACAGAGCTCGGATTTTGGCTAGATTTGCTTCAATTCCTCTGTTGGAAACGATGAAGCCCAGCAGTTTTCCAGCGGGGACGCTGAAAATGCACTTTTCTGGATTGAGTTTAATGTCATACGCGCGGAGGTTGTCGAATGTGAGACGTAAATCGTCTATTAATGTCTCGACGTGCTTGGTTTTGATGACGACGTCATTGACATAAGCTTCAACTGTCTTGCCGATCTGTTTATCCAGGCGTGTTTGAATCATGCGTTGGTATGTGGCGTCGGCGTTCTTAAGCCCGAAGGGCATGGTGTTGAAGCAGAATGGCCCATATGGGCTAATGAATGATGTTGCAGCTTGATCATACTCCTTTATTTTTATTTGATGGTATCCGGAATATGCGTCAAGGAAACACAATGAGTCGTGTCCTGCGGTAGCATTGATGATTTGATCGATGTGGGGGAGAGGGAAGGGATCTTTAGGGCAAGCCTTGTTGAGGTCTTTAAAATCGACGCACAGGCGCCAGGATTTGTCCTTCTTTGGTACCATCATTAAGTTTGCCAGCCAATCCGGATGTTTTATTTCTCTAATGAATCCAGCCTCAATTAGCTTGGCTAACTCCTCTCCCATGGCTTGCCGTTTGGGTTTGAGAAAGTGCCGCAGTGCTTGTTTGACTGGTTTATATCCCTTTAATATATTGAGACTATGCTCGGCCAGTTTACGTGGGATTCCAGGCATATCGGAAGGGTGCCAGGCGAATATATCCCAGTTTTCGCGAAGGAAATCCCGTAGCGCGGTGTCGATCATTGGGTCTAGTTGTGCTCCAATAGATGTTGTCTTCTTGGGGTCCATTGGGTGGACCTGGAATTTGACTATTCCTTCTGCCGGCTTGAAGGAGGTCGATTTTGGGTTGTTTGTCTAAGATCACATCGTTTTTATCCACCGTACAGCGCATCGCGGTTAATTCTTCGGCCGCGAGGGCTTCAGATAATGCCTCAAGGGCCAGGAATGCGGTTTTATTTTCGGCGCGGAGTGCTATGTCCGGATCACTAACAAGTGTGATTATGCCGTTTGGTCCTGGCATTTTGAGCTTCATGTACCCCTAATGAGGTATAGCTTGGAAGCGTGTAAAAGCGTCCCGCCCCAGCAGGGCGTGGTATCCGTTGTTGAAAGGAGCCACTTGGAAGGTGATCTCTTCAGACCGATAATTCTCCGGCGTGCCGAATACCACGTCAAGTGTGATTTTTCCTGCACAGTGCGCCTCCCGACTAGGAATTATTCCTCGGAAAGTCGTGCTGCTTTTCTTGATGCGCCTCTTGTCTATTTCCATTTTGTGAAGTGTATCCTCATAGATGAGGTTTAGTCCGCTGCCGCCGTCCATGATGACCTTGGCGAGTCTAAAGTTGTCCACGATGAGACTGAGGACTAATGCGGCTGGCGCTCGGACTGTCTTGTATTTTGGTTCGTCCCCGGCATTAATGGTTATAGCCGTGTTGTTCCAAGGGTTTATCGCGGCGATTTGACAGACTTCGACAAGGTCACGGAGTGCCCTTTTGCGCTTACTGTTTGAAGTGAATGTCTCGAAGACCGTCAATACTCTGGGGTCGTCGTCTTTTGGAGGGTTTTGATCTGGGACGTTTTTGGTAAGGATGTCCTCGCCGCTCTTGGCTACCTGTCGGAGTATCCAACATGCTCTAAGGCTGTGGGTTGGTATGGTGTCCGGTGTTGTGTGTATTTTACATGGGCCATCAAGCCATCCCTCTAGAATGGTTCCATGCCGCGTAATGGATTTATGTTTCTTGGCTATTAGACTGGGTGTGTCATGGGAATGTGTCCTTTTCGCCTTGACCAGCGGTTGAGTTGGGACCGATGGCCCCCAACAAGGTGCCTGATCCTTCCAAGCGCTTTCCATTGTGCTGTACTTCTGTATGATATTTGCCAAGTCAGTGAAGTGTAGTTTACGGCGGCGATTAATGGCATTGAGGATTCCTTCATTCGTGCAATTGTTGCAGAACGCAAATATCATGTCCTCGTCGCAACAATCTTTAACCTTATCCTTGACAAGGAGGAACCTGGCCCAGAAGTGGTGGACCGTTTCCTGAGACTGCTATTGTATGCTCATGAGAGCGCTTACGTCTGGGTGGGTGGGTGGAATTGAATTCGGACCCTGACCCGATCGATGATCCGGAGTTTGAAGGTTTTCCAGGCTCGATAGTCCGGGCTCCGGAGTATCTTCTGGTTGTCTATGCCCGATGCCCGATTCTATGTTCGGAAGGCCAGTCACCTCCTTTTGCTGGTGGGTGTCTGGCCCTGCGGGGTCGGTGATCCGGACATAGTCCTTCTTTAGTATAGGGGAAGAGTTACCATCTTGCTCCTCGATTACTACTACCTGGTGAGTGACCGGTGGAGATTTGATTTCTCTTCGGTCGGGTTTAAGCCTGATCCGATCGTAATCTGTGGCGATCCCCAGGGCGATGATGCGATCAAGGAGCTAGTTTAAAGACGAAAACTCCGCCGAATCCATCTGCTTGGAGTGTTTGGAATCGATGCAAAGGGGATTTTCGATGTCCCGAGAAGTCATCGTTCGCTTAATGGCCGAGCGGGCGGTCATGGTAAAGCCGCCCAGCCAGAGTGTTTGGCCTGGGGCCAATTCTCCTCCGGCGGTGATATTGTCTTTAAAGACGAGGCGAGTCATCGATCCTGTCGTCGACGGCACAGTGGAACTCTCAATGAAAGCACCAATGTCGGTGTCAAAACTAGCGGATCTCGGGTAGGGGGTCCCGAACTGTGCATCTAAGGTTGATGGTAACATGAGACAGGGAACACGATGTTTAGCCAGGTTCAGGCCCTCTCTATGGAGGTAACACCCTACTTCGTACTTGATTGATCTTGATGAATATGAGTATTACAAGAGTTGATCTACCATGAGATCGTAATGGCTAAATCCTAGAAGTCTAGCCTGTATGACTATGGTAACGAGTCTCTCCTTTCGGACTAAGTCCCCCGGTTTATACAGACATCGGGGAGATCTAGGGTTACACAAGGTCGGTTACAGAGAAAGGAATCTACATATCCGGTCGCCAAGCTTGCCTTCCACGCCAAGGAGAATCCCTTCCGGACACAGGTACGGTCTTCGGTCTTCGTATCTTCACGGCCCATGGCTAACAGGCCGGACGCCCGAGGACCCCTTAGTCCAGGACTCCCTCACTAGCAGCTGCTAGAAATGACTTGTTAGGCTTTGTGAGATTTTTCTCTATATAAGAAGTATGTGACGTTTCTCTCATAGCAAACAACTGATTTTCCCTTGAAAGCAAACAACCGATCCTTCCCTTCTCACCTTAAAAACAATTCACCCTCTCACTCGTCGCATGATGCAACGGTCACACTCACATCTCAATTCCCTGGCGTGCTCTGCCCACCACGGCTTCTCATTGTCGCATCCCCTCGACGCCACGTCATTTAGCTCGCACCTTGCTCTCAGCTCCACGCCCCCTCCTCTCCATGACGTCGCCCACCCCCTCCTCTCCCCTCCACGACATCCCAGGCCGATTCTCGGTGCCAAGGACGGCACACCATCATAGCCGAGGGTTACCACCACGACGACACAACCTGCTGCTCACCACAACGCTGCACCTTCTCCAACAACATATTCCTTTGGTGTCTGTAGATGATGAATGCTGATTTGTAATTGCCAAAGAAACAACCAGTGTAGCTTCCTGTTTGACAGCATAGTAGTCAGAGAAATAACCTTGCATACCTAGTTCACATGGTCATGATATCATGATTAAACTGGATTTCTTTTGCTATGATAATAAAATTAACCATAGTGGTCTCTACAGTTCAGAAAGAAGTGGTTAATTTGGCGCAAGATAGATAACATAATTCTGAAAAAAAAACTCCATAATTTTTTTCAGCCAAACCAAAAATAGTTAGAGGAGATAGTAAATAAAATACCCCTTCAATTCTAGAATTGTTATAGAGGCGTCACAACTATGCTACTACTACACAAATGTATGAAACTTTTTGAAATTAAATTATCATATCTAAACTCAAAACATCGGGGCATCCTTAATTCATACATTCAGAGCAATGCAAACCTCCTAAACATGCTGGACCTATGTGCTAGAAACTTCTAAAAAAATTGTAAAGAAATAGCAAATTCATGAACCATACATGACCTAATTAAGCCCTAGTAAGGATAAATTAGTGTCTATATGAATGCAACCACATATATTTTATCTCTGTGTCTTCTACGTAATCCAATTCATATGATACCCTTGGTTTTCCTGAACTTGATGGGTAACAAACAGTCTTAAAATATCCCGAGGGAATAAAATTATTTGAAAGCTGCACTCTAACCTGCAACAATAAGGGGAGAAAATTAAAATACACATTTTCTATTAAAAATGATCACCATGATCTTAAATAAGCAAATAGAGCATTAATCATTTTACACCGTGAGGTATACAAAACAAATGAGGTACGGGGCGACTTTGCGGGCGACAACATGGGCGGTCTCTCCCGCCGGGGAACATCGGGTAGGAGGGTGATTCTGGGACTCTGGGTGCTCTACGACGCCGCTGGAGACGCGGATGACAAGAACGGTGACTTAGACGGCGAGGAGTTGCCGGCGAGTTCGCCGACGCCGACGGACGCGATTTGCGAGGCATTCCGGGTTGGTTACTCCGAGATGGAGGTGTCACTGCTTGTCGACTTGGCGATCCCCCGCGTCGATCTGGCTAGGCAGGGACTGAAGGAGGAAGACACTGTCGAGATAGTCCGTCGGGTCATCCGTCGTCGTACGACGGCTTCGGCGATCAGGCCTTGGCGAGGTCCTCTACCCAAGGTGAGATTCCCCAAACCTACCTTGTGTGATTATTTCGAGGCGGGGGTGTGGAAGTTGGTTCAGAGAAAGAAGAAGAAGAAGCTGGCGGCGGCGGCAGCGGCGGCGGTGCCGGCGCCGGCGGTAGATTGGCTGAGATCCGTGCAGCGCGGATCCAGCGTTTGAATTTCCTGTTGGGCTCTGGTGGGCCTGATGTGGATGCTATGGCTGGGGGCCGGTTTGCTGATGGGTGTGAGGCCCAGAAATTGCCGGTACAGAGTGGGCCAGGGTTAGCTGGGTCAGAGGTGCCCGCTTCCGGACAGGCACCGGAGTTGCCCGGTCAGGTTGTCGACGTGGTGACGGCGCTGGCTAATGCTGTGGTGCCGGTGCCCGTGACTGAGCCCTTGTTGACGGGTGCTGTCAGTGCCGCCGACAAGACAGATGCACATAGAGCTTCAAAGTGGGCTCTTAAAAAGGAGAAGATGTTGTGTTATCGATGTGGTGAGAGGGGCACTTTATAGCTGAATGTGTGACTGGGTTATGTGATACTTGCCTCAAGCCAGCGCATGACACGGGGGAGTGCCTGATACTGCGTGATCATATGCCGAGTATTACCATTTATGGAGTTTATTTTGCCGGGTTGATGTTTTTTGAGTCTCCTAGTGCGAGGGAGATCCCAGAGGAGCCCCAGAGCACCACCACGGGGATTGTCAAAGTCACAAAAAGTGATGTGTCTGAGGCTCAGATTATGCGGAGGCTCAGTGAGTTAGCTCCAGGTAATTTTCAGTGGGAGCTTATTCTACTCAGGCCAATATGTATAAGGTTGATTTCCCTACAGCAGAGGACTTCGAGCGTCTTCTAAGTTTTGGGTTGTGCAGAGTACCTGGCACTGAGTGCATCCTCGAGTTCCATGAGTGGAAGAGGGTTGAGCCACAGGGCAAGCCTCTCACTCAGGTCTGGTTATGTTTCTCGGGGGCTCCCTCGAAGCCACTTCAGGATGCTCGGGTTGCTGCTAGCTTGGGGATACTGGTCGGGAAGACCGAGAGGGTGGACATGGCCTTTACCCGAGCCAACGGGGTGGCCCGACTGTTGGGGAACGCAGTAGTTTCAACAAATTCCTACGCACATGCAAGATCTATCATGGTGATGCATAGCAACGAGAGGGGAGAGTGTAGTCCACGTACCCTCGTAGACCGTAAGCGGAAGCGTTATGACAACACGGTTGATGTAGTCGTACATCTTCATGATCCGATCGAACCTAGCACCGAATGTATGGCACCTCCGCGGTCTGCACACGTTCGGCTCGGTGTGTCCCACGAACTCTCGATCCAACTGAGTGTCGAGGGAGAGCTTCGTTAGCACGACGGCGTGATGACGGTGATGATGAAGTTACCGACGCAGGGCTTCGCCTAAGCACTACAACGATATGACCGAGGTGGAATCTGTGGAGGGGGGCACCGCGCACGGCTAAGAAAACTGTCAACTTGTGTGTCTATGGGGTGCCCCTCCCCCGTATATAAAGGAGTTGAGGAGGGGGAGGGTCGGCCCTCTATGGCGTGCCCTGGGAGGAGTCCAACTCCCACCGGGTGTAGGATTTCCCCATTTCCCTAGTTGGAGTAGGAGAGAAGCAAGGAGGAGAGAGGGAGAAGGAAAGGGGGGCGCCCCCCCCTTCCCTAGTCCAATTCGGACCCAATGGGAGGGGGCACGCGTCCTGCCCTGGCCGCCCCTCTCTCTCTCTCCACTAAAGCCCACTAGGGCCCATATACTCCCCGGGGGGTTCTGGTAACCCACCGGTACTCCGGTAAATGCCCGAACTCACCCGGAACCATTCCGATGTCCAAACATAGTCATCCAATATATCGATCTTTATGTCTAGACCATTTCGAGACTCTTCGTCATGTCCGTGATCATATCCGGGACTTCGAACAACCTTCGGTACATCAAAACACATAAACTCGTAATACCGATCGTCACCGAACGTTAAGCGTGCGGACCCTACGGGTTCCAGAACTATGAAGACATGACCGAGACTCATCTCCGGTCAATAACCAATGGCGGAACCTGGATGCTCATATTGGTTCCTACATATTCTACGAATATATTTATCGGTTAAACCGCACAACAACATACTTAGTTCCCTTTGTCATCGGTATGTTACTTGCCCAAGATTTGATCGCCGGTATCTCAATACCTAGTTCAATCTCGTTACTGACAAGTCTCTTTACTCGTTCCGTAATGCATCATCCTGCAACTAACTCATTAGTCACAATGCTTGCAAGGCTTATAGTGATGTGCATTACCGAGAGGACCCAAAGATACCTCTCTGATACTTGGAGTGACAAATCATAATCTCGATCTATGCCAACTCAACAAACACCATCGGAGACACCTGTAGAGCATCTTTATAATCACCCAGTTACGTTGTGATGTTTGATAGCACACTGAGGGCGAGTTCTTTTGCTAGCTTTTTTGGGCTTCCAGAATAAGCTGCCCCCTACCCAGCTTATTCTAGAAGCCCAACCAAAATTTTCTTTTTAGAAGCCTACTAGTCAAGTCTCAACTACTAGGCTTCTAGAAAATAAATTTGGTTGGGCTTCTAGAATAAGCTAGGTAGGGGCATCTTTTTGCAGCTTATTCTAGAAGCCACCAAAAGAACGAGCCCTAAGTGTTCCTCCGGTATTCAGGAGTTGCATAATCTCATAGTCATAGAAACATGTATAAGTTATGAAGAAAGCAATAGCAACAAACTAAACGATCATCGTGCTAAGCTAACGGATGGGTCAAGCCAATCACATCATTCTCGAATGATGTGATCCCGTTTATCAAATGACAACTCTTTGTCCATGGCTAGAAAACTTAACCATCTTTGATTAACGAGCTAGTAAAGTAGAGGCATACTAGTGACACTCCGTTTGTCTATGTATTCACACATGTACTAAGTTTCTGGTTAATACAATTCTAACATGAATAATAAACATTTATCATGATATAAGGAAATATAAATAACAACTTTATTATTGCCTCTAGGGCATATTTCCTTCAGTCTCCCACTTGCACTAGAATCAATAATCTAGATTAATTGTAATGCTTCTAACATCCATGGAGTCTTGGTGCTGATCATGTTTTGCTCGTGAGAGAGGCTTAGCCAACGGGTGCGCAACATTCAGATCCGTATGTATCTTGCAAATCTCTATGTCTCCTTCCTTGACTTGATCGCAGATGAAATTGAAGCATCTCTTGATGTGCTTGGTTCTCTTGTGAAATCTGGATTCCTTTGCCAAGGCAATTACACCAGTATTGTCACAAAAGATTTTCATTGGACCCGATGCACTAGGTATGACACCTAGATCGGATATGAACTCCTTCATCCAGACTCCTTCATTTGCTGCTTCCGAAGAAGCTATGTACTCTGCTTCACACGTAGTTCCCGCCACGACGCTCTGCTTGGAACTGCATCAACAGACAGCTCCACCATTCAATAAAAATACATATCCGGATTGTGACTTAGAGTCATCCTGATCAGTGTCAAAGCTTGCATCGACGTAACCATTTACGGCCAGCTCTTTGTCACCTCCATAAATGATAAACATATCCTTAGTCCTTTTTAGGTATTTCAGGATATTCTTGACCGTTGTCCAGTGATCCACTCCTGGATTACTTCGGTACATCCCTGCTAAACTAATAGCAAGGCACACATCAGGTCTGGTACACAGCATTGCATACATGATAGAACCTATGGCTGAAGCATAGGGAATGACTTTCATTTTCTCTCTATCTTCTACAATGGTCGGGCATTGAGTCTGACTCAACTTCACACCTTGTAACACAGGCAAGAACCCTTTCTTTTCTTGATCCATTTTGAACTTCTTCAAAACTTTGTCAAGGTATGTGCTTTGTGAAAGTCCAATTAAGCGTCTTGATCTATTTCTATGGATCTTGATGCCTAATATATAAGCAACTTCACTGAGGTCTTTCATTGAAAAATTCTTATTTATGCTATTCAGAAATTCAGTATCATTTCCGATCAACAATATGTCATCCACATATAATATCAGAAATGCTACAGAGCTCCCACTCACTTTCTTGTAAATACAGGCTTCTCCAAAAGTCTGTATAAATCCATATGATTTGATCACACTATCAAAGCGTATATTCCAACTCCGAGAGGCTTGCACCAGTCCATAAATGGATCGCTGGAGCTTGCACACTTTGTTAGCACCTTTTGGATCGACAAAACCATATGGTTGCATCATGTACAACTCTTCTTTAAGATATCCATTAAGGAATGCAGTTTTGACATCCATTTGCCAAATTTCATAATCATAAAATGCGGCAATGGCTAACGTCATTCGAATGGCCTTAAGCATCGCTACGGGTGAGAAGGTCTCATCGTAGTCAACTCCTTGAACTTGTCGAAAACCTTTCGCAACAAGTCGTGCTTTGTAGACAGTAACATTACCATCGGTGTCAGTCTTCTTCTTGAAGATCCATTTATTCTCTATGGCTTGCTGATAATCAGGCAAGTCAACCAAAGACCATACTTTGTTCTCATACATGGATCCCATCTCAGATTTCATGGCCTCAAGCCATTTTGCGGAATCTGGGCTCATCATCGCTTCCTCATAGTTTGTAGGTTCGTCATGGTCAAGTAACATGACTTCCAGAACAGGATTACCGTACCACTCTGGTGCAAATCTTACTCTGGTTGACCTACGAGGTTCTGTAGTAACTTGATCAGAAGTTTCATGATCATCATCATTAGCTTCCTCACTTACTGATGTAGGAATCACTGGAACTGATTTCTGTGATGAACTACTTTCCAATAAGGGAGTAGGTATTGTTACCTCATCAAGTTCTACCTTCCTCCCACTCACTTCTTTCGAGAGAAACTCCTTCTCTAGAAAGGATCCATTCTTAGCAACGAATATCTTGCCTTCGGATCTGTGATAGAAGGTGTCCCCAACAGTCTCCTTTGGGTATCCTATGAAGACACATTACTCTGATTTGGGTTCGAGCTTATCAGGTTGAAGCTTTTTCACATAAGCATCGCATCCCCAAACTTTAAGAAACGACAACTTATGTTTCTTGACAAACCATAGTTCATAAGGCGTCGTCTCAACAGATTTATATGGTGCCCTATTTAACGTGAATGCAACCGTCTCTAAAGCATAACCCCAAAACGATAGCGGTAAATCAGTGAGAGACATCATAGATCGCACCATATCTAGTAAAGTACGATTACGACGTTTGGACACACCATTATGCTGTGGTGTTCCGGATTGTTTCAAATGAATACCAAACTCGTAACTCAAATATTCCCCTCCATGATCAGATCGTAGAAACTTTATTTTCTTGTTATGATGATTTTCCACTTCACTCTGAAATTCTTTGAACTTTTCAAATGTTTCAGACTTATGTTTCATCAAGTAGATATACCCATATCTGCTCAAATCATCTATGAAGGTAAGAAAATAACGATACCCGCCGCGAGCATCAACACTCATCGGACCGCATACGTCAGTATGTATTATTTCCAACAAGTCTGTTGCTCGCTCCATTGTTCCGGAGAACGGAGTCTTAGTCATCTTGCCCATGAGGCATGGTTCGCAAGCATCAAGTGATTCATAATCAAATGATTCCAGAAGCCCATCAACATGGAGTTTCTTCATGCGCTTTACACCAATATGACCTAAACGGCTCTGCCACAAATAAGTTGCACTATCATTGTTAAACTTATATCTTTTGGCTTCAATACTATGAACATGTGTATCACTACTATCAAGATTTAGTAAAAATAGACCACTCATCAAGGGTGCATGACCATAAAAGATATTACTCATATAAATAGAACAACCATTATTCTCTGATTTAAATGAATAACCGTCTCGCATCAAACAAGATCCAGATGTAATGTTCATGCTCAACGCTGGCACCAAATAACAATTATTTAGGTCTAAAACTAATCCCGAAGGTAGATGTAGAGGTAGCACGCCGACGGCGATCACATCGATTTTGGAACCATTTCCCATGTGCATCGTCACCTCGTCCTTAGCCAATCTTCGCTTAATCCGTAGCCCCTATTTCGAGTTGCAAATATTAGCAACAGAACCAGTATCAAATACCTAGGCGCTACTGCGAGAATTAGTAAGGTACACATCAATAACATGGATATCAAATATACCTTTCACTTTGCCATCCTTCTTCTCCGCCAAATACTTGGGGCAGTTCCGCTTCCAGTGACCAGTCTCTTTGAAGTAGAAGCACTCAGTCTCAGGCTTAGGTCCAGACTTGGGCTTCTTCACTTGAGCAGCAACTTGCTTGCTGTTCTTCTTGAAGTTCCCCTTCTTCCCTTTACCCTTTTTCTTGAAACTGGTGGTCTTGTTGACCATCAACACTTGATGCTCCTTCTTGATTTCTACCTCCGCAACCTTTAGGATTGCGAAGAGCTCGGGAATTGTCTTATCCATCCCTTGCATATTATAGTTCATCATGAAGCTCTTGTAGCTTGGTGGCAGTGATTGAAGAACTCTGTCAATGACACTATCATCAGGAAGATTAACTCCAATGTGAAGGTAAAAGAAGCGGAAGATGAAAATATGAATATGAAAGATAAAAGGAAGCAAAATAAAAAAGAAGGTGATAAGAAAAAAGAGGAGAGTCATAAGACCTCTAAGAAGATGGCTAAGTACAAGGACGAGAAAGAGAAGAAAATGAGAGCTAATGAGAATAAATAAATTAAGGAGGAGGGGGCGGAGGGAAAGGGAGGAAAATGAGAAGAAGGTGAAGGCACATAAAGAAAGAGAGGACGCGAATGAGAATGAGAAAGAAGAGAAGGAGCGGCGAGAAAATAACAAATATATTGAGGAGCAACAAAAGGAGATAGATGAGCAGAAGGGAAGGAAGGAGAGTGATAAAGGGGAGGAAAGAGATGAGAAGGACTAGAATGACAATATTTTCTGCCCTCAATTCTAAAGGACGATTTATCCATGGAACAAGTGGTTGGTTTTCTTGATTCATAAAGAAATTAAAGTGACTAACTCATGTTTGGTGGTCCATTTTTATCTACCATATTTGCATGATTGTTGTCAAGATTCTCTTTTCCATTGAGGTCCACTTTAGGAATGGTGCTTACTATTTGACAAAGTTAAGATTGTACATAGTCTTTTTCATCACAATTTTTGTTCGAGTAGTTATTGATATGTTTCAAAGATGGACTATACTGTGTTTCCTGACTTTAAAAATGAGTAAAATAGAGATAACATATACACACATATATGAGTATGTTATATCCTAATATAATCTGCTTCATGAAAGTTGATATTATTCGTATTTACTGTTTTGTACATTGTAAAGAAAAGACACACATGTAATATTTCCCCCAAAATATAATGCATGTTTGGATAGCGGATTTGCACCCAACCCTGGCATTAGTTCAGATTGATTATTTACACCACTAGTTATCACCCAACTCTTGAAATCAATCTCCAAGACTACTATTGATCATGTCACTAATAAAGAGCTAGAATTGATCACCTTTGACGGGTGCCGGGCCCATCACTAATCTGTTGAGCTCGACATGTGTGTGTGTATACATATATTCTTAGACATTAATTAAATGATAACATATGTTGCAGCCAATTCCACTAGACTTCCACAAATACTTGGAAGAGTATACCAGAGTGGTTTCCCTGAGAGGTCCAAGCGGGAACAAATGGCAAGTAGAGCTGGATAAAATGTCCGGGGAGCTAAGCTTTGTGCATGGATGGAAGGAGTTTCTCTCAGACCATTGCGTCATGTACGACTGCCTGCTAGTATTCTATTATGATGGGCAGTCATAGTTCTCAGTGAAAGTGTTCTTGCCATCGTTCTGCGAGGACCCGTACGCGTTGCTCGACCATCCGCAACGCATGGAGGCTGCCATGGCCATTGATGATGAGAAAGGGCACACGTGCACCAATGCAGATGGTGCCCACAAAATGATGATGATGACGAAGAAGAACCAACCTCTGAAGAATATGAAGGGGGCGACAACATGAGCATCGATGCAGATGACACTATTTCGCAAGAGGAAGTGGAAAACACATTCTTAGAAAGTCCAGATAAAAAGGAAGAAAGTGAATGGCGCATGTCCTGCAACGACGCAGTGGAACCAGAACCATCGTAGCAACATGAGGAGGATCGGTCCAAGATCAACCGTGCCCCTGTCACTAGGTAAGACGTTGGTTTTATGGTCAGGAAGAGGGCTAGGTCCAGGAAGGCTGGTGATATCATAGTAGAACTGGACCGATCACACAAGCCAAAGGTTGCGGAGAGGAAAAGGCATGAAGCTCCACCTTGTGATTTGGCTTTTGAGAGAGAAGCATCAAGCGACAGTTTAGCAGGTAATTAAGAAGAATCCTCCCATTGATCGATCTATTTCAAAGTGGTAGTACTTTTTACATATGTACTGATACGATATGGCTTGATGTTGTAAAATGATTTCTTTGCACTTGGTAACGAGCTAACATGTGTCTGTGTGCACATTGAACCGTAAGCATAATCGGAGCATCGTCCACCCAAGAAGTCCAAGGCTAATGGGGCAAAGTCTCCATCTGGAGAATGATACATCCCAAATGTCTACTTTTCCAAACACTTTTGCTCTTGTTTTTGACTCTAATTTGCATGATTTGAATGGAACTAACCCGGACTCATGCTATTTTCAGCAGAATTGTCATGGTATTATTTTTGTGCAGAAATAAAAGTTCTCGGATTGAGGTAAAATTTATGGAGAATATTTCCAGAATATACTGGAGGGCACCACCCAGGAGCCACAAGCTCAGGGGGCGCGCCCACCCCCCAGGGTGCGCCTGGTGAGCTTGTGGGCCCCTGGAGCCTCTGGCAACCCTAATTCCAACTCCATAAGTATCATCTTGCGGAGAAAATCAGAGAGAAGGAATCATCGTGTTTTATGATATGAATCGACCGACACCTCCTGTTCTTCATCGGGAGGGCTGATCTGGAGTCCGTTTGGGGCTTCGGAGGGTGGAAATCATCGTTGTCATTATCATCAACCCTTCTCCATCAACAATTCTATGATGCTCACCACCAGGAGTGAGTAATTCCTTCATAGGCTTGCTGGAAGGTAATGGAGTTGGATGAGATTTGTCATGTAATCAAGTCAATTTGTTAGGGCTTGATCCCTAGTATCCACTATGTTCTAAGATTGATGCTGCTATGACTTTGCTATGCTTAATGCTTGTCACTAGGACCCGAGTGCCATGATTTCAGATCTGAACCCTCTATGTTTCATGAATATATTTGATTTCTTTGTCCTATCTTGCAAGTTGTATGCACCTATTATGTGTTATGATTCGCATACCCAAGGTGAAAAAATTGGGATTCTTTCCGGTGATTACTATAGTATGAGGAGTTCATGTATTCACTATGTGTTAATGATTTGTTTCAGTTCTCTATTAAAAGGGGGCCTTAATATCCCTTAGATTTCCTTATGGACCCCGCTGCCACTAGAGGGTAGGACAAAACATGTCATGCAAGTTCTTATTATAAGCACATATGACTATATACTGAATACATGCCTACATTACATTGATGAATTGGAGCTATTGTGTATTGCTCTAGGTTGTGATTTTTATATGATGAATACAATCCAACAAAATTATCCATCGTTGATCCAATGCCTACGCTTTTCTCATATTGGTCTTTGCTAAGTTACTTTCGTTGCTGCTACTATTACAATCACTACAAACTACTAGTGTTACTATTATTGTTCCTATCACTATTGTTACTGTGCTACTAAACACTTTGCTACATAAGTAAAATTTCCAGGTGTGGTGGAATTGACAACTCAACTGCTAAGGCTCATAAATATTCTTTGCCTCTCCTTCTATCGAATCAATAAATTTGGATGAAATACTACCCTCGAAGATTATCGCGATCCCCTATACTTGTGGGTTATCAAGACTCGACTTCAAAGGGAGGACTGTAAGTGCATCTAGTGCCACCCCTAGTTAGTTTTGGAGTATTGACGACAAACCTAGTTGAGGGACTAATGTGTTTGTGAGAATTGCAGGATAACACAAGTAGAAGTCCCTCATTGATTCGGTTTCACTACCAGAGATGACCCCTAAAAATGTATGAAGACATTGAAGCCAAAGGTGGTATATGAAGATATTCACATTGAAGACTATGACAAAAGAAGACACGTTATGAAGCCTATGGAGCTCGAAGACTTAGATCTTTCGTAGTTCTTTTTCTTTTTGTGTTGAGTCATAGGAACCACCGTACTGTTAAGTGGGGTCCAGGAGAACCAGTCAGAATGATTGAAGTGATGCCTAAACCAAAAACCTATGTCTTCGAATGAAGACAATGAGAGCGAATCTTGTCCAGAGCCGAACAAGTCAGCCTTGCTTGTAGCCCAAGTAAAGTTGCCATGAGAGTTTGAAATCTGACCGTTGAGACACATGTCAGTTCCTTAGTGACCAAGGGTCATTTCGAACAAATCAGGTTGGCTGCTCAGATTTCATTGCACGGCTATAAATAGCTATAAATAGCCCACCCCCTACAACCATAAACGGTTGGCTGCTCAGATTTCATTGCACGGCTTTTGTCATTTGAGAGCAACCCACCTCGAAGCCTTTGAGAGAAAATTCCTAGCGAGGAGAAAAGCCCTAACCACCCAGAGCCAGAGTACATTGGGCATCACTTAAGTCTTCTTGTCTGTGTGATCTGAAGACTTATTACACTTGAGGACTGTGCATCCCCAGACGGTTAGGCGTCGCGTTCAGAGCATCCAAGAGACATTGTGGATTGCCAGTGAACGAAGTCTGTGAAGGTTTGGGAGTCTACCTTGAAGACTTACCAGAGTGATTGGGTGAGGACTAAGTGACCTTAGCTCAAGGAGAATACGGTGAGGACTTGGTGTCCTCAGCTGCGTGTTCAGGACTGGGTGTCCGGGACTGTGTGTCCTAAGGTTTAAATACCTAGCCGCTCCAACCAGACGTACAGTTGTCACAGCAACTGGAACTGGTCCAACACATCATTGTCTTCAACGAGTCACTGGTTTCATCTTCACTTCCTTTTACTTACTATTACTCATTGTGAAGCCATTGCATGCTTGCTATATCTTTTGTCTTCACAATGTAACTGTATGATTTGTTTGGCTTCATAACTTCTTCCTACCTGATCCTTATTACACTGCAGCTACTTGTCATTGTGCTTTCACTCTGTTGAATACTTGATCATGGCTTACCTAGTGTAATCTAACTTCCGCTGCATAGTGATAGGCATATCTCTACTGTTTGTCTTCATAACTTCCACGTTTTGAAGACTTTCATAAAAATCGCCTATTCACCCCCCCCTCTAGTCGATATAGCGCACTTTCAAGGACCACCAAGTGTCACTTTGAAAGGTAATTAATTAAGATTAACCCTCCGATCCATTGATTTCAAACTAACTATTCTGATGGCTTGATGTTGTAAAATGATTTATATGCTCTTCTTCGATCGGAATGTATATGCTCATTTTCATCGGAATTTATATGCTCTTGTTATGAAGCTAACATGTACCTACTTGCACATCGAGTGGAAGCAGAACTGGAGCCTCATCCACCCAAGAAGTCTAAGGCTGAGGGGGAGAAGTCTACTGCTTCAGCTTCTAAAGGAGCATAATCAAGTAATAGTTTGGCAGGTAAGTAAGACGAAGCCTCCAATCGAGAATCGATTTCAAGATAAGTAGTGATGTTTTACGTATATATTTGTTTGAGATGGCTTAAATTTCAGTGTCAGTTTTGACTCTGCTAGCTAGATAGTAATGTATTTTACATTGTAAAATGATTCCTATATATGCTCTTGTCATCGAGCTAACTTGCGCACATATATGTAGTTCCTACAGGTATATTTGCACCAGAATCCATGTGCATGGACTTAACCACGTTGCATAAATATTTTGGTAACAAGCATGCACCGTAGAGTTAATTCCCGATGTTCAACAGGAGCAATGGTGAGACCCAACATGGCACAGGTAAATATTCTTTCTTCCCTCATGTAAGGGTGTGGTTCTATCACACTATACCACTGATTAGTGAATAGAACAAAATTTGAACAGAACTATCTTCATAATTTGCATCTTGTTTTATACTTAGTTGTCATCAAGGTTTAGAGAAGGCCGGAATTAAAGTTGCAGAGACGTCGAGTAACCCAAAGGGACAAGGAAGATGCCATGAACAGGGCACGGAGGTTCCAATCCAAGAGGCCCTGCGTGATCAAGGAAATGAAGCAAACCGATGTCTATGCCTCGTACTTCATGGTAATTAATCAAATTCTTCTCTTCATACACATATTCTAAAACTGCATTGCTCGCTTACTGGTCGACTTGGGACACCGTAGATCATCCTAGACATGTTCGTGAAAAGTTTCCTCCCAAAGGATAGCAGGAAGATGACGCTATGGGACCCTCAGCGAAGCCGTGGAAGGTGTTGTACGAGTACACCGGCAGCGAGTGTCCCCACGCGGCATTCAACGCCGGTTGGGGTGCGTTTGCCATGGAGAACAACATGGATAAGTGGGGTGTGTGCGTGTTCGAGCTCCTGGACCATGACTACAACATCAAGTTGCATGTCTATAGGGTCATGCTGGAGATCACTGATACGTCCATTTTGCATCATATTTTTATGTTGATATTTATTGCATTATGGACTATTATTAAACTTTATGATGCAGTTCTCATGCCCTTTCTCTCTTATTTTGCAAGATTCGCATGAAGAGGGAGAATACCGCAGCTGGAATTCTGGACCGGAAGGGAGCAATTCTGGACCGGAAAGGAGCAAATCTGAGATCCCTATTCTGCACAACTCCAAATGTCCTGAAACTTTACAGAGAATTATTTCGGAATATATTAAAAAAATATTGGGCGAAGAAATACCAGGAGGGGACCCACCAAGTGGCCATAAGCCTGGGGGGCTGAGCTTGTGGGCCCCCTGGCCAGCGTCCGGTGCCCATCTTCTGCTATATGAAGGGTTTTGAGCTAGAAAAAATAGAGATAAGACTTTTGGAATGAAGCGCCGCCGTCTCGAGGTGGAACCTGGGCAGAAGCAATCTAGGTCTCCGGCGGAGCGATTCCATCGTGGAAACTTCCCTCCGGGAGGGGAAAATCGAAGCCATCGTCATCACCAATCTTCACCAACATGTTCACCAGAACCATCTCATCTCAAACCCTAGTTCATCTCTTGTATTCAATCTTTGTCTCAAAACCTCATGTTGGTACATGTGGGTTGCTAGTAGGTTGATTACTCCTTGTAGTTGATGCTAGTTGGTTTATTTGGTGGAAGATCGTATGTTCAGATCCTTAATGATATTCAATACCCCTCTGATCATGAACATGAACATGCTTTGTGGTTAGTTACTTTTGTTCCCGAGGACAAGGGAGAAGTCTTGTTATAAGTAATCATGTGAATTTGGTATTCGTTTGATATTTTGATGAGATGTATGTCGTCTTTCCTCTAGTGGTGTTATGTGAATGTCGACATGACACTTCACCATGATTTGGGCCTAGGGGAAGGCATTGGGAAGTAGCAAGTAGATGATGGGTTGCTAGAGTGATAGAAGCTTAAACCCTAGTTTATGTGATCCATTAGTATCTTCCCACCTTCAAAATTCAAAATAAAATAAAAAAAAATAAAAAAAGTTAGTGATGGCGCACCTGCCCTCGGTGCGCCATTACTATGACGTATATATGGCTGGGCGTGGTCCTCTCCTCCTTACCTCTTCATTCTTCTCCTCCACTCCACCTCTCCTCCACTCCATCTCCTCCTCTCCTCCACTCCATCTTCCCTTCTCTCCTCCACCATACTACCCTCCTCCTCTCCGGCGACCTCCTCCTCCTCCTCTCCGGCGACCTCCTCCTCCTCTCCGGCGACCTCCTCCTCCCTCCTCTCCGGTGAGCTCCTCCTCCCTCCTCTCCTCCCATCCCCTCATGGTTTCTCC
>NC_041388.1:48509820-48519728 GCF_002162155.2 Triticum dicoccoides | reverse complement strand
CTCCTTCCTCCTCTCCGATGCTCCGGTGAACTCCTCTCCGGCGACCTCCTCCTCCTCCTCTCCGGCGAACTCCTCCTCCTCCTCTCTGGCGATGTAGGCGAGCACCTCTCCAGTGACCTCCTCCTCCTCCTCTCCGGCGAACTCCTCTCTGGCAAAAGGACACGGCAAAAGAACGTACAAGATCCAAAAACAGGAACAAAATTTGAAATAATATCGTGCCAAAAAACGAGCAAAAAAATGAGCAAAAAATGGGCAAAAAAATCACGATCCAGATCCAAATTCAAAATTCAAAAATAGCAATGGCGCACGGTGGGGGTTAGACGATGCGCCACTACTATTTTCCCGCCTTCAAAATTTAAAAATACAAATGGCGCACCAGTGGCCTATACTAATGGCGCACCGTGGCCTATACTAATGGCGCACCCGTGGTGCGCCATTAGTATACCAGATACTAATGGCACACCAGTGGTGCACCATTAGTAAAAAATACCAGTGGCATGATACTAATGGCGCACCAGTGATGCGCCATTAGTAGGCAAAACTGGTGCGCCATTAGTAGCCATTTTCCTAGTAGTGTCGTTGTATTATGTGCCAGCTTGAGTTGTGCCTAAGGTATGATTTATATTTATTTGGATCCACCGTTTTAGTAGAATGATGTATGTCTTACTGATATTCGTTTGTGTTACTGTGTGTGCTAGCTATGATCCAGGAATAGCACAGTGAGCACAGAGACTTGGATTCTACCAAATCCGGGTCGTGACACTACCTGTCCTTGGAGTCTCTTTCTGTGATGTCCGTCGATGTACGCTACCTAGGTTGTCCGAGGCCCTTCTTGTCGCCGGTGATTTACCTCAATGTGTCCTTGGCCTTCTTTAGATGACAGTCTTCTTGCCGTGCGAGGCCATCCCAAAACCAGGGGGTTGCCGGGATCAATGTCATGTCGGCAAGCTGCTGGTAGTACCCTTTAGCCAAGTTGCATTGGTGTGATTTTCGGTTGTCATTGATGGGCCAATGATGCTATACCTACGTAATCAATCTACGTAATACTGCGTATTTCCTTTCTAAACTAATCAGGCCCCCCTGATATTACATAGGTGTAGCAAAGTCCTTGATGGGCTCTGCATTTGGCCGGTGAGGTGCCGGTAAATGTTGTGCTTGACCTTGGTCAGGCGGGTGACGAAAACATACGCGTACCTCGTTCTCTTCCTTGGAAGCGTCGTTTTCAGACCCCTCTCCTTCAAACCGATGATATCATCATACATCGTGAGGCCTAGCAACTGGAGTGTCCCGTGGGAGCGGTGGCGTGCTTGGTGAGTGGTGTCATGGCGCTTCGGGAAGGCTTATGCTCATTGCTAGCAACAAGCAAGCTCCTTTTGTTTAGTGTTTTATTTAGTGGTGCCTCGTTCATGTTTTTAGTTTCTTGTTCACCCGAATGAGATTCTCTTATATAGCTGACATCCTCTTGGAATAGGCTTTCTCCCATCTTTATAGATAAAGCAACAACCGAAGAAGTACACGGCCAAACAATACAAGATGGTGAGGTAGCCCTCCTACAAAGCCGACCCTACGATATCTGGCACACATAGACGCACGTGACTACGCTACCGGCAACAAGCACCGGACGAACTATACACCTCCACGCAATGACCTGGCATGCCTAAGCTCCACGACAACGCCCCCAAGAGGGAAAACAGCGCAGAGCGTCGCCACTATCAAGTCCACACGGGACAATGATCTTCACCCGAAACCCTAACACGGAGAGAAGAACCACAACGACGACTTCAAGAAGAGCATGACACCCATGGGTGTCATCATTGTCGACGCCAAAGCACGGAGTTTTCACTCGGCACCTCACCCATGCCACCACGAGGCCGCCAGGAGAAGTGCGGCGATGTTAGACCCCCATATCTGGGTCAGGACACCGCCCCTCCGAGAGAGAGAGAGAGAGAGAGAGAGAGAGAGGACACGTCCAAGCTACCCGCCGCATCACCTCTCGTTGCGCACACAACCCGGGAGGAGAGCCACCACCACCGCAATGATGCACGTCGTAGAGCAACCATGCGGACCGCAATCACCATCGGGTGTTCATAGCGAGCTCCCGTCGAACGGTAGGAAGGGAGGAGCGGCATCGCACGTCCTCGCCATTGCAGCGCTCCCACTAAGCGCTGGACCTCTGACCAGATTGACTCGCCGCCATACTCCTCCCTTGCGAGGTGGGTGCACTGCGCACTGCTGGCGGTCATGGTGGAGGCAGGCGACAACGGCGGCCACCGCACCTGACCCTAGGTGCAACTTCGTTGCCATCCTCCTCCGGCAAGGTGGGCGGTTGCCGACGCCGGTGTCGAAGCATCGGGTGGCGCGTGTTTCTCGTTTGGCATTGCAGGGATCTGGATGTAACCGCCTTGCCTTCATCTTTGCCAAACTGCAACACACCAGTTGTTGCAGTGATAAGATTGCGACAACTGGCCAGTTGCAAAACTACGTGGTGGTTGCCCATGGGCATGTGGCATGCAGAGAAGGCAGCGGACATGGAAGCTGCGATCCGTCGGGTGATTAGAAGCATTTCCGTTTTCTGATCTCTCAATCCCCAAGCCGTGCGTTGCATCTGTGAGAAGAAGGGTAACACTTCTAATCACTCGACGGATCGCTACTCCCGCGTCTGCTGCCTCCCTGTTTCGACGCTTCCATCGGCAACTGGCCACCTCGCTAGAGGAGGATGGCGGCGAAGTTGCAGCCGGTGTTGGGTGCGGTGGCCGCCCACCTCCACCACGCCCGTCGGCTGCGCGCGGTGTGCCCACCTCGCCAGGGAGGAGGATGGTGGCGAGGCGGCCAGGTCAAAGGTCCGGCGCTCATCGGCGGTGGTGCGACGGCAAGGACGAGCGGCACCGCTCCTCCCTACCCACCATTCAACGGGTCCTCCCTACCCACCGTTCAACGGGAGCTCGCGACGACGAGCAACCAACGGAGGAGGAAGGGCCACGGCAATAGCTTAAAGGGATAAGTATCACTAGTTATCTCTTAGCAAGTTTCAATCTCTTAGAGATATTTCTTGATTCTCAAGTTTGTTTATTTCCTACAGTTTGTTAGTTTGGCTTAGCCCATGTTGCAAAAATTCTGCGACAATACCTTTGTTGTACAAGTTCCACAAAATAAACTAGTAGAGTGCCCGTGCGTTGCCACGGGCTCTTGAATTTTTTTACAAGAGATACATGTTAAATTGGTCTTACACCATCGTGTAAGAACATATCATCGATTGATAACAAGGCATCTCCAATGTCCATGAACAATGTTTTCATGGGGGCGGACATGACTGATTCGATGACTAAAATATCTCTAGGGGTACAAACATAGTTTGTCGACATCATAAAAAAGTGAGCCAACTTAGACAACCAAATGAGCCAAATTAGTTGAATACATAAGGAAATTTCACAAAGAAAATATTGATAATAACGTTGAAAAAAACCCTTGTGTGATAACATTTAAATTGTCATCCTTTTTTGGTTTGTTATGAGATATCACCGCTTCGACATCATTATGTTGTAAAAAACTCGGTGAATTTACGGTCCCTTTCAGCAACTTCGCATTGGAACCCTCAATGGATTCTTTTTGTGCATCTTCAAAGTCCATATCCATGTCTCCTATATTCTAAAAAAACAATAATATACAAAAAATATACCTTTCGTATTTTCACGTATAATATATATACAGAGGAAGGTTAGCTATATGCACCTCTTCTCGTGATGTTTCAGTGCGGTCTGTCATCGTTGCATCAATGCATATGTCGGAACCCATCACTTTGTATCTACGATGAAATATAAATGATATTTTCTACTGCATAATATAATCATATATAATATCTAGAAAAATAAAAGTGAAACTAACACAACTATTTTCTCTATAAAAAACATATTTGACATTATTAGGAAAATATGTTGATTAAATAGTTGTACTAACACAAAATTCGGGGGAAACAACAAACTGCAATGTTCATATATAAGTAAATATGCATATGAAAATTATTTAAATTATTTATATAGGCCATGGAAAATTGTCCAACAAAAGAAAAAAATGCAAACAAACCTTCTTCAACCAAGTATATTTTTTTCTCTCAATTTTATTGTGATACCCTTAGTATATGAAAGGTAAGTACAAAAATATTTATTTTTATGAACCATATTTAATATATATATATACACTTTTATTGTTTTTGTGAGGTATGTATACTTTTAATATCTATGTTTTTATCATAAATTCCTACACAGGCGAGTCTAACATTTCTACCGTTGAGCAAAATTTGCACACAAGGCCCAAATTAGCTATCCACCACGGCCCAACCAGCACCCAAACTTCGACCCCTAAAAAATAACTATAAAAGAAATTACCTTATCCATAGTATATTTTTTAGGGATTACAGTATACCTGCACAAATGGGCCAGCCCGACATGGCACGGCCCAGCCAGGATTACACCGGCCACGCACGACACTTCCTAGCCAGGCACACGTGTTGGCCTCCCCGGCGTAGGCACGGTAAAGTTGCCTCACAGGCCGGCTCAACGGCCCACCTGGCATGCTGGCCTCTGGGCTCAGTGGCCACCCCTCACCTTTTCCCCTCTCCCCGCAGCATCCCAACCCTAACCCCACTCACTCAACACCCCCCTCCATTCACTCACTTCCTCTCGCACTTTCCCCTCCCCTGCCGCATCGTCGTGTGCCTCGATGAGCCGGCGCCCTCGTAGGATGCCCGTGTGTTGCCACGGGCTTTTGAAATATTTTTCTGTAGTTATGTAAACATAATGCATGTTAAATTTCATATGTAGAGAAAGATAACATGGGCACAATCAGGTAATAATTTAAATCCACTTCACTTGCAATGTAAATCGATTACAAAAAGGCAATTTGGTTATGCATACATATAAAATGATAATCTAACTAAAAACTGGATACAAATTAAGATCTATCTAATGCGCTTAAGAAATTCTGGCACAATATCAGAAATGTTATCTTTATATTATTGACATGATATTTGAGCAAGTATAATAAAAATATCTTCCTCAACTTGTACCCATCATGCACAAGCAATATATGCAATTAACATGAATCCTTCATGTTGAAGGTCTTAAAATGTGTAACGGAGAATACTCACCATACAAACTAGATTAACTAATTCTTTACCATTCCACCAAAGCATAACGAAAAAAGGCAGAAAATCTCTACAATTTGCTAAATTAATATTATCTTGAATATATAGTGATAATACAAATGAAATCTATTAGTATGGTCAGATGCATGGAAATTCCAAGGGAGTGCCTTTGCGATTAACTAACAAGAAATGTGCGTTTTAGTTGAACTCACTTGTCATGGGTCTTCCTTTATTTTTTTGTCTTCTTTCTTCGCTCATCGATCCAACCACCTCCACTACACCCCACCCGAGAGCATCGACGTCCAGGCACCCCAAACCACCCCTATACACGTGGTCAGACAGCCCGGTCACTAACGGCTCTGAAGTCTGAACCTCCGCCTAGTTGTTAGTGCAATGTGTGTATGCTTTAGAGATAACAATCTCTAAGGCAACATGCATGTGCTTTCACCTCTAAAGGAGCTACAGAATATGCTAACTTACCTATGTGCACTTCCTAAATCAAGCGGATAAAATTTATTTCTATCGGCAATATAAAAAACTTAATATTAGGTCAAATTGAATAATACAGTAGAATTTCCATTTCCTACTTTTCATCCATCACTGAAAACAAAATGAAGGGACAATGTCCACTAACCATGCAAATATGTGGACCATGGGATCACTACAAGAAATATGTCAACTTATGACCTTCTGTCAGTGACCCTCGAAGAATTGGTCATAAATCTATGACCATTTTAGACCAATTGGTCAAAAGCTGTTCAGGGGGCTCCAAACCCTGAACCATTGTGACCATTTTGGTCAGAAAGGTCGTAATTTCCTTACACGAAATGGTCACAAAGCAAACAGTGCTAGTCCGCTGCCTTATTTCTAGCTGATCATGACCAATATAGATGGTCACAGCCTTGTAGATTGTGGTGGGCTGTGATGACTAGGCACCATCTCATCAGTTTTGCCTATGTGTCATGTCCATGTGGCAGTTTTTGCCCTAGGTTGTGAAGCAACCTATATTTTTATCATTCCCAAAATTCCCAAAAAAATCTCATAAATTCTTTGGGTCATATCTTCATCAAATATGTAAAAATCCCTCCTTGCCTAGTTCAAAACTAATTCAACAATACTCATTTTCCTATTATGTTCACAATAACACTTTATGAAGGAAGTGCTATTTATATATTCTTGATTGCCCTAGGAATTTTTGGGCACTCTTTCCTATCCAAATCATTACTGCATGACAAAATTCAGCTCCATTTGCCTAGCAAATCTTCCTCGGCAAATTTCCAAAGTTTTTGTCCACCTAGAAGCATTGTGAAGGAAGTACCTTTTTTATATCTCTAAATGACATGAAATTTATACAGTTCCTTCATATGCCCAAATTATCACCCTCATCCAAATTGCAGCTCAGTCAAATCATCTATGTGAGCCCAGGTTCAATTTATATTTTATGGCCAAATTGGCACGTTGCAAAGCAAGTGTTATATAGACCCCTCCTATTACCCTAAAACTTTTCGGGCACTCTTACATACCCAAATCATTGCCACATGATAATATTCAACTCAATTTTCCTAGTAAATCTTTCTCGGGAAATTTCCAAAGTTTCTACCTCGAGAGAAGCTTTGTGAAGTAAGTACTAGCTAGGCTTACCCAAATGATCTTAAAATTTACCAGCGCATGACCATACCTAAGTAACTACCTACACCAATTTTGAGCTCATTTCATTCATCCAATCTCTCTCACTAGTTTTCCCAAGTTTCTGTCCATAGAAGAGCATTGTGAAGGAAGTACCACTTTGGCATGTCCAAATGGTATCCATTTTCTACAGTGCTTTTCCATGCCCAAATAACCATCCTCCACCAAATGCCAGCTCAATCCATTCATTATTTTGAGCCCAGCTTCAACATTCATATTTTTGTCCAGCGTGGTACTTTGCAAAGCAAGTACCACCTAGGATCCTCCTTTTGATCTAAAAATTTGTGAAGACATTCTCCTTAGTAGATGATCATCCTCAGCCAAAACTCACGCCCATTGGCCATGTGCGTTTCCCGTACCGCTAATCAAACACTTGGCTGTTATTCATGTTTGAGCATCGATCGGTCTCCTCGTGAGAATCTTATGTTGTGATTTTCTTCCTAGCACCTACCTGGGGAGTGCCCAACCCACTAGACATGCCTAGGCCGCCCAGAACACATGGCAACGCCACGGTCACGCGGTGACCACGCGACGGGCATGCGACCTTACACGCTCTAGAGTTGGGGCCCTCGGCCACCGTCCAAACCTCGATGTCTCTCCATCAAACCATGTATTTATGATTAAATAGATACTTATTTACCTAGAAATGATTTTTGAAAAAAATAAAGAGCAAACTATGACGCAGCTGCAGTTCAAATTTGACCCGCTTCCAACTGAATCGACGGAAATTTGTCTTTTTCACCAGAGGTGGATCAAAATTTTTGACACCCAACCATTTTGTCAATTGTGCATTAAATATGGCCTAGTATTTTAGAAAATTGATTTGGTCCAATTTTGCAACAAATATACAGTAGGTCTTTCACAAAAAAAACTCATTTCAGGCACTCGGAAAATGGAAAATGGTTTTTTCGTCCAAAGAAAATGAAAACTTCCTTAGGCAACATTGTTTGCCATTCCAATATACACCCTTGTGCACAATAGGAGATCATTTGAACAAACCATGTCATGAATGTGGGCATAGGATTGATCATTTGGATTGAAAGCCATGAATCTTCACGCATGATAGCTCATTTCTGATAACACTTTTTTAAAAGAATTGCCGTATTACAAGTTTATTATTTTTCCTGGTAACTTGGTCATATATAATGACACAATGCGAAGGTTTTCCAATTTTTTGATTTTTTTTGAATTTTTTATGCCCGTTTCAAAATGCGGTCAAAACGGCGGGAATGACCGTTCCTAGCTAGTGGTTGAATCTTGGAATTTTTTTTGGTGCTTCTCTAATTAAATAGATACTTATGTACCTAGAAATGATTTTTAGAAAAAATAAAGAGCAAACTACAAGGCAGCTACAGTTCAAATTTGACCCACTTCCAGCTGAATCGGCGGAAGTTTGTCTTTTTCACCAGAGTTGGATCAAATTTTTTGACACCCAACCATTTGGTCAATTGTGCATTAAATATGTCCTAGTATTTTATAAAATTGATTTGGTCCAATTTTGCAACAATTATTTGGGATGTCCTTCACAAAAAACCCTCCTTTTGGGCACTCGAAAAATGAAAAATGGTTTTTTCGTCCAAAGAAAATGAAAACTTCCTTAGGCAACATTGTTTGCCATTCCAATATGCACCCTTGTGCACAATAGGAGATCATTTGAACAAACTATGCCATGAATGTGGGCATAGGATTGATCATTTGGCTTGAAAGCCATGAATCTTCACGCATGATAGCTCATTTCTGATAACACTTTTTTAAAAGAATTGCCGTATTACAAGTTTATTATTTTTCCTGGTAACTTGGTCATATATAATGACACAATGCGAAGTTTTTCCAATTTTTTGATTTTTTTGAATTTTTAATGCCTGTTTCAAAATGCGGTCAAAACGACGGGAATGACCGTTCCTAGCTAGTGGTGGAATCTTGGAATTTTTTTGGTGTTTCTCTGATTAAATAGATACTTATGTACCTATAAATGATTTTTGGAAAAAATAAAGAGCAAACTACAAGGCAGCTACAGTTCAAATTTGACCCGCTTCCAACTGAATCGGCGGAAGTTTGTCTTTTTCACCAGAGGTGGATCAAAACTTTTGACACCCAACCATTTGGTCAATTGTGCATTAAATATGTCCTAGTATTTTATAAAATTGATTTGGTCCAATTTTGCAACAATTATTTGGGTGGTCCTTCACAAAAAACCCTCCTTTTGGGCACTCGAAAAATGGAAAATGGTTTTTTCATCCAAAGAAAATGAAAACTTCCTTAGGTAACATTGTTTGCCATTCCAATATGCACCCTTGTGCACAATAGGAGATCATTTTTTGAATTTTTCATGTGAAAAAGTAGAAAAAAAGAATGCTCAGGGATTCTTTTTTGAAACATAAATTGTCTTTTTGATGAGAGGTGAATCTAAAGCATTTTACATTTTAAGATTTGGTCAATTGTACATAAAATGTTGTCTTATAGTTTTGGAAAATGGTGTGGTGCCATTTAGAAAGAAATATTTGGTAGATTCTTCACAAAAAAAGAATTTTGTCACTCCGAAAATAGAAAATGATTTTTCCCCCTAAAAACTCATTTCTCATAACACTTTTTGAAGATATTTGTCTTATTCCAATTCCAAGTTTGTTAGTTTTCCTAAAAAACTAGGTCACATTTGCTGACACAATGAGAATGTTTTTATTTTTTTGAATTCTCATATCATAAAACTTTTTATATGATTCAACATCTTATTTTTAATTGATTAAGATCAACTTAGATGGTCATAACGTGTACTGGCCTCTGATTGGTCCATGAGCATGTCATGCGGATCGTGGCTTCAGCACCGTCGGATGCTCCTCTCCAGATCCAGATCCGACGGCAGCCCTTTCTCCCTCACCCCCCTCTTTGTCTGAAAAAAGGAAACTCCCTCCCGCACGCAAACCCTAGCGTCATCTCCCTCTCCAGATCCAGATTCGCCACCCCTCTCCCTCTCCCCTCGCCACCTCGCCTCCCCACTCCCTCTCCCCTCGTCGCCTCGCCTCCCCTCACCGCCGCACCACCCATCGCCTCCCGCACCCCCCCACCCGACCTTCTCCCCCCTCCC
>NC_041388.1:48452077-48509121 GCF_002162155.2 Triticum dicoccoides | reverse complement strand
CCCTCCCCTCCCGTGTCCCCATCCCATCGAAACCCTAAGCGGCGGCAGCCGCCATGGTGAAGGGACGCACGGGGCAGCGCGTCAGGCTCTACGTCCGGGGCACCATCCTCGGCTTCAAGATGTGAGCAGCCCCGTTCTTGGCCATGCTCTCGCCGGATCTGGCGATTCATTTCATGGTGAGATTGGGCGGCGCGCTGATGGCGATGTGGGGGTTGATCTGCAGGTCGAAGTCGAACCAGTATGAGAGCACGTCGCTGGTGCAGGTCGAGGGGGTGAACACCAAGGAGGACGTGGCGTGGTACGGTGTCGCCGCGACGGAAGAAGCCTCCTCCGCTCTGCTCTGCTCGCCGGTACGGACTCCCCCCAACCCCTTCCTCCCGCCCTGGTCGGCCGGCCGAGGTTCCGATCGGATCCCCTCTCATGCTTCAGGGAGACGGCGCGAGAAGCTCTTCGGTCAAGCTTAGCTGTCAAGGATTGATTTATGGATGATTCCTTTGGGAACCTTGTTTAAGTTACAATCTTGACATAGTAGCTCTTACTCTACCTGTGTGGCAATCATATTGTGTTTGAATGTAGCATAGTATCTGATTATGGTGTTTTTTTAGGTATTTATCTTTAAAAAAGGGATGTGTACAGTATTAGTATTTCCAGGAATCTGATTATGACACCCTGCTATCATGCCCCCCTAAAACACATGAATTTGTTTTACCTTTCCCCCTTCGTGGTTACTGGTTTTGGACTTAAGGACACACATGCATTAGTCGTTAGTATTCACGTTTTATTTCTTTTTGCAGGATAGTTAGTATTCACTTTGCTGTTCTGCTTTATACCTGTGGTTAGTCTACTTACTGTTTCTGGACTTGAGGGCACACTTGTGTTGTGTGGTGGTATTTTACTTTTCTGTTTGGTTCTATACCTGTCCATGGTGTATATATGAATGTCCTGAAATCAAATAACCTTCATAGGATAGGAAATTGGTAGTTTAGCTCATATAGATGATCTTATAGTGAACAGCTTCAGTTGTTTGATGCATGTTGCTGCCATTTATCGCTGCATCTATGTTCATTCAGTATTAGTAGCTCCTTGGATCTGTGCCCATGCATTGTATGCTCTTCTTTCCATATATTTACTGCATTTCTATATGGCAATGAGCTTACCCTCTGCTGTCTTGTTTCCATGAGCTTACCCTATGTTCATTCAATATTTGACTGTTTTCAGTCATCTTGCAGTTTCTGGGACGAGCGGGAGCACGAAGTGCTTTGGCTGTTCGGCAACTCTGAGTGACCACGCTACAGGGCAGGTGCCATGGCGGCAGGTACTTGTGTGGTGAGAAGCAACCTCCGGCTGATCATCAGGAAAGGAAGCAAGCATGAGTATTAGTATTTCTGTGATGCTGATGCTCATTGTTGTTGTTGCCCTTTTTAGTTGAAACCCACAAATACAGTTAGAATTTGCCTTGAGATATCTATGTGTGAGTGTCAATACAACTTCTTCAAGGGAATTATCCGGGCCTAACTTATGTGGATGTAGATGCATATTACTACTACTCAATAACCTTCATCTAGTCATCGTTACTGTATGATTAATTCAGAACTAGGATTTTGTTTAAGTAGCTACTGAATCTGCTTGCTTGGTTATGGCAGACATACATGTCTTACAAATTCGTTATTCTTTTTTGAAGCTGAGCTAGGCTACTGCAGTTCCAGCAAAAAACAGGGGAGCTGCTCTTTTTGTTCTTCACTAATAAATTCTTGTTTGAATGCATATCCTGGGGGTGGTGAAGCTGGGAGCCTTTCCTCCCCATAAAAATACTTTGCTCTTCATCATGAGCAATGCTCTTATATAATTAGCTGCTAGGAGTGTTTATATACTTGATCACCACACCTCTACTATTCTAGTTACTTTTGCTTTCTTCTCTATAGTTGTCCAGGGCATAACAGTTTTATGTGTGGCTTGTTATTTTGTTACCAGCCTACTTTCTTGTGCTCCTGGTCGAGTCTTGTGGAGAAGCAGGGCGAATCGGGCATCATCTCACTTGTGCCTCTGTGGTAAGAATAGAACCCCACTCTCGCTTGATGTGCATGTATTAGTACAACAAAGCATTCTTACATGGTGATTGTTAGCGACACAACAATTATCTTGCAACATAGCTTGCCAAATTGCTTGCTTGCTTACTATATAACCTGTACTACTAAACATGTTATCCTACTCCATGATGTTGTATCATTTGCAAATACTCCTGGACATCATCTCCCATTAGCTATAATCTGTACCTCTAAAAGAGGAGTATAAACTGGACTAATCTGTACTCTATTATGCTTGAGACTTGATCCAGCTGTATTAATTGTTGCCAGTGATGTTATTATCTACTCTAGTGGCTGATGAATCTGTACCTGCCATACCATGTGGAATGACTAATGAATCTGTACCCGAATACCATGTGTAATGATTGTTATTTTTGCATCATTTAAACATTTTTTTCTGCTATATAGTTTCTCACTCATGATTGATCTACTGCAGGTGAATGAGGTTTTCAAATGTTGGAAGGAGGAGGACAATAGGAACTTCTGTTATGTCTTAGCATCTAAATTTTTGTTTTAATTTTCTTTGTTGTAGAATAGTTTTGTTTGGCAGTTACTGTTTCTGGGATGTAAAGATATCTTAGATATGTATTGCTGGAATGAATGGTTGTAATATAATAACATTGCATGTTGCCCAAGATAGCTTGTGGTGTGATGTGTGGTAATGTCAATGGCATAATAACTTTTTTGGATTGGATCAATTTTTCGGAACTGGGCTAGGCCCGAGTTATATTGGACAATTATTTTTGAGGGAAAATAATGAGAGGCCCGGCAAAGAAATGGCCCAGAAAAATACATGATCAAAAAGAAAATATGTTGTTAAAAGGGCCACACAAAGAAATCAATAAGGCTAAATTGTTGAGCCAGGCCCATGTAGCTAGAGAAAATTAATAGAGAAAATATACAGTAAAAAGGCTGAATTGTTGGGCTAGGCCCATGTAGAAAACCGAATTGGACCGGGCTGAATCTTGTGCCACATCAGCTTGCCACGCTGGATGCCTATGTGGCTTGGGGAGGTTGCTAGTGACCAAAACGCCACAGTAGGAATATTTTGGTCGTAAACGTCTTCGACCATTCTAGAAGAAAGGTCACTATAGTCAGTTTACGACCGCCAGCTTTTGACCTTCTGTTTTTGGTCACAAAAAGGTCACAAATGGAAATTTGTGACCTTTCAGTGACCAATAGTGGTGGTCACAAGTTAACATATTTCTTGTAGTGGATATTTAGGCTGGCGTGCATGGGAAATCAAAGCTACAAAATGACTCAGCATGTTAAGGATACATACAAAATACAATAAAAAGTGATAAAAACAAATCTGCAGCAACTCACGACCACGAACACGTATTCTTAGTGAGCAAGTGAGTGAACCCACCACGGCAGGCTAGCACCGAGGGACAAGGGTGACAACTGCCTCCCCATCCAGTGCCTACTGATTCTGCTGGCGCCACTTTCATCCTGAGCACACCAGTACCGCTCATGTGTTGCATAGAAACTATGAATTGAAATTATCATCGAAAGCATGAAAAATGGTAATGTTCCTCTCCACTCCCCTCCCTCAAATACCCAATTCATGGTTGCCTTGCTACATTTAGCATAGCTCTGATGTGCAATGTTGTCTCCTCCAACGCTTAACAAATTCATTGTAGCTCACAACTGGACAGGCCTTGCGGGTTGAAGAAAACTATCCAAACCTGAATAGAAACAACAAAATGAGGACAACTTATAAGAAACGGAAAAGCGAGGAAGCACACACCTACATGCCCAAACAGAATATAAGATGCAACTACACTATATAATTTACTCATTAAAGGAGGCATCACTCTCCTGTTCAAGTCTTAGATGTAATTTAGATCGGACAATAATAATGCAAACCTGCACATTGAATTTGTGGCAATTGAGACAAAACAATATGCACTAAGAAGTATTAATTATATGCATCTATTGTACTATTAGCTTGCAAAAGCAAAATCACTCGACTATACGGAAGCCTCGAGTAACATCCTCTGGGACTGGACCTTCAAAAAGGACTACTATACCATAGTGGCGGATCCAGGAAATCAACTTCAGGTGTTCAAATAAAATTCACCCTAACAGATAAGTCCATTTTCCCATGGTAATACAAATTGTTCACAAAAAAACCAATATCTCAAAAGAGAAGAAAACTACAAAGAGCTATATATCTAAATCCAAAGATAATTCATTAGCTTATCTTTTACTAATGAATTCGATCCAAAGATAATTATTTGTTATTTTTAAATCAACAGTCTCCCTCTTTACTAATGTGGTCATGTACAGAGCTATATATCTAAATCCAAAGATAATTCATTTGCTTATTTTTTTACTAATGATTCGATCCAAAGATAAGTATTTGTTGTTTTTAAATCAATAGTCTCCCTCTTTACTAATGTGGTCATGTACAGAGCTATATCTCTCTCAATGACTAAATGCAAACATAAGCTACACATGTACATGGCGCTCATCCCGTGACCCATTTGTGCTGCTGTTGCATCTCCACTGGCGGTGGTGGGCATGGCACTGCACGGCTTGACCATGGGGGCTCCATCCTATCCGTGTCCGGTGTCGGCGGCTTGGTCAAGCTCTCCATCGGCACAGCCACACGCCGCACAGAGGTCAGAGCCCCGTGTCCCCGTGCTCGTTCAACTCTGGTGCTGCTGGATTTGCTGAATTTAGACTGACTTTTTTAGGGGCATTTGGACTGAGTTGAGCTGCTGAGTATCTCTAGTGTAGTCCTGCGTGAGATCTCTAAAAAGATCTCATGAAGATCAAGTATGCACCAGTCTTCAGTTCATATGTGTTTATCACAGCTTATGATAGTTCATATGTGTTCATCACGGCTTGTGATTTCTGGGAAAATCTCTCAATGTGCTTCTCAATATCGTTGGCTTGGTAAGTGTAGCAGTAACCGCTCTACGTACATGGTTGCAGACAAAGTACAACGTAGGTTCACAATTTTTCTAGATCTAATGTTTTTGAACCTAGGGATATGTATACAGTAAGAAAGTTTCTTACCGGCGCAATGGTCATGGTCGTGGTCGCGGTAGCAGACGTCGAGGTCTTCACGGCGCCACCGCTCTCCTTCCACGTCTCCACCAAGTTCAGAGACGGTGCGGCAGTGGCGGACCCGTCACCGTCCTTAAGGTCCGTCATCTTTCAAGCCGGCCACGATGGCCAACCTCGATGCAGGCTTCGTCTTCTTCGGCTATGCGGTGGTGGATGCCTTTCTCTCCCTCGAAAACACCATGACGGCCACCGTAGACCCTTCCCTGCCAGCCGGCATGGTCGCCATCGCAGGCATCACCTTCCCGTCCATCCCGCACTCGCCGGCTGCCTCTTCCGCGACCCTCTACACAACTACAAGGCTCCTGCTTCCATGAAAAGGCAATATAATTTATATTCACCAAGAAGCAACAGAAGTAAGATCACTATATTAAATCCCGATGAACCATTTATGCCGAGATACATACGGAGCAACACATTAGTTAAACTAAATCTAGCAATATAGTACACTTGGCACCGGGTAAACCCCAGATTAAACAATGTGGTAGATAGTTGTTTACCTGAATGACTTGCTAGCTGTCAGTGTCAAAACCGGCGGATCTCGGGTAGGGGGTCTCGAACTGTGCGTCTAAGGTCGATGGTAACAAGAGATAGGGGACACGATGTTTACCCAGGTTCAGGTCCTCTCTATGGAGGTAATACCCTACTTCCTGCTTGATTGATCTTGATGAATATGAGTATTACAAGAGTTGATCTACAACGAGATCGTAATGGCTAAATCCTAGAAGTCTAGCCTGTATGACTATGGTAATGAGTATCTCCTTCCGGACTAAGTCCTCCGGTTTATATAGACACCGGGGAGATCTAGGGTTACACAAGGTCGGTTATAGAGAAAGGAATCTACATATCCAGTCGCCAAGCTTGCCTTCCACGCCAAGGAGAATCCCATCCGGACACAGGTACGGTCATCGGTCTTCGTATCTTCACAGCCCATCAGTCCGGCCCATGGCTAATAGGCCGGACGCCCGAGGACCCCTTAGTCCAGGACTCCCTCACTAGCAGCTGCTAGAAATGACTTTTTAGGCTTTGTGAGATTTTTCTCTATATACAGAAGTATGTGACGTTTCTCTCATAGCAAACAACCATTTTTCCCTTGAAAGCAAACAACCGATCCTTCTCTTCTTACCTTAAAAAAACAATTCACCCTCTCACTCATCGCACGATGCAACGGTCACACTCACATCTCAATACCCTGGCGTGCTCTGCCCACCACGGCTTCTCATTGTCGCCTCCCCTCGATGCCACGTCATTTAGCTCGCACCTTGCTCTCAGCGCCACGCCCCCTCCTCTCCATGACATCGCCCGCCCCCTCCTCTCCCCTCCATGACATCCCAGGTCGATTCCCGATGCCAAGGATTGCACACCATCATAGCCGAGGGTGACCACCACGACGACACAACCTGCTGCTAACCACAACGCCGCACCTTCTCCAACAACATATTCCTCTGGTGTTTGTAGATGATGGATGCTAATTTGTAATTGCCAAAGAAACAACCTGTGTAGCTTCCTGTTTGACAGCATAGTAGTCAGAGAAATAACCTTGCATACCTAGTTCACATGGTCATGATATCATGATTAAACTAGATTTCTGGGGGTGACGCCGGACTGTCTTTCGGCCGAGGGCTCGGAAAATATGTCCGTCACCAACTCGGAAGTGGAGAGCGCCATGAATCATCGGTGCTTGAGGGCCATTTTACGAGCCCCCCGCTGTTCGAAAGAGGCATTTGATGCCTTCAGCTCGACTGATGCATATATGCGAGCTGCTCAAGATGGGCTTGGCAAAGCCATAAAGCAGCATTTGACGGACGTGCGGGTAAGGTTTATTTTGTCTGAAAAGGATAAGCACATGCTAGTAGCCCCCGAGACTGAAAGCAGTTGGCACAAGTGATTTAAGGATCAATCTATAACCAGGTTCTGACGGAGAGGAACAACCTGCTAGCTCAAGAGTTGGAGCAGTGTCGGACACAACTAAATGCTTCTACCGCCGAACTGAAAGAGTCCAAGAAGGCATCTCCTGGTAAAGTTCCCCTCCATCGAGGAATAACAGGTATACAATAGCTGTGCTAATACTAGTGCTTATCTCATAATAGGACCATCAGGTCAACTGGAAGAGAAGTTGAAGACTGCTCAAGCGGGAGAGAAAGAGGCAAAAAGACTACATGCTGCAGGCAAACGGGTGTTGACCCGAGTCAGACAGGAGAAAAACAAACTCCAAGATTCAAATACCAAACTGGGCGAAGAATTGAAAGATGTGCGAGCCCAGCTAGCCGACGCCGTGAAGGAGAATAAAAAGCTGTGAGGCGGCATATTCAGTACGTGGCCGGATTGAACTTATAGCAGCTTGGGGTAAAAGTAGCTGATATAGCTGTGATTGCAGGTATGTTGACGGGCCACCCCGAAGAGGAGGTGTCCGGATCATCAGGTGATCACCTGCAAGAGCTGTCGCAGTTGCACGAGCGAGCTCGGCAGGCAATGCAGAGTGTAGCTAAGGCCTTATGGCCATCCGACTCCCCTCCAGGGAGTATGGAGAAGCTTGTAGAGATGTTCAAGGGAGCGCGGCGGCGTATCTGACTATGGAAGATATTGGCGTGCCAAGAGGGTGCGCGAGAAGCCTGGGCCATGGTAAAAACACGATATACCAAGCTGGATCCGAATCACATGGCCCGGGTCGGACCGCTAGGGTCAAATAGGGAAGAAATTCCCGTTAGTTTGGTATTTAACCAAGTAGAAGTAGCCGCCAAGTATTCCCAACAGGATTGTAAGTTAGATAGCCTGCTGGACGGCATAGAGGAGGAAGTTTTTGAGTCCAAGTGACTATGTACTTTCCTTTGCATATGTAGCTCTAGCTGAAAACGATTGTCATGGCGGACCTTTTCGCTTCAACCTCTCGACCCGAAGGTGCGGAGTGTTTCCGAATACCAGAACGGCCAAGTAGACCGGGTATGCATGGAAACCAGGCGTAGGGGTCATAGTTTCTTGAACAGACAATTATCCGGCTAGTTATGTTATATTACATTAAGAGTGTAAGAAACATCTACCCGAGAGAATAATACCGTTAAGGGTTCCTTTCCCTGGGTGTGCATGCATCGATGTGCATGTCCGAACTGTGATGAAGAAATCACAATGTGTATAGCTTCCGGGGGTTCACGATGGGACAAATGCAAAAAACATCTTTAGTTCAACGACTGAATATTCTCTTAAGAACGCTAGCTTTCGGCTTCACCCAATCCGAGGTACACATCCGAATGACCCGGTAGTAACAATCACAGATGTGCTTCCTTTATGCCCTAGCCAAACTATCGGGAACGTAGGGCATAAGCACAGGAGCCAGGCAACCCAGCTTGGCCAAAACTTAAGTCATATCGATGCATATAATGGCGAAGAAAAGGTACATATGGGAAAAACGCATATGTGAGGAGTTTGACACTCAGAAGGTAACAATAGCAAGCTTCTATCCAAGAAGCCCCCAGGTATAATAGACGTACATACTTCAAGACGTATGCGTCGGGGGTGTATGGTCTAACCACCCGAAAGCTTATAAGGCTAGAAATAAAAACAAAAAGAGAGAGAAAAAATAATGGAAAAGTTGGGGGAAGGAAACGAACAAAGATTTCCGCGCTAGGCATAGAATCTTTGGAGTCTGGCCGGGTTCCAGGGGTTCGGCTCTAATCAACTGTCTGAGGCATCACGCCGGCGGTATGCCCCTCCGGTGACAACTTCGTCGATGATGAAGGGACCCTCCCACTTGGGCTTGAGTTTGTCCTTTTTCTTCTCCAGCAGGCGTAGAACGAGTTCGCCGACGTTGTAAGTTTTGGCCCACACCTCTCTACTTTGATACCTGCGAGCCTGCTGTTGATAAAATGCAGAATGGGCTTTTGCAACATCGCGCTCCTCCTCCAGGGCATCTAAGTTGTCCTGCCAATCGAGCTTGGCCTCTCTCTCTCTTCGTACATGCGCACCCGAGGTGAGTCATGACTAATGTCGCAGGGCAGTACTGCCTCTGCGCCGTACACCATGAAGAAAGGTGTGTATCTGGTGGTGTGATTGGGCGTGGTCCGTAGCCCCCAGAGTACGGAGTCGAGCTCCTCAACCCAGTGCTTGTTTGACTCTTTCAAAGACTGCACCAGTCTGGGCTTAATGCCGCTCATAATAAGACCATTGGGTCTTTCTACCTGACCATTTGTTTGTGGATGATATACAGAGGCATAATCGATCTTGATGCCCAGATTAGCGCACCAAGTTTTCACTTCGTCGGCTGTAAAATTGGAGCCGTTATCAGTGATGATGATGTGCGGAACACCGTAACGGTGTACAACGCCGGATATAAAGTCTATTACTGGCCCGGACTCGGCCGTTTTGACTGGTTTTGCCTCTATCCACTTGGTGAATTTGTCCACCATGACTAGCAAATATTTCTTCTTCTGGCTTCCTCCTTTAAGGGGTCCGACCATATCCAGTCCCCAGACCGCCAAAGGCCAAGTGATGGGGATTGTTTGTAGGGCGGTGGGGGGCATATGGCTTTGGTTGGTGAAGAGTTGGCATCCAACGCAACGTTGGACAAGGTCATGTGCATCCGCTCGGGCCATCGGCCAATACAATCCTGTACGGAAGGCCTTGCTAACAAGGGCCCAAGCTGCGGCGTGGTGCCCGCCGAGACCGGCATGAATCTCAGCCAGTAGCTGCCGCCCCTCCTCCTTGGAGATACATCTTTGAAGGACTCCGGTAGCGCTTTTCTTATAGAGTTCTCCGTCGTGAACCTTGTAGGCCTTCGAACGCCGAACAATACGGCGGGCCTCATTCTGGTCCTCAGGAAGCTCCTTCCTGTTGAGGTAGGCCAGGTAGGGTTCGGTCCACGGGGCAATTATTGCCATGATGAGATGCGCTGACGGTGTTATTTCGGTGGCTGAGCCTCCGATGATGTCGGTGTTTTCGGAATCTGGGGTTATGTTCGGGTCCGGACTAGTGTTACCGTTTTCCCCCTGCCACACCACGGATGGCTTGAAAAGCCTTTCCAGAAAGATATTAGGTGGGACGGGGTCGCGCTTAGCGCCGATACGAGCAAGAACGTCCGCCGCTTGATTACTCTCTCGAGCCATTTGATGGAACTCGAGCCCCTCGAACCGAGCCGACAATTTTATGACGGCATTACGATAAGCTACCATCTTAGGATCTTTGGCATCAAAGTCTTAATTTATTTGAGATATTTTGAGGTTTGAGTCCCTGCACACTTCCAGGCGTTGTATGCCCATGGAGACAGCCATTCAGAGACCGTGCAATAAGGCTTCGTATTCAGCTACGTTGTTGGAGTCTGTGTATAGTATTTGGAGTATGTACTGAACAACGTCTCCAGTAGGGGACGTTAAAACGACACCCGCTCCTAGCCCTGCCAGCATTTTGGAGTCATCAAAGTACATAACCCAATTGGAATATGTGCAGTACTCTTTAGGGAATTCGGGCTCTGTCCATTCGGCGACGAAGTCAGCCAGTACTTGGGATTTGATAGCTCGATGTGGTTTGTATGTAATATCAACTGGAAGAAGCTCAATGGCCCATTTGGCAATCTGGCTCATGGCATCGTGGTTGTTTATTATGTCGTTGAGTGGTACTATAGAAGCCACCATAATCGAGCACTCTTGGAAGTAGTGATGGAGCTTTCGGGATGCCATGAAGACCTCGTATGCTATATTTTGATAATGGGGGTACCGGGGTTTGCATGGTGTAAGGACAGTGGATATGTAGTATACTGGCTTCTGAAGCTGGAATTTGTGCCCGGCCTGGTCTTGTTCAACGACGAGCATGGCACTCACCACTTGATGTGTTGCCGATATGTATAATAACATCGGTTCACCGACGTCTAGCGCGGCCAGGATTGGGTTGCTCGCCATAATGGTTTTTATTTCTTCCAGTCTGGCTGTCACCGCGTCCGTCCACTCGAAGTGATCGGTTCGCCGTAGAAGGCGATAGAGTGGCAGTGCCTTTTCTCCCAATCTGGAGATAAAGCGGCTTAGAGCTGCCACACAACCCGCAAGTTTTTGGACTTGTTTAAGGTCTGTTGGCGTAGCCAATTGTGACAGAGCTCGGATTTTGGCTGGATTTGCTTCAATTCCTCTGTTGGAAACGATGAAGCCCAGCAGTTTTCCAGCGGGGACGCTGAAAACGCACTTTTCCGGATTGAGTTTAATGTCACACACGCGGAGGTTGTCGAATGTGAGACGTAAATCGTCTATTAATGTCTCGATGTGCCTGGTTTTGATGACGACATCGTCGACATAAGCTTCAACTATCTTGCCGATCTGTTTATCCAGGCATGTTTGAATCATGCGTTGGTATGTGGCGTCGGCGTTCTTAAGCCTGAAGGGCATGGTGTTGAAGCAGAATGGCCCATATGGGGTAATGAATGATGTTGCAGCTTGATCATACTCCTTTATTTTTATTTGATGGTATCCGAAATATGCATCAAGGAAACACAATGAGTCGTGTCCTGCGGTAGCATCGATGATTTGATCGATGCGGGGGAGAGGGAAGGGATCTTTAGGGCAAGCCTTGTTGAGGTCTTTAAAATCGACGCACAGGCACCAGGATTTGTCCTTCTTTAGTACCATCATTAAGTTTGCCAGCCAATCCGGATGTTTTATTTCTCTAATGAATCCGTCCTCAATTAGCTTCGCTCACTCCTCTCCCATGGCTTGCCGTTTGGGTTTGGGAAAGTGCCGCAGTGCTTGTTTGACTGGTTTATATCCCTTTAATATATTGAGACTATCCTCGGCCAGTTTACGTGGGATTCCAGGCATATCGGAAGGGTGCCAGGCGAATATATCCCAGTTTTCGCGAAGGAAATCCCGTAGCGCGGCGTCGATCATTGGGTCTAGTTGTGCTCCAATAGATGTTGTCTTCTTGGGGTCCATTGGGTGGACCTGGAATTTGACTATTCCTTCTGCCGGCTTGAAGGAGGTCGATTTTGGGTTGTTTGTCTAAGATCACATCGTTTTATTCCACTGTACAGTGCATTGCGGTTAATTCTTCGGCCACGAGGGCTTCAGATAATGCCTCAAGGGCCAGGGATGCGGTTTTATTTTCGGCGCGGAGTGCTATGTCCGGATCACTAACAAGTGTGATTATGCCGTTTGGTCCGGGCATTTTGAGCTTCATGTACCCGTAATGAGGTATAGCTTGGAAGCGTGTAAAAGCGTCCCGCCCCAGGAGGGCGTGGTATCCGTTGTTGAAAGGAGCCACTTGGAAGGTGATCTCTTCAGACCGATAATTCTCCGGCGTGCCGAATACCACGTCAAGTGTGATTTTTCCCGCACACCGCGCCTCCCGACTAGGAATGATTCCTCAGAAAGTCGTGCTGCTTTGCTTGATGCAGCTCTTGTCTATTTCCATTTTGTGGAGTGTATCCTCATAGATGAGGTTTAGTCCGCTGCCGCCGTCCATGATGACCTTGGCGAGTCTAAAGTTGTCCATGATGAGACTAAGGACTAATGCGGCTGGCGCTCGGACTGTCTTGTATTTTGGTTCGTCCCCGGCATTAATGGTTATAGCCGAGTTGTTCCAAGGGTTTATTGCGGCAATTTGACAGACTTCAGCAAGGTCATGGAGTGCCCTTTTGCACTTACTGTTTGAAGTGAATGTCTCGAAGACCGTCAATACTCTGGGGTCGTCGTCTTTTGGAGGGTTTTGATCTGGGACGTTTTTGGTAAGGATGTCCTCGCCGCTCTTGGCTACCTGTCGGAGTATCCAACATGCTCTAAGGCTGTGGTTGGTATGGTGTCCGGTGTTGTGTGTATTTTACATGGGCCATCAAGCCATCCCTCCAGAATGGTTCCATGCTGCGTAATGGATTTATGTCTCTTGGCTATTAGACTGGGTGTGTCATGGGAATGTGTCCTTTTCACCTTGACCAGCGGTTGAGTTGGGACCGATGGGCCCCAACAAGGTGCCTGATCCTTCCAAGCGCTTTCCATTGCGCTGTACTTCTGTACGATATTTGCCAAGTCAGTGAAGTGTAGTTTACGGCGGAGATTAATGGCATTGAGGATTCCTTCATTCGTGCAATTGTTGCAGAACGCAAATATCATGTCCTCGTCGCAACAATCTTTAACCTTATCCTTGACAAGGAGGAACCTGGCCCAGAAGTGGTGGACCGTTTCCTGAGACTGCTATTGTATGCTCATGAGAGCGCTTACGTCTGAGTGGGTGGGTGGAATTGAATTCGGACCCTGACCCGATCGATGATCCGGAGTTTGAAGGTTTTCCAGGCTCGACAGTCCGGGCTCCGGAGTATCTTCTGGTTGTCTATTCCCGATGTCCGATTCTATGTTCGGAAGGCCAGTCACCTCCTTTTGCTGGTGGGTGTCCGGCCCTGCGGGGTCGGCGATCTGGACATAGTCCTTCTTTAGTATAGGGGAAGAGTTACCATCTTGCTCCTCGACTACTCCTACCTGGTGAGTGACCGGTGGAGATTTGATTTCTCTTCGGACGGGTTTAAGCCCGATCCGATCATAATCTGTGGCGATCCCCAGGGCGATGATGCGATCAAGGAGCTCGTTTAAAGACAAAAACTCTGCCGAATCCATCTGCTTGGAGTGTTTGGAGTCGATGCGAAGGGGATTTTCGATGTCCCGAGAAGTCATCGTTCGCTTAATGGCCAAGCGGACGGTCATGGTAAAGCCGCCCAGCCGGAGTGTTTGGCCTGGGGCCAATTCTCCTCCGGCGGTGATATTGTCTTTAAAGACGAGGCGAGTCATCGATCCTGTCGTCGACGGCACAGTAGAACTCTCAATGAAAAAACCAATGTCGGTGTCAAAACCGGCGGATCTCGAGTAGGGGGTCCCGAACTGTGCATCAAAGGTCGATGGTAACAGGAGACAGGGAACATGATGTTTAGCCAGGTTCGGGCCCTCTCTATGAAGGTAACACCCTACTTCGTACTTGATTGATCTTGATGAATATGAGTATTACAAGAGTTGATCTACCATGAGATCGTAATGGCTAAATCCTAGAAGTCTAGCCTGTATGACTATGGTAATGAGTCTCTCCTTTAGGACTAAGTCCTCCGGTTTATATAGACACTGGGGAGATCTAGGGTTACACAAGGTCGGTTACAGAGAAAGGAATCTACATATCCGGTCGCCAAGCTTGCCTTCCACGCCAAGGAGAATCCCATCCGGACACAGGTACGGTCTTCGGTCTTCGTATCTTCACGGCCCATCAGTCCGGCCCATGGCTAACAGGCCGGACACCCGAGGACCCCTTAGTCCAGGACTCCCTCACTAGCAGCTGCTAGAAATGACTTGTTAGGCTTTGTGAGATTTTTCTCTATATACAGAAGTATGTGACGTTTCTCTCATAGCAAACAACTAATTTTCCCTTGAAAGCAAACAACCGATCCTTCTCTTCTCACCTTAAAAAACAATTCACCCTCTCACTCGTCGCACGATGCAACGGTCACACTCACATCTCAATTCCCTGGCGTGCTCTGCCCACCACGGCTTCTCATTGTCGCATCCCCTCGACACCACGTCATTTAGCTCGCACCTTGCTCTCAGCGCCATGCCCCCTCCTCTCCATGACGTCGCCCACCCCCTCCTCTCCCCTCCACGACATCCCAGGCCGATTCTCGGTGCCAAGGACGGCACACCATCATAGCCGAGGGTTACCACCACGACGACACAACCGGCTACTCACCACAACGCTGCACGTTCTCCAACAACATATTCCTCTGGTGTCTGTAGAAGATGGATGCTGATTTGTAATTGCCAAAGAAACAACCAGTGTAGCTTCCTGTTTGACAGCATAGTAGTCAGAGAAATAACCTTGCATACCTAGTTCACATGGTCATGATATCATGATTAAACTGGATTTCTTTTGCTATGATAATAAAATTAACCATAGTGGTCTCTACAGTTCAGAAAGAAGTGGTTAATTTGGCGCAAGATAGATAACATAATTCTGAAGAAAAAAACTCCATAATTTTTTTCAGCCAAACCAAAAAATAATTTAGTTAGAGGAGATAGTAAATAAAATACCCCTTCAATTCTAGAATTGTTATAGAGGCGTCACAACTATGCTACTACTACACAAATGTATGAAACTTTTTGAAATTAAATTATCATATCTAAACTCAAAACATTGGGGCATCCTTAATTCATACATTCAGAGCAATGCAAACCTCCTAAACATGCTGGACCTATGTGCTAGAAACTTCTAAAAAAATGTAAAGAAATAGCAAATTCATGAACCATACATGACCTAATTAAGCCCTAGTAAGGATAAATTAGTGTCTATATGAATGCAACCATGTATGTTTTATCTCTGTGTCTTCTACGTAATCCAATTCATATGATACCCTTGGTTTTCCTGAACTTGATGGGTAACAAACAGTCTTCAAATATCCCGAGGGAAGAAAATTATTTGAAAGCTGCACTCTAACCTGCAACCATAAGGGGAGAAATTAAAATACACATTTTCTATTAAAAATTATCACCATGATCTTAAATAAGCAAATAGAGCATTAATCATTTTACACCGTGAGGAATACAAAACAAATGAGGTACGGGGCGACTTCGCGGGCGACAACATGGGCGGTCTCTCCTGCCGGGGAACAGCGGGTAGGAGGGTGATTCTGGGACTCTGGGTGCTCTACGACGCCGCTGGAGACGCAGATGACAAGAACGGTGACTCAGACGGCAAGGAGTCGCCGGCGAGTTCGCCGACACCGACGGACGCGATTTGCGAGGCATTCCGGGTTGGTTACTCCGAGAAGGAGGTGTCACTGCTTGTCGACTTGGCGATCCCCTGCGACGATCTGGCTAGGCAGGGATTGAAGGAGGAAGACACCGTCGAGATAGTCCGTCGGGTCGTCCGTCGTTGTACAACGGCTTCGGCGATCAGGCCTTGGCGAGGTCCTCTACCCAAGGTGAGACTCCCCAAACCTACCTTGTCTGATTATTTCGAGGCGGGGGCGTGGAAGTTGGTTCAGAGAAGGAAGAAGAAGAAGCTGGCAGCGGCGGCGGTGCCGACACCGGTGGTAGGTTGGATGAGATCCGTGCAGCGCGGATCCAGCGTTTGAATTTCCTGTTGGGCTCTGGTGGGCCTGATGTGGATGCTATGGCTGGGGGCCGGTTTGCTGATGGGTGTGAGGCCCAGAAATTGCCGGTATAGAGTGGGCCGGGTTAGCTAGGTCAGAGGTGCCCGCTTCCGGACAGGCGCCGGAGTTGCCCGGTCAGGTTGTCGACGCGGTGACGGCGCTGGCTAATGCTGTGGTGCCGGTGCCCGTGACTGAGCCCTTGGTGACGGGTGCGGTCAGTGCCGCCGACAAGACAGATGCACATAGAGCTTCAAAGTGGGCTCGTAAAAAGGAGAAGATGTTGTGTTATCGATGTAGTGAGAGGGGCACTTTATAGCTGAATGTGTGACTGGGTTATGTGATACTTGCCTCAAGCCAGCGCATGACACGGGGGAGTGCCTGATACTGCGTGATCATATGCCGAGTATTACCATTTATGGAGTTTATTGTGCCGGGTTGATGTTTTTTGAGTCTCCTAGTGCGAGGGAGATCCCATAGGAGCCCCAGAGCACCACCATGGGGATTGTCAAAGTCACAAAAAGTGATGTGTCTGAGGCTCAGATTATGCGGAGGCTCAGTGAGTTAGCTCCAGGTAATTTTCAGTGGGAGCTTATTCTACTCAGGCCTATATGTATAAGGTTGATTTCCCTACAGCAGAGGACTTCGAGCGTCTTCTAAGTTTTGGGTTGTGCAGAGTACCTGGCACTGAGTGCATCCTCGAGTTCCATGAGTGGAAGAGGGTTGAGCCACAGGGCAAGCCTCTCACTCAGGTCTGGTTATGTTTCTCGGGGGCTCCCTCGAAACCGCTTCAGGATGCTCGGGTTGCTGCTAGCTTGGGGATACTGGTCGGGAAGACCGAGAGGGTGGACATGGCCTTTACCCGAGCCAACGGGGTGGCCCGACTGTTGGGGAACGCAGTAGTTTCAAAAAATTCCTACGCACACGCAAGATCTATCATGGTGATGCATAGCAACGAGAGGGGAGAGTGTAGTCCACGTACCCTCGTAGACCGTAAGCGGAAGCGTTATGACAACACGGTTGATGTAGTCGTACATCTTCACGATCCGATTGATCCTAGCACCGAATGTACGGCACCTCCGCGATCTGCACACGTTCGGCTCGGTGTGTCCCACGACTCTCAATCCAACTGAGTGTCTAGGGAGAGCTTCGTCAGCACGACGGCGTGATGACGGTGATGATGAAGTTACCGAAGCAGGGCTTCGCCTAAGCACTACAACGATATGACCGAGGTGGAATCTGTGGAGGGGGGCACCGTGCACGGCTAAGACAACTTTCAACTTGTGTTTCTATGGGGTGCCCCTCCCCCGTATATAAAGGAGTGGAGGAGGGGGAGGGTCGGCCCTCTATGGCGTGCCCTGGGAGGAGTCCAACTCCCACCGGGTGTAGGATTTCCCCATATCCCTAGTTGGAGTAGGAGAGAAGCAAGGAGGAGAGAGGGAGAATGAAAGGGGGGCGCCCCCCTTCCCTAGTCCAATTCGGACCCAAGGGGAGGGGGCACGCGGCCTGCCCTGGCCGCCCCTCTCTCTCTCTCTCCACTAAAGCCCATTAGGGCCCATATACTCCCCGGGGGGTTCTGGTAACCCACTGGTACTCCAGTAAATGCCCGAACTCACCCGGAACCATTCCGATGTCCAAACATAGTCATCCAATATATCAATCTTTATGTATCGACCATTTCGAGACTCTTCATCATGTCCGTGATCATATCCGGGACTTTGAACAAACTTCGGTACATCAAAACACATAAACTCGTAATACCGATCGTCACCGAACGTTAAGCGTGCGGACCCTACGGGTTCCAGAACTATGAAGACATGACCGAGACTCATCTCCGGTCAATAACCAATAGCGGAACCTGGATGCTCATATTGGTTCCTACATATTCTACGAATATATTTATCTGTCAAACCGCACAACAACATACTTAGTTCCCTTTGTCATCGGTATGTTACTTGCCCAAGATTTGATCGTCGGTATCTCAATACCTAGTTCAATCTCGTTACCGACAAGTCTCTTTACTCGTTCCGTAATGCATCATCCCGCAACTAACTCATTAGTCACAATGCTTGCAAGGCTTATAGTGATGTGCATTACCGAGAGGGCCCAAAGATACCTCTCTGATACTTGGAGTGACAAATCATAATCTCGATCTATGCCAACTCAACAAACACCATCGGAGACACCTGTAGAGCATCTTTATAATCACCCAGTTACATTGTGACGTTTGATAGCACACTAAGGGCGAGTTCTTTTGCTAGCTTTTTTGGGCTTCCAGAATAAGCTGCCCCCTACCCAGCTTATTCTAGAAGCCCAACCAAAATTTTCTTTTTAGAAGCCTACTAGTCAAGTCTCAACTACTAGGCTTCTAAAAAATAAATTTGGTTGGGCTTCTAGAATAAGCTAGGTAGGGGGCATCTTTTCGCAGCTTATTCTAGAAGCCACCAAAAGAACTAGCCCTAAGTGTTCCTCCGGTATTCAGGAGTTGCATAATCTCATAGTCATAGAAACATGTATAAGTTATGAAGAAAGCAATAGCAACAAACTAAACGATCATCGTGCTAAGCTAACGGATGGGTCAAGCCAATCACATCATTCTCTAATGATGTGATCCCGTTTATCAAATGACAACTCTTTGTCCATGGCTAGGAAACTTAACCATCTTTGATTAACGAGCTAGTAAAGTAGAGGCATACTAGTGACACTCTGTTTGTCTATGTATTCACACATGTACTAAGTTTCTGGTTAATACAATTCTAACATGAATAATAAACATTTATCATGATATAAGGAAATATAAATAACAACTTTATTATTGCCTCTAGGGCATATTTCCTTCAGTCTCCCACTTGCACTAGAATCAATAATCTAGATTAATTGTAATGCTTCTAACATCCATGGAGTCTTGGTGCTGATCATGTTTTGCTCGTGAGAGAGGCTTAGCCAACGGGTCCGCAACATTCAGATCCGTATGTATCTTGCAAATCTCTATGTCTCCTTCCTTGACTTGATCGCAGATGAAATTGAAGCATCTCTTGATGTGCTTGGTTCTCTTGTGAAATCTGGATTCCTTTGCCAAGGCAATTGCACCAGTATTGTCACAAAAGATTTTCATTGGACCCGATGCACTAGGTATGACACCTAGATCGGATATGAACTCCTTCATCCAGACTCCTTCATTTGTTGCTTCCGAAGAAGCTATGTACTCCGCTTCACACGTAGTTCCCGCCACGACGCTCTGCTTGGAACTGCATCAATAGACAGCTCCACCATTCAATAAAAATACATATCCGGATTGTGACTTAGAGTCATCCTGATCAGTGTCAAAGCTTGCATCGACGTAACCGTTTACGACGAGCTCTTTGTCACCTCCATAAATGAGAAACATATCCTTAGTCCTTTTCAGGTATTTCAGGATATTCTTGACCGTTGTCCAGTGATCCACTCCTGGGTTACTTCGGTACATCCCTGCTAAACTAATAGCAAGGCACACATCAGGTCTGGTACACAGCATTGCATACATGATAGAACCTATGGCTGAAGCATAGGGAATGACTTTCATTTTCTCTCTATCTTCTACAATGGTTGGGCATTGAGTCTGACTCAACTTCACACCTTGTAACACAGGCAAGAACCCTTTCTTTTCTTGATCCATTTTGAACTTCTTCAAAACTTTGTCAAGGTATGTGCTTTGTGAAAGTCCAATTAAGCGTCTTGATCTATTTCTATGGATCTTGATGCCTAATATATAAGCAACTTCACTAAGGTCTTTCATTGAAAAATTCTTATTTATGCTATTCAGAAATTTGGTATCATTTCCGATCAACAATATGTCATCCACATATAATATCAGAAATGCTACAGAGCTCCCACTCACTTTCTTGTAAATACAGGCTTCTCCAAAAGTCTGTATAAATCCATATGATTTGATCACACTATCAAAGCGTATATTCCAAATCCGAGAGGCTTGCACTAGTCCATAAATGGATCGCTGGAGCTTGCACACTTTGTTAGCACCTTTTGGATCGACAAAACCATATGGTTGCATCATGTACAACTCTTCTTTAAGATATCCATTAAGGAATGCAGTTTTGACATCCATTTGCCAAATTTCATAATCATAAAATGCGGCAATGGCTAACGTCATTCGGGCGGCCTTAAGCATCGCTACGGGTGAGAAGGTCTCATCGTAGTCAACTCCTTGAACTTGTCGAAAACCTTTCGCAACAAGTCGAGCTTTGTAGACAGTAACATTACCATCGGTGTCAGTCTTCTTCTTGAAGATCCATTTATTCTCTATGGCTTGCTGATAATCGGGCAAGTCAACCAAAGACCATACTTTGTTCTCATACATGGATCCCATCTCAGATTTCATGGCCTCAAGCCATTTTGCGGAATCTGGGCTCATCATCGCTTCCTCATAGTTTGTAGGTTCGTCATGGTCAAGTAACATGACTTCCAGAACAGGATTACCGTACCACTCTGGTGCAAATCTTACTCTGGTTGACCTACGAGGTTCTGTAGTAACTTGATCAGAAGTTTCATGATCATCATCATTAGCTTCCTCACTTACTGATGTAGGAATCACTGGAACTGATTTCTGTGATGAACTACTTTCCAATAAGGGAGTAGGTATTGTTACCTCATCAAGTTCTACCTTCCTCCCACTCACTTCTTTCGAGAGAAACTCCTTCTCTAGAAAGGATCCATTCTTAGCAACGAATATCTTGCCTTCGGATCTGTGATAGAAGGTGTCCCCAACAGTCTCCTTTGGGTATCCTATGAAGACACATTACTCTGATTTGGGTTCGAGCTTATCAGGTTGAAGCTTTTTCACATAAGCATCGCATCCCAAAACTTTAAGAAATGACAACTTATGTTTCTTGCCAAACCATAGTTCATAAGGCGTCGTCTCAACAGATTTATATGGTGCCCTATTAAACGTGAATGCAACCATCTCTAAAGCATAACCCCAAAACGATAGCGGTAAATCAGTGAGAGACATCATAGATCGCACCATATCTAGTAAAGTATGATTACGACGTTCGGACACACCATTATGCTGTGGTGTTCCAGGTGGCGTGAGTTGCGAAACTATTCCGCATTGTTTCAAATGAATACCAAACTCGTAACTCAAATATTCCCCTCCATGATCAGATCGTAGAAACTTTATTTTCTTGTTATGATGATTTTCCACTTCACTCTGAAATTCTTTGAACTTTTCAAATGTTTCAGACTTATGTTTCATCAAGTAGATATACCCATATCTGCTCAAATCATCTATGAAGGTAAGAAAATAACGATACCCGCCGCGAGCATCAACACTCATCGGACCGCATACATCAGTATGTATTATTTCCAACAAGTCTGTTGCTCGCTCCATTGTTCCGGAGAACGGAGTCTTAGTCATCTTGCCCATGAGGCATGGTTCGCAAGCATCAAGTGATTCATAATCAAGTGATTCCAGAAGCCCATCAACATGGAGTTTCTTCATGCGCTTTACACCAATATGACCTAAACGGCTCTGCCACAAATAAGTTGCACTATCATTGTTAAACTTATATCTTTTGGCTTCAATACTATGAACATGTGTATCACTACTATCAGGATTTAGTAAAAATAGACCACTCATCAAGGGTGCATGACCATAAAAGATATTACTCATATAAATAGAACAACCATTATTCTCTGATTTAAATGAATAACCGTCTCGCATCAAACAAGATCCAGATGTAATGTTCATGCTCAACGCTGGCACCAAATAACAATTATTTAGGTCTAAAACTAATCCCGAAGGTAGATGTAGAGGTAGCACGCCAACGGCGATCACATTGACTTTGGAACCATTTCCCACGTGCATTGTCACCTCGTCCTTAGCCAATCTTTGCTTAATCCATAGCCCCTGTTTCGAGTTGCAAATATTAGCAACAGAACCAGTATCAAATACCTAGGCGCTACTGCGAGAATTAGTAAGGTACACATCAATAACATGGATATCAAATATACCTTTCACTTTGCCATCCTTCTTCTCCGCCAAATACTTGGGGCAGTTCCGCTTCCAGTGACCAGTCTCTTTCAAGTAGAAGCACTCAGTCTCAGGCTGAGGTCCAGACTTGGGCTTCTTCACTTGAGCAGCAACTTGCTTGTTGTTCTTCTTGAAGTTCCCCTTATTCCCTTTACCCTTTTTCTTGAAGCTAGTGGTCTTGTTGACCATCAACACTTGATGCTCCTTCTTGATTTCTACCTCGGCAGCCTTTAGCATTGCGAAGAGCTTGGGAATTGTCTTATACATCCCTTGCATAATATAGTTCATCATGAAGCTCTTGTAGCTTGGTGGCAGTGATTGAAGAACTCTGTACATGACACTATCATCAGGAAGATTAACTCCAATGTGAAGGTAAAAGAAGCGGAAGATGAAAATATGAATATGAAAGAGAAAAGGAAGCAAAATAAAAAAGAAGGTGATAAGAAAAAATAGGAGAGTCATAGGACCTCTAAGAAGATGGCTAAGTACAAGGACGAGAAAGAGAAGAAAATGAGAGCTAATGAGAATAAATAAATTAAGGAGGAGGGGGTCGGAGGGAAAGGGAGGAAAATGAGAAGAAGGAGAAGGCACATAAAGAAAGAGAGGACGCGAATGAGAATGAGAAAGAAGAGGAGTGGCGAGAAAATAAGAAATATATTGAGGAGCAACAAAAGGAGATAGATGAGCAGAAGGGAAGGAAGGAGACTGATAAAGGGGAGGAAAGAGATGAGAAGGACTAGAATGACAATATTTTCTGCCCTCAATTCTAAAGGACGATTTATCCATGGAACAAGTGGTTGGTTTTCTTGATTCATAAAGAAATTAAAGTGACTAACTCATGTTTGGTGGTCCATTTTTATCTACCATATTTGCATGATTGTTGTCAAGATTCTCTTTTCCATTGAGGTCCACTTTAGGAATGGTGCTTACTAATTTGACAAAGTTAAGATTGTACATAGTCTTTTTCATCACAATTTTTGTTCGAGTAGTTATTGATATGTTTCAAAGATGGACTATACTGTGTTTCCTGACTTTAAAAATGAGTAAAAGAGAGATAACATATACACACATATATGAGTATGTTATATCCTAATATAATCTGCTTCATGAAAGTTGATATTATTCGTATTTACTGTTTTGTAGATTGTAAAGAAAAGACACACATGTAATATTTCCCCCAAAATATAATGCATGTTTGGATAGGGGATTTGCACCCAACCCTGGCATTAGTTCAGATTGATTATTTACACCACTAGCTATCACCCAACTCTTGAAATCAATCTCCAAGACTACTATTGATCATGTCACTAATAAAGGGCTAGAATTGATCACCTTTGATGGGTGCCGGGCCCATCACTAATCTGTTGAGCTCGACATGTGTGTGTGTGTGTATATATATACATATATTCTTAGACATTAATTAAATGATAACATATGTTGCAGCCAATTCCACTGGACTTCCACAAATACTTGGAAGAGTATACCAGAGTGGTTTCCCTGAGAGGTCCAAGCGGGAACAAACGGCAAGTAGAGCTGGATAAAATGTCCGGGGAGCTAAGCTTTGTGCATGGATGGAAGGAGTTTCTCTCAGACCATCGCGTCATGTACGACTGCCTGCTGGTATTCTATTATGATGGGCAGTCATAGTTCTCAGTGGAAGTGTTCTTGCCATCGTTCTGCGAGGACCCGTACGCGTTGCTCGACCATCCGCAACGCATGGAGGCTGCCATGGACATTGATGATGAGAAAGGGCACACGTGCACCTATGCAGATGGTGCCCCACAAAATGATGATGATGACAAAGAAGAACCAACCTCTGAAGAATATGAAGGGGGCGACGACATGAGCATCGATGCAGATGACACTGTTTCGCAAGAGGAAGTGGAAAACACATTCTTAGAAAGTCCAGATAAAAAGGAAGAAAGTGAATGGCGCATGTCCTGCAACGATGCAGTGGAACCAGAACCATCATAGCAACATGAGGAGGATCGGTCCAAGATCAACCGTGCCCCTGTCACTAGGTAAGACATTGGTTTTATGGTCAGGAAGAGGGCTAGGTCCAGGAAGGCTGATGATATCGTAGTAGAACTGGACCGATCACACAAGCCAAAGGTTGCGGAGAGGAAAAGGCCTGAAGCTCCACCTTGTGATTTGGCTTTTGAGAGAGAAGCATCAAGCGATGATTTAGCAGGTAATTAAGAAGAATCCTCCCATCGATCGATCTATTTCAAAGTGGTAGTACTTTTTACATATGTACTGATACGATATGGATTGATGTTGTAAAATGATTTCTTTGCACTTGGTAACGAGCTAACATGTGTCTGTGTGCACATTGAACCGTAAGCATAATCGGAGCATCGTCCACCCAAGAAGTCCAAGGCTGATGGGGCAAAGTCTCCATCTGGAGAATGATACATCCCAAATGTATCTACTTTTCCAAACAATTTTGCTCTTGTTTTGGACTCTAATTTGCATGATTTGAATGGAACTAACCCGGACTCATGGTGTTTTCAGCAAAATTGTCATGGTATTATTTTTGTGCAGAAATAAAAGTTCTCGGATTGAGGTAAAATTTATGGAGAATATTTCCAGAATATACTGGAGGGCACCACCCAGGAGCCACAAGCTCAGGGGGCGCGCCCACCCCCCAGGGTGCGCCTGGTGAGCTTGTGGGCCCCTGGAGCCTCTGGCAACCCTAATTCCAACTCCATAAGTATCATCTTGCGGAGAAAATCAGAGAGAAGGAATCATCATGTTTTATGATATGAATCCGCCGACACCTCCTGTTCTTCATCGGGAGGGCTGATCTGGAGTCCGTTTGGGGCTTCGAAGGGTGGAAATCATCGTTGTCATTATCATCAACCCTTCTCCATCAACAATTCTATGATGCTCACCACCAGGAGTGAGTAATTCCTTCATAGGCTTGCTGGAAGGTGATGGAGTTGGATGAGATATGTCACGTAATCGAGTCAATTTGTTAGGGCTTGATCCCTAGTATCCACTATGTTCTAAGATTGATGTTGCTATGACTTTGCTATGCTTAATGCTTGTCACTAGGACCCGAGTGCCATCATTTCAGATCTGAACCCTCTATGTTTCATGAATATATTTGATTTATTTGTCCTATCTTGCAAGTTGTATGCACCTATTATGTGTTATGATTCGCATACCCCAAGGTGAAAAAATTGGGATTCTTTCCGGTGATTACTATAGTATGAGGAGTTCATGTATTCACTATGTGTTAATGCTTTGTTTCAGTTCTCTATTAAAAGGGGGCCTTAATATGATGAATACAATCCAACAAAATTATCCATCGTTGACCCAATGCCTACGCTTTTCTCATATTGGTCTTCGCTAAGTTACTTTCGTTGCTGCTACTATTACAATCACTACAAACTACTAGTGTTACTGTTATTGTTCCTATCACTATTGTTGCTGTGCTACTAAACACTTTGCTACATAAGTAAAATTTCTAGGTGTGGTGGAATTGACAACTCAACTGCTAAGGCTCATAAATATTCTTTGCCTCTCCTTCTATCGAATCAATAAATTTGGATGAAATACTACCCTCGAAGACTATCGCGATCCCCTATACTTGTGGGTTATCAGGACTCGACTTCAAAGGGAGGACCACCAAGTGTCACTTTGAAAGTTAATTGATTAAGATTAACCCTCCGATCCATTGATTTCAAACTAACTATTCTGATGGCTTGATGTTGTAAAATAATTTATATGCTCTTCTTCGATCGGAATGTATATGCTCATTTTCATCGGAATTTATATGCTCTTGTTATGAAGCTAACATGTACCTGCTTGCACATCGAGTGGAAGCAGAACTGGAGCCTCATCCACCCAAGAAGTCTAAGGCTGAGGGGGAAAAGTCTACTGCTTCAGCTTCTAAAGGAGCATAATCAAGTAATAGTTTGGCAGGTAAGTAAGACGAAGCCTCCAATCGAGAATCGATTTCAAGATAAGTAGTGATGTTTTACGTATATATTTGTTTGAGATGGCTTAAATTCAGTGTCAGTTTTGACTCTGCTAGCTAGATAGTAATGTATTTTACATTGTAAAATGATTCCTATATATGCTCTTGTCATCGAGCTAACTTGCGCACATATATGTAGTTCCTACATGTATATTTGCACCAGAATCCATGTGCATGGACTTAACCACGTTGCACAAATATTTTGGTAACAAGCATGCACCATAGAGTCAATTCCCGATGTTCAATAGGAGAAATGGTGAGACCCAACATGGCACAGGTAAATATTCTTTCTTCCCTCCTATAAGGGTGTGGTTCTATCACACTATACCACTGATTAGTGAATAGAACAAAATTTGAACAGAACTATCTTCATAATTTGCATCTTGTTTTATACTTAGTTGTCATCAAGGTTTAGAGAAGGCCGGAATTAAAGTTGCAGAGACGTCGAGTAACCCAAAGGGACAAGGAAGATGCCATGAACAGGGCACGGAGGTTCCAATCCAAGAGGCCCTTCGTGATCAAGGAAATGAAGCAAACCGATGTTTATGCCTCATACTTCATGGTAATTAATCAAATTCTTCTCTTCATACACATATTCTAAAACTGCATTGCTCGCTTACTGGTCGACTTGGGACACCGTAGATCATCCTAGACATGTTCGTGAAAAGTTTCCTCCCAAAGGATAGCAGGAAGATGACGCTATGGGACCCTCAGCGAAGCCGTGGAAGGTGTTGTACGAGTACACCGGCAGCGAGTGTCCCCACGCGGCATTCAACGCCGGTTGGGGTGCGTTTGCATGGAGAACAACATGGATAAGTGGGGCGTGTGTGTGTTCGAGCTCTTGGACCATGACTACAACATGAAGCTGCACGTCTATAGGGTCATGCTGGAGATCACTGATACGTCCATTTTGCATCATGTTTTTATGTTGATATTTATTGCATTATGGACAATTATTACACTTTATGATGCAATTCTCATGCCTTTTCTCTCTTATTTTGCAAGATTTGCATGAAGAGGGAGAATACCACAGCTGGAATTCTGGACCGGAAGGGAGCAATTCTGGACCGGAAAGGAGCAAATCTGAGATCCCTATTCTGCACAACTCCAAATATCCTAAAACTTTACAGAGAATTATTTTGGAATATATTAAAAAAATATTGGGCGAAGAAATACCAGGAGGGGACCCACCAAGTGGCCATAAGCCTGGGGGGCTGAGCTTGTGGGCCCCCTGGCCAGCCTCTTGTGCCCATCTTCTGCTGTATGAAGGGTTTTGAGCTAGAAAAAAATAGAGATAAGACTTTTTGAATGAAGTGCCGCCGTCTCGAGGTGAAACCTGGGCAGAAGCAATCTAGGTCTCCGGCGGAGCGATTCCATCGTGGAAACTTCCCTCCGGGAGGGGAAAATCGAAGCCATCGTCATCACCAATCTTCACCAACATGTTCACCAGAACCATCTCATCTCAAACCCTAGTTCATCTCTTGTATTCAATCTTTGTCTCAAAACCTCATGTTGGTACATGTGGGTTGCTAGTAGGTTGATTACTCCTTGTAGTTGATGCTAGTTGGTTTATTTGGTGGAAGATCGTATGTTCAGATCCTTAATGATATTCAATACCCCTCTGATCATGAACATGAACATGCTTTGTGGTTAGTTACTTTTGTTCCCAAGGACAAGGGAGAAGTCTTGTTATAAGTAATCATGTGAATTTGGTATTCGTTTGATATTTTGATGAGATGTATGTCGTCTTTCCTCTAGTGGTGTTATGTGAACGTCGACATGACACTTCACCATGATTTGGGCCTAGGGGAAGGCATTGGGAAGTAGCAAGTAGATGATGGGTTGCTAGAGTGATAGAAGCTTAAACCCTAGTTTATGTGTTGCTTCGCAAGTGAAAGATCGTGGATGTCGCCTAGAGGGGGGCGGTAAATAGGCGTTTTAAAATAATTACGATTTAGGCTTGAACAAATGCGGAATAAACCTAGCGGTTAATTTGTCAAGCACAAAACCTAAAACAACTAGGCTCACCTATGTGCACCAACAACTTATGCTAAGCAAGATAAGCAACTATCTGATAGCAAGATATATGACAAGAAACAATACGGCTATCACAAAGTAAAGTGCATAAGTAAAGAGCTCGGGTAAGAGATAACCGAGGCACGCGGAGATGACGATGTATCCCGAAGTTCACACCCTTGCAGATGCTAATCTTCGTTTGGAGTGGTGTGGAGGCACAATGCTCCCCAAGAATCCACTAGGGCCACCGTAATCTCCTCACGCCCTCGCACAATGCAAGATGTCGTGATTCCACTAAGGGACCCTTAAGGGCGGTTACCGAACCCATACAAATGGCAACCCTCGGGGGCGGTCACCGAACCCGTACACTTTGGCAACCCTTGGGGGCGGCCACCTGTACCTGTCAAATTGCTCGGGGCGATCTCCACAACCTAATTGGAGACCCCGACGCTTGCCCGGAGCTTTACACCACAATGATTGAGCTCCGAACAACACCAACCGTCTAGGGCGCCAAGGCACCCAAGAGGAACAAGCTCTAGGGTGCCCAAACACCCAAGAGTAATAAGGTTCTCAAACTTCACTCCCACGTATCACCGTGGAGAACTCAAACCGATGAACCAAATGCAATGGCAAGGGCACACGGAGTGCCCGAGTCCTTCTCTCTCAAATCCCACCGCAGCAACTAATGCTAGGGAGGAAAATGAGAGGAAGAACAAGAAGGAGAGCACCAAGAACTCCAAGATCTAGATCCAAGGGGTTCCCCTCACATAGAGGAGGAAGTTATTGGTGGAAATGTGGATCTAGATCTCCTCTCTCTTTTCCCTCAAAAACTAGCAAGAATCCATGGAGGGATTGAGAGTTAGCAAGCTCAAAGAAGGTCAAAAATGGGGGCAAAAACGAGCTCAAGAGATGGGGAACCATTGGGGAAGAAGACCCCCTTAAATAGGTCCCCACGAATCTGCCCGTTATGTACAGAATAACATAGGAGCGGTACAACCTCTATGAACACCGGTACAACCGGTAACAGGCAATAAGCAGTACAACCGGCCCACAACCGCCCAACAACCGCACCACAACAGAGACCAGTCCGGTGGCAGAGAGGTACATGACCGGTACAACCTCCCGACCAATTCTCCAGCGGTACAACCGTTCCAAACACCGGTTGTACCGGTCAAGTGGTACAACCTCTCCATGGGGCGGTACAACCTCTCTGTGTAAAACAGGTGTCGGTGTCAAAACCGGCGGATCTCGGGTAGTAGGTCCCGAACTGTGCATCTAGGCCGGATGGTAACAGGAGGCAGGGAACACGATGTTTTACCTAGGTTCGGGCCCTCTTGATGGAGGTAAAACCCTACGTCCCGCTTGATTAATATTGATGATATGGGTAGTACAAGAGTAGATCTACCATGAGATCAAGGAGGCTAAACCCTAGAAGCTAGCCTATGGTATGATTGTTGTATATGGAGTTGATGAAGTTGTCCTACGGACTAAAACCCTCCGGTTTACATAGACACCGGATAGGGTTAGGGATACATAGAGTCGGTTACAATGGTAGGAGATCTTGAATATCCGCATCGCCAAGCTTGCCCTCCACGCCAAGGAAAGTCCCATACGGACACGGGACGTAGTCTTCAATCTTGTATCTTCATAGTCCTGGAGTCCGGCTGAAGGTATAGTCCGGCTACCCGAACACCCCCTAATCCAGGACTCCCTCAGTAGCCCCTGAAGCAGGCTTCAATGATGACGAGTCCGGCGCTCAAATTGTCTTCGGCATTGCAAGGCGGGTTCCTCCAAATTCTTCATAAAAGTTTGTAATCACCAAGAGTAGTGTCCGGCTCTGCAAAATAAGCTTCCACATATTGTCGTAGAGAGAATAATATTAACACGAATCAAATCTGCTGACGTATTCCGCAGTGTGTCCTCACACTACAGCCAAGTCCTTCATTTACTTTCCCACCTCAGCATGTTTTGCGAGGCGGTTTCCTTGGCACGTCTTGTCGTAGCAGAGATCGTGTACCCCCCTTTTACGGGATTCCCATCAATACGGACGTGGGTAACCCCACCGCGCCACTTATCACGGCGCTTGGGAGGCAAGCGAGTTTTACTAGGCAGGCGGGGACGCACAACCGCATCCACCCATATAAGGGGATAAGGATCCACCTTTTTACCTACGCCTTCTTCCTCCTTTGCCTATCCATCTCCTACGCACCCGAGCTCTAGCGCCCAAGCCCGCGCTTCCTACCTCAACCTTCTCCAGCAATGTACGGAGCGGGAGGCAAGTGGGTGGTCTCCTCCGTCACGAAGGACAAAATCAAATGGTTAAGGAAGGCCGGATACCTGTCCAAGGACATCGCGCACCGGCTTCCCGAAGAGGGGCAGCTTCTTCCCACCCCGAGGCCCCATGAGAGGGTAGTATTTCTCCCCCACTTCCTCCGTGGACTGGGTTTTCCACTTCACCCATTTGTCCGGGGACTCATGTTCTACTACAGCCTGGATTTCCACGATCTGGCCCCGAACTTCATCCTCAACATCTTGGCGTTTATCGTCGTGTGCGAATCTTTTCTCCGCGTCCGCCCTCATTTCGGCCTCTGGCTCAAGACCTTCAACGTCAAGCCCAACATGGTGCGTGGAAGCCAGGCGGAGTGCGGATGCGCCATGGCGGGCAAGATGGCCAATGTCCTATGGTTCGAGGGCTCTTTTGTGGAGACCCTAAAGGGATGGCAATCCGGGTGGTTTTACATCACCGAGCCACGCGATCCGAAATGGACCGCAGCCCCCGAGTTCCGATCCGGACCCCCCACGCGGCTTGTGTCCTGGAAAGAGATGGGCCTGTCGTGGGGTGACAAAAAAGAGGTGACCAGATTGCAAACATGCATCCGGTCCCTGGTGAACAAGCCAGTCCGGCTTGTTAATGTAATCCAGGTTATGCTCATCCGCCGGATCCTCCCGTGCCAACAACGGGATTTTAATCTGTGGGAGTTCGACCCGGCACAGCATCAAACCCTCAACAGGCTTTTAGACACGACGTACGAAGACGCCTGGAAGATGCTATTCAAGGGCGCCGAGGCTCCCGCATCCGCTTCCGAGGACCGCGGATACAGCTCGCAGCGTCACGCTAGCGAGGTAAGCCATCTACACCTTTTACAGGATGTTTAAGCTTTTTTCATAGTTTGACTCTATGCAGGATCTAAACTCCCTTACCTTTGACAGGCTTGGCGGGCGGTATCCGGACCGATTAACTGTCCGGCCCCGCTGCCCGAAGACCCAGCCCCAGCTCTACTAGTGAAGCTGCTGGTTCCGGCGCCTTATGTGGTGCCGGAGAAGAAGGCCAAGAAGAAGAAGGCCATGGGGACCCGAAAGAGTTCCCGGCGTATGGTAGTGTCGGATTCATCGTCCGACGAGTCCAAGACGCACTCCTCCCGTGAAGACGAGGAGGAGGAAGAAGAAATCTCTCCCCCTCCAGTGGGGGGAGGAGAGAAGAGGAAGGCCGCCCCAGTAGGGGAGGCCGAGGGGTCCAAGAGGAGGAAAACCCCTTCGCCGGACTATGTCCCCGACGCCGAGGAGGGCGAAGAGGAGTGGCCGGATAGGGCCAAGCGTCCGGCGAGATCGTAAGTGTTCGGATACCAGAGTAACTCATGATGTTCCTTTGTTGCACAGCTTTCCCTAATGTCGAATGTAATTATGCAGTCCGCCCCAGGCCGAAGTCGACGAATCATCGGGCGGCTCCCTGGACTCATCGGACGTGAACTCAGTTCCGCCCGCTGTCTCCCCCCGCACTACGGACGAGCTGAAGTGGCGTTGCGACAAGCCCTGGGGCAGGAGGAGGTGGTCCCGGAGGAGCCACAAGGCAACCTCCCGGACTCCAGGAGTGAAGGGGACAAGACCCCCCAGGGCTCCAAGTCTGGCTTTGAGCCGGACACCGCACCGGAATCTACAACAGTTCCGGACCGTGGTAGGAGAACTCCTTCCAAGAGGAGTAAGCCTTCTGAGCCGGCAGCCTCCGTCCAACCGGAGGTGCTAGACAATCCGCTAGAGGTGCTTGACGGTGCCTCCATCGACGAGGAGCACCGTACTATTATGAGTACGGTGATCCAGAAGGTTCAGTCCGCCAAGAGCGGACTGACTGAAGCTTGTGCTAGCCTTCTAACAGGCTTCAAGGTAAGTAAAAAATATGTAAAAATATTACCGTATAGACAGTAGCCCCTGATGCTCTGTTTGGCATTCGGAAAGAAAAGCCGAATAGAGGATCTATTAAATATCGCAGGAGTCTAACTAAAAAGGAGTCAATATACGTATGCAGGCTTCGCTGCTGGCCACCGCCGCACTGACTGCGGAGGTGGGTGCCCTGAAACAGGGCCTTGAGCGGACCGAGCAAGAGCTCGGCTTTGCCAAACGGCAGCTCGAGCAGGCGCTGTCCGGACTTATTGTAGGGAGGCGCAATTGCAAAAAATAACAGGATTGTACTGCTTATTGTAGGGGCCACAACTGAGGTGGCGACCCTCAAGCAGGCGCTGTCCGAGGCCGAAAAGAAAATGGCCATGGAGTGCACCGAGCGAGAGAAATTTGAGGCCCAGGTCGGCGAGGTGCAGCGGGAGCTTCAGGATCTCATGAGAAAACATGAGAGTTTGGAGCTTGAGTCCAAGGCGCAAGCGTCCGAGCTCGCGGCGGCCCTTGAGACTGCCAAGTCTGCCAAGGCCGAAGCCCAAAAGGCCCTCCAAGAGTTGGAGGAGATGAAAAAGATAGCGGCGGGTAAGGCAAGGCCGAAGCCCAAAAGGCCCTCCAAGAGTTGGAGGAGATGAAAAAGATAGCGGCGGGTAAGGCATTCTTTATGCAGAGCAGAAGTATAAAAGTGAAGTACTTGTTACTTACCCGAATCCGGAGCTCTCCAGGGGCATTCGTAGATCATCCCCGCAGCGTATCTGACGCCGCCACATTCTACCGAGCCGAAGAGGGCAGCTCGACGGAGAACGTATTTTGGTCTCAGTATGCTGAGGCCGGACACCCTGTGCCCTTGAGCGACCAGCTGAAACAGCTGGTCAAGCTCCACAAGGCGGCCGAACAGGCCATGAAGGGCTTCATAGTTCGGCTGTGGCCCGAAGAGGCCCTACCTGGGAGCTACTTCGGGCTGGTGCGGCGACTGGTGGAGGCCTGTCCAAGGCTCGAGGTCATCAAGTGCTCCGTCTGCATCGAAGGTGCCCGTAGGGCCCTTGCCCGTGCAAAGGTGCGCTAGGGCAAGCTGGACAGTGAGAAGCTTGTGAGGAACGGGCCGCCGCCGGGGAAGGAGCATCGCAAGCCCGAGAACTACTATAAGGATGTTCTAGCGGGTGCCCGCCTTGTGGCGGATGAATGTACCAAGGATGTAATTTTTGAATGAACTCGCTCGTGTTATCCTGTGCGCTGAAAACTTGTTCATATGCGCTAAGCAATGCCTGAATTTAAAATATTACTTTCTGTGCGGCTGTTTATAAAAAATTGAGAGATGGCCAGCCGTCGGCTTCTGCCCCCATGCCACTAGTGCTAGGGTGTTCGGGATAAACATGAGCGCTCTTTTTCCCATGATTGGGTCCGTCGAGGGAAGCGGTCAGCACAACGAACCAGGCAATCGGACTATAGTGCTTGAACACTCTCACTTAGCCATAGAACTCTATAATTTTAAATTCCGACGAAGCCCCTAGTTCGGAAGACCGAGTTCGGGGCGCTATCCACGCCTTGGCCGGACAAAGCCGGCTCCTCGCTCGAAGCGGCATAAGTCTTTAGGGACTCGAAAAACCTCTTGAACAGCGATCGGTCTCTCGCCACATCATGACAGCCAGTTTTAGCTTTCTCCACTGAGGTGCTTAACCCAGCTCAACCGGGGCACAATCGCAGTGGTTCTCCTAGTGCTACCTTAGCCGATATAGCGGAACGTAAGGCACCAAAACATAGGAGCCGGGCAAACCCAACTATTGACCCAAATCATGATTCGGAGCCGATGCATATAGTGTTATAAGTTCGGGGTGCCGCACTTGTGAAAGTGTACGGACTTCTCACGCCATATTTATGGGTACTAAAGCCCCTGACATATTTTGCCGTACCACGGTGTACGGGTGCAACATGTCATAAACATATATGAAAAGATGATAATGCGAAAAATAGACAGAAAGCTATGCATTGTTTATAGAGAGGCTATATATCAAAGCCGAACGATACAAATAGTGCGGTAAGCAAAAGATATTGGACTATTTAGCATGTCCTGACCAGGAGCAGGCCGCGGAATTGTATTTAAAACAGGTATACCGCTCGTAACAGAGACCACCTGGGAGTTCCATAATGCGGCATGGCTTGTCTGCCTCCCTGGATCTTGCATCGTTTGTGCGGCAATTGAATTGCCGAACATGTCGTCCGAAGTATGGAGTCCTGAAAGTAAGAGAAAAATAAAAAAAAGTGTTTGGCAGCCCCTAGTACGTTTTAAGCCGTATTTTGGGTGTGCCGTTATTGTGCCCCTTCCCCTGTGCCCATGGTATTTCAAGGGCGTAGTTATGTACGTGAGGTACTGGTTTCGTTATGTCGTGAAAGCTGGGGTTGGGGCCGCATTGCTACGCTTGCTTAAATTGTGCCAGGTGGTCCTGCTGTGGGTTACTCCGGGTGCGCTTGGCAGTGTCTGGCTTTTTAACGGCCGGACTGGAGAATTGCCTAAAAAGGCTACTTTGTACTTCCACTGCGAGAGCCGCCGTGTGCTCCTCTGTATGGAGGGAGCGTTCGGTGTTTCCATTGACCGTGATTACTGCTTGAGGGCCTGGCATCTTCAGCTTGAGATATGCATAGTGCGGCACCGCATTGAACCTTGCGAATGCGGTTCGTCCGAGCAGGGCGTGATAGCCACTGCGAAACGGGACTATATCAAAGATTAACTCTTCGCTTCGGAAATTGTCCGGGGATCCGAAGACCACGTCAAGTGTTACTGAGCCTGTACAGTTGGCTTCTACACCTGGTATAACGCCTTTAAAGGTCATTTTTGTGGGCTTAATTCTTGAGGGATCTATGCCCATTTTCCGCACTGTATCCTGATAAAGCAGGTTCAGGCTGCTGCCGCCGTCCATGAGGACTCTTGTAAGATGAAATTCGTCGATGATTGGGTCGAGAACCAATGCGGCGAAGCCACCATGACAGATGCTAGTGGGATGGTCCCTTCGATCAAAAGTGATCGGGCAGGAGGACCATGAGTTGAACTTTGGGGCGACTGGCTCTATCGCGTATACGTCCCGTAGCGCACGCTTCCGCTCCCGCTTGGGAATATGGGTTGCGTATATCATGTTCACCGTCCGTACTTGTGGGGGAAAGCCCTTCTGTCCATTGTTGTTCGGCCGCTTGGGCTCCTCATCGTTGTTGTGCAGCCCCTTGTCTCTGTTTTCGGCCCTTAACTTGCCTGCCTGCTTGAACACCCAACAATCCCTGTTAGTGTGATTGGCTGGCCTTTCGGGGGTGCCATGTATCTGGCACAAGGGATCGAGTATTCGGTCCAGACTAGACGGGCCCTGAGTATTCTTTTTGAATGGCTTTTTCCGCTGACGGATTTATAGCCTTTGAATCCGGCATTGACTGCCATGTCTTCATTGTTGTCGCTGCTAACGCGGCGTTTTTGCTTATTCCGACATGTCCTGCCACTTTTGTCCTTGGTATCCGAATTACCAGGGTGCTTTGATAAGTTGTTACTGCGAGCTAGCCAGCTGTCTTCTCCCGCGCAAGAGCGGGTCATGAGTGTCGTGAGGGCTGCCATAGATTTCGGCTTTTCCTGTCCCAGGTGCCGGGCAAGCCACTCATCGCGGATGTTATGCTTGAAGGCTTCTAGGGCCTCTGCGTCCGGATAGTCGATTATCTGGTTTTTCTTTATTAGGAACCGTGTCCAGAATTGTCTGGCCGATTCCTCTAGCTGCTGAATTATGTGGCTTAAGTCGTCGGCATCCGGTGGTCGCACGTAAGTGCCCTGGAAGTTGTCGAGGAATGCGGCTTCCAGGTCCTCCCAAGAACCGATTGAGTCTGCTGGCAAGCTGTTAAGCCAATGCCGAGCCGGTCCTTTAAGTTTGAGCGGGAGGTATTTGATGGCATTTAGATCATGGCCGCATGCCATGTGGATGTGAAGGAGATAATCCCCGATCCATACCGCCGGGTCTGTTGTGCCATCGTATGATTCGATGTTTACGGGTTTGAAACCCTCTGGGATTTTATGATCCATTACTTCATTCGTGAAGCATAGCGGGTGTGCGGCGCCTCTGTATTGGGCTATATCACGACGCAGCTCGGAAGAGCTATGTCTGTTGTGTTCGGCCCGGCCGGATTTGTTGTATCCGGAGTGAAGATCATTGTCACATGCCGTAGGGCGCCTGCGCGATCCGTAGATTGATATTGTTTGTCTTGCCTTATCCTCCAGTATGTCTCGCAGGTCGGGCGCATTTTCCCATGCCTTATTTGAGCGGCGTCGGGGCATGGCTTGGGTGGAGGGCCGAGAGGCCTCTCTGTCGCGGCCGCGAGGTGGCCGGTCTGCCATGTCATGCGCTGGTGATGTAGGTGCTTCCTCCTCTGATCGGGGTAGCGGCCTGCGCTTCGGGTAACTCTTGGAGGGGCGTTCGAGTTCATACTCTTCGGCCGCAAGGACTTCAGTCCATCTGTCAGCTAGCAAATCTTGGGCAACTCTGAGCTGTTGCTGCTTTTTCTTGACGCTGCTTGCCGTGGCTAGAAGCTTGCATTTAAAACGCTCTTGTTCGGTGGGGTCTGATTGTATGACAAATTCGTCGTCATCGAGGCTTGCCTCGTCTTTGGAGGGAGGCATATAGTTATCATCCTCGACCTCTTGGTCTGCCGCTCTCTCATGAGGGCTGGCTTCTCCATCTTCCTGTGCCGAATTTTGCTGAGGTGGGTGTTCTTCGGTGCTATCCGGGGTAGTATTATCTCCCGTGCCGGAATTACTGTTTTTGCTTTGGCGGGATTTAGAGCGGCGCCGCTGACGCTGGCGCTTTGGCTGTTTCTTGGGGGTGTCATTCCCCACTGTTCCATCGCCATCTCCATCTTTTGGAGTATCCACCATATATATGTCATATGACGAGGTGGCCTTCCAGCGCCCTACAGGTGCTGGTTCCTCTTCGTCTCCTACATCGTCGTCCATACCGTCGATGTCTTCGGAGCCAAAGTCAAGCATGTCGGTTAAATCGTCGACAGTGGCTATAAAGTGGGTGGTGGGTGGGCTTTGAATTTCTTCATCGTCCGTATCCCATCCTTGCTGACTGTTATCCGGCCAGGGCTCTCCTGATAAAGAGAGAGACTTAAGGGAATTCAGGATGACGCCAAAAGGCGAGTGCTGAAAGATGTCTGCGGCGGTGAACTCCATTATCGGTGCCCAATCGGATTTGATTGGCAGGGGCGCGGGGGGTTCGGAGTCTGGGGAGGAGTCCGGATCCTCGGAGTCATGGGTCGTGCAGAGTGCGGGGCTAGCGTTTGGCTTGATCGCCTTTGATATTGCAGCCCCCGAGGTGACGTCCAACCGCTCATCCTCAATTGGCGCAATAGGCTCCGAGTTAGGGGTTGGAACCGATGCGTGTGCGGCCTCCAGGACACTGTCCGGAGGCAGAGCTATATCATGCCCCTCAAGACAGTGCGACACGCTTGGCCGTGGCTTGAATCCGTCGAAGATCAAGTCTCCGCGGATGTCAGCCGTGTAGTTTAAGATTCCAAACCTGACTTGATGGCCAGGGGCGTAGCTTTCGATCTGCTCCAAGTGGCCGAGCGAATTGGCCCGCAGAGCGAAGCCGCCGAAGACGAAGATCTGTCTAGGGAGAAAGGTCTCACCCAGGTTCGGGCCCTCTTGATGGAGGTAAAACCCTACGTCCTGCTTGATTAATATTGATGATATGGGTAGTACAAGAGTAGATCTACCACGAGATCAAGGGGGCTAAACCCTAGAAGCTAGCCTATGGTATGATTGTTGTATATGGAGTTGATGAAGTTGTCCTACGGACTAAAACCCTCCGGTTTATATAGACACCGGATAGGGTTAGGGTTACATAGAGTCGGTTACAATGGTAGGAGATCTTGAATATCCGCATCGCCAAGCTTGCCCTCCACGCCAAGGAAAGTCCCATCCGGACACGGGACGTAATCTTCAATCTTGTATCTTCATAGTCCTGGAGTCCGGCTGAAGGTATAGTTCGGCTACCCGAACACCCCCTAATCCAGGACTCCCTCAACAGGCAATATCAAAACAGCCACAACTTTCGCATACGAGTTCCGAATTCAACGAAACCAAGTTTGTTGGAAAGCTAATGACAAGGGCTAACACAATCTTGAGAGAAATATCAATAATAAGCAAATGAGAAAAGGACCATAATAAAATGGTGAGAACCCTTCCTTGGATAAGACTGGTAAAAACTCCAACACCGAAAACATCATAGAAGATGCATGCGAACTCCGTTTTCGATGAACTCAAGCTTGTCATCAAGATGACCATAAGCTCTAAGACTCACAAATGGAACCAAACAAGAAACAAGAATGATGATGCAAGGATGCAAAGGTTTGAGCTCTCGAGTAATGATACAATCAAGCTACTCCCTAGAGAGCCCCCCTTGATAGTACGACAATCGATCCTACAGCCCGGTCTCCCAACTACCACTATGAGACCGGTAAAATAGAAAACCTATCAAGGGCAAACCTTTGCCTTGCACATAGTCCACTTGAGCTAGATGATGACGATCTTGACTTCCTCAAGTTGGACCACCTTTCTTGATTGTGTTGGCTCGATGAAGACTAGTTGATTGCTTCCCCATACTCCACTATGGGTGAGCCACTCTTTGGCGCATCTTCACAATTCCATTGACACCACAATGGACAACAAGCTTCAAGCTTGATTGCTCCCCCATACTCCATTATGGGTGAGCCACTCTTCGAGTTGCTCCACTTGAACTTGCACACTGCAAACTTGATGACGATCACCACTTGATGTCATCCTCCATGGGTTGTATGAGATCTTCCTCTTGACGCAAGACCATGGAAACATACCTAACCCCACAAAGAACTCTCACGTAGACCATGGGTTAGTACACAAAGCATAATGGACAATGCTTACCATACCATGGGATCACTTGATCCCTCTCGGTACTTCTTCTACGCTTTGTGAGTTGATCAACTTGATTCACTCTTGACTTAGTCTTGATCAACATTGAATCTTTCCAACTCTCTTCATTTGGATGATGTCTTGAAGGTAAACATGAATGATCACACAATCTTCTTCTTCAAGACATGCGTGCAATAAGCTCAACTCACACATGACCAATCTTTGGATAATTCCTTGAAAAGCACTTTGGCCATCTCAACTCACACATGACCAATCTTTGGATAATTCCTTGAAAAGCACTTTGGCCATCTCAACTCACACATGACCAATCTTTGGATAATTCCTTGAAAAGCACTTTGGTTATCTCATAAACTCCTTGAAACCAACACATGGACTTCAAGACAATCCTCTGGACAAATCCTTCAAATATAACTCAAGGCAACCGTTAGTCCATAGAGATTGTCATCAATTACCAAAACCACACATGGGGGCACCGCATGTCCTTTCAATCTCCCCCATTTTGGTAATTGATGACAATCACTTTCAAGAGAGTTTATATAAGGAATTATGCATCACCATGTAATGCAACAACCAAAAATGCATGTATATGAGATGCAAATGCTTAGGAACAAAACTAAAACAAGGAGAAAGCTCTGAAGACTTCTCCACAAAACTCTCTGAAACTTCTCCCCCATTGGCATCGATTGCCAAAATGGGAGAAAAGCTAAGAAGACCAATATAAAAGGTGTTCCTCCAAAAGTTGTGTATTTCTCAACAAGAGAGTGGAATGCCATACACATATCCAAAGGTAATACTTGGAGAGAGACTAACTATATTGAGGCACCAAGATTGCTAAAGGAAGATATGCCACAAAGACATAACCGAGAGAGTCACAAGCAATCAAGCAACCAAAAGATACCAATTGAAGCAAGCTGTCAAAAGATACCAATTGAACCAACTAGACCAAAGATCCTACGAGCCACGTGAATAAAGGATATTATGATATGAGCAAAGGAGTGTTCTATAGAAACTAGAGAAGCTCCCCATGATTTGTGCACACATAAGAATATTTGTATTTGGATACAAAGTGCACACAATAGGATCATAGCTCCCCCAAAATCAATAGAAACTAACAGCAAGTGCAAGTGAGCATATAGGAAACTAAGCCTAGTACTTGAAACAAACACATGGTTGAGCAACAAGTAAAAGAGACAACTTAAGAAAGGGCTCAACCAAAATGATGTGTGTGAGTCAAGGCAATGCACTTGAGAAGACTAATGTACGGATGAGCATTAAGCATCAATAAAGTCTTGAAAGAATGAGGCATATGGTGCAAGGCCTATCATTCCCACACACAACTAGCAAATGGGTTCACAAGCTTACTAATAAGCATATAAAGAACCTATGCTTGTGACATCCCGTGGTGAAGATAGAAGATGAAAGCCTCATCAAGACGAGGGATACCAATTAAGATGGCAAAAGCCTCGTAAAGATAAGCATGAGGAAAATGATCTTCACCACACACAAGAGCATCAAGATGCAACGAAAGAAGACACACACTCAAGGCAAAATCTTTCACGGAGCCACCAAAGAAATAACATAAGAAAGACAAGGTGGACGTGAAACAAATGATATCAACTAGATATGCAACTTATCTCAAGTGTATAAGATTCTAGGTAGACGAAATCATGATGATATATATCTACAAAGAAGGATGTACACCCGAAATAGTTACAACACGAGGAACAAGATATCCAAAGGGAGGTCATACATATACCAATAAGATATTTGCTTGGAAGCATAGCACATGGCTAGATATGGTCTTATTATATATAAATGAATTCCTACCACACACCCATCAAAGACATCACAACTAGCAACAAGAGATCATTGTTGGGATGCTTTGAGAAAGGGAACAAGTATCACAAGAATGAGTGAATAACATGCCATGATACAACCTACACAAGGTTGATGCAGGAAATGTGTGCATGAAGAATATGAAGATACTTGTTACCGAGTTAACATTGGAAGGATGTAGTAGATACCAATTGAAGGTAGATAGTAGTTCATTGATCATCCTAGCTCGACTCCAATAAGCACATGATGACAACACCTTCCTTGTGAGTGAGCCGAGCATCCAATGTATCTCCAATTGTTCCTAGAACAACAACACAAACAAAATGGTACCCAAACTCATTGAGACCAAAGAGTTAGAGAACCAACAACACATAGGACAAACTCCACATAAATATGTGCATATAGATATGAAAATGAATTTCATGCACATCTCATCCAATTTGAGACTTGGTGGAGTTCCCCCTATATATTGGGTCAAAGAAAGAAAACATGCCAAAGAAACTATAAGAAGTAAATATGCATGCTCAAGACTTTCAAGAACCGAGACCAAAAGACAAAGAAATACCAAGCGAAGAAAAGATACCAAATGAATAAATCATCACTTGGAGGATATCCATAAAAGATACATCAAGGAATGAGATATCCATTGATACACTCAAAAAGAAAGATGTCAAACTCCCAAAAGAGAGAATGGTTCCAAGCAAACCAAGCCCTCTACAAAGTTTCATGATGGTACAAAGCACCAAAAAGAAACGGCCTGCCTTCCACAAACACACACTTGATAAGGATCACAAGATGAGTGTTTTATAGAGAATAGGATAGCTCCCCCAAGACTAGTGCATTATAGAGAATTTGCATTTGAATACAAAATGCACGAGGTGGGAGCACCACTTTCACTATATCTAGAAAACACTAGACAAGGTCAAGAAATTAACAAGATCCACAAGTGGTATGGAATACAATGGGAGTTGACACAACCCTAGGAAAGAGATAAAGCAAATAAAAGCAAAGGCCAATGTAAAGATGATCAATAATTTCTACCACACATAAGTGAGTACCAATTGTCAAAAGATAAGAAGTATTTGGGAATAATTCCTGGTGGTAGATAACAAGGATATCCGATCTTCACACCAAACAAAAAGCAAATTGCAACTTGTAGAGCTAACATGCCACCTAGGAACAAGATAATTTGCAATATCAATTCTAGGTGAAAATATCTCAAATATACACATTTTCTAGGCTAGTAATATACGCATATCATATTACTCCCCCATAATGTGATATCAATTAAAGATAAACAAGAGGCAAAATAACGAACCAACACGAGATAATTAATGGACAATATAGAATTTGATTTTCTCATGAGAAGACATACCACATAGTGACTAGATAATCTTGAAATATCAATACTAGATGGTATTACTCATGTACACACATATATAGGATTGTGCGGTGCACAAAGCACATCACTCCCCCATAATGGGATATTCCATTAATCTCTCACAAGAGCCAACTAAGAAAAGAACAAGATGCAAAAAGGCTCAACACACAACACACACGTACATGATGTGCAAACCAACATACACATACTTGATTTCTCAAGATAAGCAAATTGGAAGCACAACATATACAAGCACATGCAAGGTACAAAACCACAACATGCAAGGGGGCAAGTAACTTTCAATGTAAGCAATTTAAGTACAAGTTACCGCAAGGAGGCACATTGGATATAAGATATAAACTTGATGATTCAATTGACTTGGCTTGAGACAATAAGAATGATGAAGTCCCCTTAATTCTTCATAATGTAGCCAAGTCTCCAATGACCTCCAACAACACCTATTGATCAAGTGTGAGCTAGTTGGTCCCCAACCAAGTTGGGTCCTAAGAGGTTAGTCAAAATAGGCTTGGCTACCCAAATGGTTCATTTCTTGACACCACTTTGAGCACCAACAAATTTGGCAAACACATTGCCAACCTTATCCTTCCCAAGAGAATAGATATCATCAATTAGAATAGGGTTGAATAAGGTACCATTTGTGCATGAAGAAGCAACGTGACCTTTTTCACGACATAGGTAGCAACGTCTACTCTTTACTTTCTTCTCACTTGATTTCTCAACTTGAGAAGCATTTGCTTGAGTTTTCTTGGGAAGAGGCCTTTCTTCAACTTGAGGTTGAGAATGAGAGTGTACTTGAGGCCGCTTCCCTTGTTGCTTGTCACTAATGGGCTTCTTCTTCAATGGGCAAGATCTAACATGATGCCCTTCTACTTTGCACTTGAAGCAAACAATCTTGGCCGAATTCTTGACTTGTTCTTAGCCCTTCTTTTTGTTCACCTTGGACTTCTTCTTCTTATTGGAGTTGAATCCAAGTCCACCTTTGTCATTGGGGGATTTTTGCACACTCAAGATATTGTTGAGTGTGGATTTCCCTTCATGACTCTTTTCCAAGTCTTTCTTCAAAGAAGTGACTTGGGCCTTGAGCTCTTTGATTTTCTCTACATGGTTAGTCTCAACACAAGTACTAGAGGAAGTATAAGCTTCATCGTTAGAGCAACAAGGCAAGGAAAGCAATTCATCACAAGATGTACCAATATTGTGAGTAGATGAATTACAAGGACTAGCACATGGCAATATAGCATTTTGACTAGAAGTAGTGCTAGTATCCACATGAGGCTCACTAGATGTTACCTTAGCAAGCATGGCCTCATGAGCTATCTTTAGCACATTATGAGATACTAGAAGATCATCATGAGAGCTTGAGAGCTTTTCATGGCTTTCTTCCAATTTCCCATAATTACTAGATAGCAACTCAAGTTGAGCCCGTAGCTCAACGTTCTCCTTCAAAATGGATGCTTCACAAGTAATAGAGTTGCACAAGCATCATCATTAACAACAATAGGAGAGGACAACTTGGCAAGCTCTTTTAAATAAGAAGCTTCAAGTTGATCATGAGACTCGGTGAGTTTGATGAGCTCACCCTTGATGACCCTTGAGCCATTTTCGAGGTGCTCAAAATCCTCAAGGAGTTTAGCATGAGCAACTTCAAGCTTAGCATTTTTAGTTTCAAAAACATTGGCCACCTTGAGTGCTCTATCATGAGATTCCTTTATTCTAGATAATTCTATAGCAAAGGTCTCCTCAAGAGATTTAGATGAGGTTTGTTCATGTTCAAGAGCTTGAGATAGCTCCGCGATCTCATTTGCGTAATCACGCTCATGAGCTTACATTTTCCCAATGGTGACCTCATGCTCCTCTAGATGAGATTCCAACTCCTCAATGTATTTCTTGCCTTCAATGGAAATAGACATGATTTCCATGAAGTTGAAACGAGCAAGTTTATTTTTGTGAAGAGCTTTAAAAATCATTTCCCCCTTAGTTTTTAAGGAGGCAACATTATCATTCTCTTCATCATAATCAGCATCATCATCACTCTTGCCATCATCAATATCATCACAAGATATATTGGGATTAAAAGTGGGAAATACCTTTGAAGCCTTAGCCATAAGGCAAAAAGCAATCGATGATGATGTAGGATCCCTTGAAGCACCGTACAAGACCACATCTTGTTCCATGGAGTGTTGGGTTTCCTCTACATTGTTAGCACAACAACTCGAGGAAATAGATGCGTTTTTATCATGGCAACAAGACATAGTAAACATATCATCATGAGAATTAGTCAAGCAATATCTACATGATATGCAAGGACTATGAACACAAGCATGTGAAACATTTGGAGTGCTCGAAGTGTTAAAGCCCAAAGAAGGAGCATTGCAATAAGATAGTGATGAAGGATCATCCACAATAAGCATACTATTATCATTGCAATGACCAACACTACTCACCATATCATTACCTTGTGGAAAACCACATGTAGGTGAAGTAGAAGAAGTTGAGAAGACTATACGACCGGAGGTGGAGGGAGAACAATCATCCCCACAAATCTTGGACACTACATATTTATCTTGAAGCTTCGTCCACAACTCATGAGCATCCCGGAATGGCATGAGTTGAAATATAACTACATTGCTCAAAGCATCGAAAAGCACATTAGAAGCTTGAGCATTGAGATAAGAGTTTTTCTCATCCTCTAAAGATAATCTTTGGGGATCCTTTGGATGAGAAAAACCCATATCTACAATTCTCTCTAAATTTGGGTCCATGACCCTAAAGAGATTAAGCATGCGAATTACCCAAACATCAAAATTTGTGCCATTGAAACTAAGAGTGTCAGAGAATCCTAATCCCCTAGTCGACATCTTTACTCTCTAGGTGGTTAAGCCTTACAAAGAGAGACGAGGCTCTGATACCAATTGAAAGATCATGGATGTCGCCTAGAGGGGGGTGAATAGGCATTTTAAAATAATTACGATTTAGGCTTGAACAAATGCGGAATAAACCTAGCGGTTAATTTGTCAAGCACAAAACCTAAAACAACTAGGCTCACCTATGTGCACCAACAACTTATGCTAAGCAAGATAAGCAACTATCTGATAGCAAGATATATGACAAGAAACAATACGGCTATCACAAAGTAAAGTGCATAAGTAAAGAGCTCGGGTAAGAGATAACCGAGGCACGCGGAGATGACGATGTATCCCGAAGTTCACACCCTTGCGGATGCTAATCTCCATTTGGAGCGGTGTGGAGGCACAATGCTCCCCAAGAAGCCACTAGGGCCACCGTAATCTCCTCACGCCCTCGCACAATGCAAGACGCCGTGATTCCACTAAGGGACCCTTGAGGGCGGTCACCGAACCCGTACAAATGGAAACCCTTGGGGGCGGTCACCGAACCCGTACACTTTGGCAACCCTTGGGGGTGGTCACCAGTACCCATCAAATTGCTCGGGGCAATCTCCACAACCTAATTGAAGACCCCGACGCTTGCCCGGAGCTTTACACCACAATGATTGAGCTCCAAACAACACCAACCGTCTAGGGCGCCAAGGCACCCAAGAGGAACAAGCTCTAGGGTGCCCAAACACCCAAGAGTAATAAGCTTCTCAAACTTCACTTCCATGTATCACCGTGGAGAACTCAAACCGATGCACCAAATGCAATGGCAAGGGCACACGAAGTGCCCAAGTCCTTCTCTCTCAAATCCCACCGGAGCAACTAATGCTAGGGAGGAAAATGAGAGGAAGAACAAGAAGGAGAACACCAAGAACGCCAAGATCTAGATCCAAGGGGTTCCCCTCACATAGAGGAGAAAGTGATTGGTGGAAATGTGGATCTAGATCTCCTCTCTCTTTTCCCTCAAAAACTAGCAAGAATCCATGGAGGGATTGAGAGTTAGCAAGCTCAAAGAAGGTCAACAATGGGGGCAAAAACGAGCTCAAGAGATGGGGAACCATTGGGGAAGAAGACCCCCTTAAATAGGTCCCCACGAATCTGCCCGTTATGTACAGAATAACATAGGAGCGGTACAACCTCTATGAACACCGGTACAACTGGTAACAGGCAATAAGCGGTACAATGGGCCCACAACCGCCCAACAACCGCACCACAACAGAGACCAGTCCGGTGGTAGAGCGGTACATGACCGGTACAACCTCCGGACCAATTCTGCAGTGGTACAACCGCTCCAAACACTGGTTGTACCGGTCAAGCAGTACAACCTCTCCATGGGGCGGTACAACCTCTCTGTGTAAAACAGGCAATATCAAAACAGCCACAACTTTCGCATACGAGTTCCGAATTCAACGAAACCAAGTTTGTTGGAAAGCTAATGGCAAGGGCTAACACAATCTTGAGAGAAATATCAATAAGAAGCAAATGAGAAAAGGACCATAATAAAATGGTGAGAACCCTTCCTCGGATAAGACTGGTAAAACCTCCAACACCGAAAACATCATAGAAGATGCATGCGAACTCCGTTTTCGATGAACTCAAGCTCGTCATCAAGATGACCATAAGCTCTAAGACTCACAAATGGAACCAAACAAGAACCAAGAAATATGATGCAAGGATGCAATGGTTTGAGCTCTCGACTATTGATGCGATCAAGCTACTCCCTAGAGAGCCCCCCTTGATAGTAGGGCAATCGATCCTACAACCCGGTCTCCCTACTACCACTATGAGACCGGTAAAATAGAAAACTTATCAAGGGCAAACCTTTGCCTTGCACAAAGTCCACTTGAGCTAGATGATGACAATCTTGACTTCCTCAAGTTGGACCACCTTTCTTGATTGTGTTGGCTCGATGAAGACTAGTTGATTGCTTCCCCATACTCCACTATGGGTGAGCCACTCTTTGGCACATCTCCACAATTCCATTGACACCACAATGGACAACAAGCTTCAAGCTTGATTGCTCCCCCATACTCCATTATGGGTGAGCCACTCTTCTAGTTGCTCCACTTGAACTTGCACACTGCAAACTTGATGACGATCACCACTTGATGTCATCCTCCATGGGTTGTATGAGATCTTCCTCTTGACGCAAGACCATGGAAACATACCTAACCCCACAAAGAACTCTCACGTAGACCATGGGTTAGTACACAAAGCGTAATGGACAATGCTTACCATACCATGGGATCACTTGATCCCTCTCGGTACTTCTTCTATGCTTTGTGAGTTGATCAACTTGATTCACTCTTGACTTAGTCTTGATCAACATTGAATCTTTCCAACTCTCTTCATTTGGATGATGTCTTGAAGGTAAACATGAATGATCACACAATCTTCTTCTTGAAGACATGCATGCAATAAGCTCAACTCACACATGACCAATCTTTGGATAATTCCTTGAAAAGCACTTTGGCCATCTCAACTCACACATGACCAATCTTTGGATAATTCCTTGAAAAGCACTTTGGTCATCTCATAAACTCCTTGAAACCAATACATGGACTTCAAGACAATCCTCTGGACAAATCCTTCAAATATAACTCCAGGCAACCGTTAGTCCATAGAGATTGTCAACAATTACCAAAACCACACATGGGGGCACCGCATGTCCTTTCAGTAAGGGGCTGATTTGGATCCACATGTTTAATGTTATGGTTAGATTTATCTTAATTCTTATTTCGTATTTGCGGATGCTTGCGAGAGGGGTTAATCATAAGTGGGAGGCTTGTTGAAGTAAGGACAGCAAACAAGCACCGGTCCACCCACATACCAAATTATCAAAGTAGCGAACGCGAATCATACGAGCATGATGAAAACTAACTTGATGATAATTCCCATATGTCCTCGGGAGCGCTTTGCTTTATATAAGAGTTCGTCTAGGCTTGTCCTTTGCTATAAAAAGGACTGGGCCACCCTGCTGCACCTTTGTTACACTTGTTACTTGTTACTCGTTACGAATTACCTTTCTACCAAACTATCTATTACCGAAGATTTCAATGCTTGCAGAGAATACCTTGCTGAAAACTGCGTGCCATTTCCATCTGCTCCTCGTCGGGTTTAACACTCTTACTTGTCAAAAGGACTACAATTGATCCCCTATACTTGTGGGTCATCAATCACCCCTGCGTCCTCGCCCCAAAACATCGTCCACAGGGTTGTGCATAGCCCTTTGTTTTTGTTCTAGTAATATCGTTGATGCTGGAGGTGCGTGTTGGTGACCATTTTGTTGAATTATTATCATATCATATTACTTGGGGAATCGTGTTTGTGACTGTTTTATTGGATATTGCCTTTCATTAGTTTTCTTGTCATGGCAATTTCAATATATTGTTTTTGTTTTAGTAATATTGTTGATGATGGAGGCGCGTGTTGTTGATTATTTTGTTGAATTATTATCAGATCATATTACTTGGTGAATCGTGTTTGTGACTGTTTTATTGAATATTGGCATTCGTTAGTTTTCTTGTCGTGGCAACTTCAATATATGTGTCATTTCTTGAGAGAGAAAGCCCTTAGATTGATTTTTTTACTACAAAAATAGACTTTATTGTCTAGTAAGCATGTTGCATCGTCGATCAAAATTGGTACAAAAAAGTTAGGTAGTTCGGTCCAATTAAGGTACATTTCTTCTTGCATCACTAGCTAAATCACGGGATGCCACGTTTGCTTCTCTTAACCATTTTGTTTGGAATGGATTATTATTTTCTTAGTTCTCTATCAACTTGTAGGGTTTAAAAAACCGTCGAGTTGTGGGCCGTCAGAACCTGTTTGGTCCCTTCTACTACAAAACAAGGGTTTGGCCTATTTTTTGAAACAAAAGAAGTGAAGAAACGAAGGACAACAAAACCACAGTTTCTCCAAGTTACATTATCTACATTACTAGTGGAGAAAACCGTTGAAATTTTTTCATATAGCGTCAACACTGATTTCCTAGTCACTCTTACTTCTCTTTCAAAGTGAATCACACTCAACTTCTATGTTAGGACTATATATCATTATTTCTTTACTAAGTGCCATGGATTACTCCACTAATATGTATAACAAATTCCCCTACTTATTTCATGCCAGTTGTAAAACTCAGAGAGACACAAACACTTTTCAAAATGCATTCTTCTAGATGGCTCTATGGTGAATATACCAACTATCAAAACTGGTGTGCGGGAAAGAAGTTGTAGGTTGCGCCAAATTCATCTTTCAATAGGAACTATGGCTAAGGAGAAGCATTAGAATTGGCAACCACAAACTGTATGAGGTATGCATATCAACCCTTTAGTTCATCGATCCGTATTACACGTCCGTGTTTGATTCATGATGCATGAGACGAGGTCACATTATCGCTACATGAAAGTCATTTTTTGCCTTGTGTTCACACATGCGCTGAGCATTTTCTATTAGCCACATGACGTATAAGGCTATAAGTTGTGTGTCTAGTATGCAACTCATAGCAAAACCATTCGGCTCGGCATACATCCACGTACGCTGTGACACACCAAAAAGACACCGGGCCCATACAAAGGGCTCGGTGTACATAGCACTACACTGAGTGTCATCACAGAACACACGGCGTACAATTGTGCCACATTGTGATGGTGGCTTACGTAAGTCGTGCGACACCCTGGAATGTCGTGTGCCTTCAATAGCACACGCATGGTGTAATTGCGGCATGTTAGCCTTTGAGTGCAAGTGGTCGATGGTTGTTCACACATGGTTCCGGCGACTGGTGGTTGTTTGGATTCTGAGGTGATCATGTGGATTCAGCTGCATCCATTAATGGAGGCATAACACCGTGGGTTGTTGTTCACCTACCTCGTGCAGCGCCCTCCCTCGCCTAAAAATTCATCCCCCAACCGCACGCACTACTCCCCTCCCCTCTCCTTGATAGATCTACACTGGTAGAAAAAGGACATGTTGTCCCGGTTCGTAAGGGCCTTTTGTCCCGGTTCTGGAACCGGGACTAAAGGGTCAGTACTAATGCCCTGTCCCTTTAGTCCCGGTTCAATCCAGAACCAGGACAGATGGCCCTCCAGGTGGCCTGTGCATGGAGCCCAGGCAGGAGACCCTTTGGTCCCGGTTGGTGGCACCAACCGGGACCAATAGGCATCCATGCGTCAGCATTTCTGTGGCTGGGGTTTTTTTGAAAGGGGGGGGTTGGGGGGTTAATTTAGGTGTTTCATATATTGTGTTAGCTAGCTATAATTAATAGAGATAAGTGTCCTCTCTTATGTCTGTGCTTGGTCAACGCTACGTATTATACATACGTATAGAGAGGACTAGACACGCTAGCTAGCTAGTAAGCAAACGAAGGAAACAGAAGATCGTCATGAACATATATGCATACAAAGAGAAGTGATATCGACCACCTCTCCTTCTTCGAGAGATTGGTCGAACAACAAGTTGTCGTATATCTATCCGACACTACCGGCTACATATATACAATAATTATCTCTTACAAATATAATCATACGGACTCAGGGTCCACATAGTATTCTGCGTCTTCAGGGATCATGTGGTCAAGATAGAATGCCGCCAATTCCTCTTGAATTGCTCGCATGCGAGCTGGTGCTAGGAGTTCATCCCGCTTCCGAAACATCTAATTTAAAGATGGGGGTCAATACATATATATATATATATATATATATATATATATATATATATATATATATATATATATGAATGAATGAAACGCAACACAAATGATGGTAATAAAATAAAATTGTGAATGTTGTTATTTACGTACTTCATATTGTTCGTCAGTGTAGCCCCGCTCACAGGTCGTGTGGCGGATGGACTCGCAAACGTAGTATCCACAGAAATCATTCCCTTGTTCCTGCCACAACCACTTTACAAGAAATAGAGGTCAATCAAACTGATAAGCAAGAATGTCAAATGGTATTGATGAAACTAGCGCTTGAATGACTAGTAGATGCGCGGAACATGCTACTATAGTACTTACTTTCGGGTGTCTAAATTGCAGCTCCTTCGGCAGTCCCGGAGCTTTTCTGGTGAATTTTCTCCAAACCCTGCCAGACAAAGAAAACAATTACTTGATATATCAGGAAATGAACAAAGTTGCTGATATGGTAGATAATGATCGATTTAACTTACCGCTCGAGTATTTGAGTCATGTCTGCATAGTCCTGGGGATCTTTTCGTCTTCAGTCTAAGACGGTTACTAGTCCCTACTCAAGCTTAATCTCTAGGAGAATATAGTGGAAACTGCACACGCATGCATAACTCATCAATTACATTACTATAACCTTGACTAATATATAAGGGAAACCGAATACGCACAAGACAGTAACACTCACTTGAAATTGTAAGGAAATAGTATTATATCTTTGTTTTCATTTATTACCAACGATCATAGCAAGTTGGCCTCGGTAGCTGCGGCATGAAATTTAACCTGAGTTGCATCTATGAGATATGTGTTAATGAACCCAATATCACCGACTTGTCTTTTCTTCAATTCGGCGATCTTCAATCTGCATAATATAGTGAGGATGATTATAAATACATGCAATGAAAGAGCTGAGCTATATAGAGAGACTTGATGACAGAAGTAGTACTACTTACAGACAATAGAAGGCGACCATTGTTTTATTGAGGGCCAATTGATTGAAAAAATGATAGAACTCCTCAAATGGAACAGGCAATAGTTCAATTCCAACGAGGTCATGCTCCTTTTTAACTTTCACATACAAAGTACTCCTCCCCCCAGAGTCTCTGCAGATTTTCAAGTACCAATCATGCAATCTTCGCATCATCGTTGATAGAGATCTTTCATCTTTGACGAGAGGCTTCCCGTACTCGTATCTTTGTATCTGCACCTCCATGGGTTCATAATGTACATCGTCGGGCAGGTAATCTGCAAGATTGCAATAACCGGGCACCATCCTCGGATCATTAGTGACGTTGTGGCTAGGCACCTTGAGCAGGGGACACGATTGCTTCGCTTGTTCACCGAGCTGGGCAATTTGTTTCCCAGCTCGTCGTTCTTTCAGCCTTTGATCATTGACAGTACTTCCCGACTGCTCCACTTCGGCAAATTCCTTTCTAATAATGCGCTCATAGTTTCCTTTCGGTGGAGACTTGGGTGGTTTTGCCAGGGTAGCCAGAGTGCGCTTCGCTTTCACCGGATCTAGCTTCTCCTCCGGAAGTGGATGTCTCTTTGCTTTCAACCCTTCAAACCAGTCATCCACTTTGGTTCGTGTGATCTCGGCATTCTCCTCCGGGGTCCTCTCGTATGGTAACTTCTCTGGAGTCTTCAGAGAAGGACCGAATCTATATGTCCTCCCACCTCTGGCTGTACTGCTAGACGCCGGCCGAGCAGACGGAGCGGTTGTCTTCTTTACTTGCTTACGAGGCGGAGGAGAAGGACTAGGACGCGCCGGAGCAGCCGGAGCGGCGGCAAGTCTCTTTCGCCCTTGCTGACGAGGCGGAGAAGGAGGAGGCTGGCTGCTCGGGCGCGTCGGCGCAGGTGGAGAAGGAGGCGGAGTGCCGCCACGCGCTGGAGAAGGAGCCGGTCGAGTGCCCTGATCGTCACTCACTGGAGGAGGAGGCGGTGGAGGAGGCGGAGTGCCCTGACTCGCCGGAAGAGGAGGCGGAGTGCCCTGACTTGCCGGAGGAGGAGGAGGCGGAGGCGTCCAGTTCGGAAGGTTGATGAGCTCCTTCCGCATAGGCATGGAGTCTTCAGAGCAGACCCCAACCTAGTCTCCCCTTCACCGGTAGGGTGGTCAAGCTGGAGGTCCTCAAATCCCTCCGTTATTTCATCCACCATCACCCTAGCATATCCTTCTGGAATCGGCCGGCAGTGAAAAGTTGCGCCGGGTTCAGTAGGATAAACAGAGCCAACAGCCGCCTTGACCTTCAAATTCATCCATTGCATCATAAGGTGGAAATTTTGAGACTCTGTGATAGCATCCACGGGATAGCTGGCAGGAGCCGTCAAGGCATGCTCCGGCTAAAGCAGCTCGGTGGAAGCCACGCTGCTTCTCCGCTGAGATGGCGGGGTAGCTTCAGGGGAAGCTTTGGCAGTACGTTTGCTGCGATTTTCTTCTCGTTCCTCTATCGCTTGTACCCTTGCTTGCAGCGCCTGCATTTGGTTCTGCTGCACTTTTTTCCTCCTCTCATGGGATTTGTAACCGCCAGCGTCCGGAAACCCAACCTTCCTCGGAATGGAGCCTGGCGTGCCTCGTATCCGTCCAGGGTGCTCAGGATTCCCAAGGGCCATTGTGAGCTCGTCATTCTCTTTGTCTGGAAAGAACGTCCCCTGCTGCGCTGCTTCGATATACTACTGAAGCTTCCTGACTGGTATGTCCAGTTGATCGTTCGTCCAAATGCACTTCCCTATTACAGGGTCCAAGGTTCCGCCAGCCCCGAAGAACCAAGTCCAGCAATGGTCCGGCCAGTTAATTGTCTCTGGTTCGATCCCTTTATCAATCAGATCATTCTCAGTCTTGGCCCACTTAGGCCGGGCTACGAGGTAGCCACCTGACCCTGTGCGATGGTGATGCTTCTTCTTCGTAGCATTTTGCTTGTTTGTCGCCGGCATCTTCTTACTCTTTTCCAATGTCTTGTGGGCCACAAATGTGGGCCAGTGATCTCTGATCTTCTCATATCTGCCCTTGAATTCTGGTGTCTCATTATTTTCGACAAACTTATTCAGCTCTTTCTTCCACCTCCTGAATAGTTCTGCCATCCTCTTAAGAGCAAAAGACTTGATTAATTGCTCTTTAACTAGGTTCTCTGGATTATCCTCTGGTGGTAGGGTGAAATTCGACTTCAGCTCAGTCCAAAGATCATTTTTCTGCATATCATTGACATAAGACACCTCAGGGTCTTCTGTAGCCGGCTTAAACCATTGCTGGATGCTGATCGGGATCTTGTCCCTAACCAGAACCCCGCACTGAGCAACAAATGCGTTCTTTGTTCGGATGGGTTCAATCGGTTGGCCGTCAGGCGCGATTGCTATGATCTCAAACCTTTCATCCGAGCTCAACTTTTTCTTCGGGCCTCATCTCTTTACCGAAGTTGTGCTCGATCCGGAGGGCTAGAAAAAAGAACAAAGACTTAATTAATATGTGTATATACCAAAACAATGAATGCATCAATTAGCTAGTCAGCACAGGCTTAACTAATATATATACCTGGACGGACTCGGTTCGGTCATCGGAGCCGTCATCACGGTCTCCTTCTTGCACCGGCATTGGGTCACCGGAGCCGTCCTCATGTTCTTCTTCTTGCACCAGCATTAGGTCACCGTAGCCAGCTTCTTCACCCTCTCCTTCCAGACCATCGGTGTCGTTGAGAAAAAACAAGACGGCATCACTTCCTTTTGCGATTATGTTCCTCAACAACGCTTCTTTTGCTTCGTCTTGGGCGGTGTCCATAGTTTCTACAAATATTTACAACATGGCAATTATTATTCAAACATGACAGATGGATATATTAGTGGCAAACGTAGAAGTAGCTACCTGATCATAGTAAGGAATCATATATATTAATTAGTGGCCTCGACGCTACTTCTCTAGGGTTTGGGGTGGCCTCGACAACGCTTCAAGGGTTTGGGGTGGCCTCGACAACGCTTCAAGGAGGGGGTAATATCGACCTCCCCCACACATGTTGAAGCTATTGGGAGGGGGTATATTGACAATGACGACACTACATCTATGTTCCTCGACGACCCTCGTTCCCGATAAAAAAGAGGAAGAAGAAGAAAAAAAGAGGAGAAGAAAGAATAGAGGAGAAGAACTCCTCTATTCTTTCTTCTCCTCTCTTTTTTTCTTCCTCTTCTTTTTTTATCCTCTTCTTCCTCTCATGTTCGAGAGGATCGCCGAGGGGTCGGGAGGTTGCCTAGTGTCAAAGGATTCAACAAAACCATGTCTTCATCATTAGGCGAAAGTAACAGGTGCATGATGGTACGAAGCTCTCCAAAGTTATTTTGGAACGGAGTCCTAGATAGGATAATTCGCTTTTTGGTACAAAGTTCAGCAAGGACCTTCCAAATATCGTTATTTGGAAGGCCTTTGCTGAAATTCATACAAAAAGGCAAATTATCCTATCCGGGACACCATTCCATAATAACTTTGGAGGACTTCTTTATGCCCTGGTTACTTCCGGCTAATGATGAAGCCATGGATTTCTTCAATACTTTGACACTAGGAAACCTCTCTCGACCCCTCGGGAATCCTCAACCCCTCGAACCCTCGACGACCCTGGAACCCTCGACCCTTCGGCGATCCTCTTCTTCCTCTCATGTTCGAGAGGGTCACCGAGGGGTCGGGAGGTTGCCTAGTGTCAAAGGATTCAACAAAACCATGTCTTCATCATTAGGCAAAAGTAACAGGTGCATGATGGTATGAAGCTCTCCAAAGTTATTTTGGAACGGAGTCCTAGATAGGATAATTCGCTTTTTGGTACAAAGTTCAGCAAGAACCTTCCAAATATCGTTATTGGAAGGCCTTTGCTGAAATTCATACAAAAAGGCAAATTATCCTATCCGGGACACCATTCCAAAATAACTTTGGAGGACTTCGTCATGCCCTGATTACTTCCGGCTAATGATGAAGCCATGGATTTCTTCAATACTTTGACACTAGGAAACCTCTCTTGACCCCTCGGCGATCCTCGACCCCTCGAACCCTCGACGACCCTGGAACCCTCGACCCCTTGGTGATCCTCTTCTTCCTCTCATGTTCAAGAGAACCGCTGAGGGGTCGAGAGGTTGCCTAGTGTCAAAGGATTCAACAAAACCATGTCTTCATCATTAGGCGAAAGTAACAGGTGCTTGATGGTACGAAGCTCTCCAAAGTTATTTTGGAACGGAGTCCTAGATAGGATAATTCGCTTTTTGGTACAAAGTTCAGCAAGAACCTTCCAAATATCGTTATTTGGAAGGCCTTTGCTGAAATTCATACAAAAAGGCAAATTATCCTATCCGGACACCATTCCAAAATAACTTTGGACGACTTCGTCATGCCCAAAAAACATTCTATGAACAAAAAACATTTTTAACATATATATTTAGCAAATTCTAGCCACATACATCACATACACATATACATTATAGCCACATACACATATACATCACATATGAACAAAAAAATAAACTAATAAAAATAAAAAACATATTGCAACATATGAACAAAAACATATAGCGACATACACACACATACATTATATATATATGAAAAAATAATTAAACTAATAAAGGCAGGGGCGCGGGAGTGGTGGCGCCGGCGGGGCAGATGGGCATGGCGGCAGCGGTGGCACCGGCGGGGCAGGGCAGTGGCGGCTGGGCGGCACGCGGCACCATGGCAGGGGCGGCGGCCGCGCAGGACAAGGCATAGGGGGCACGGGACGGGAGGGGTTGTGCTCACAGGGGGGGCGGCAACGGCGAAGGCGATCAGCCTGACGGCGTCGGTGGCGGCAGCGACGGCGAAGGCGAGCATCCTAATGGCGTCGGTGGCGATGGCGACGAG
>NC_041388.1:48378088-48451866 GCF_002162155.2 Triticum dicoccoides | reverse complement strand
CCAACTGGGACCAAAGGCCAATTTTCAGCAGCCCAAAGGGCGGGAAGCGGTGGCCTTTGGTCCCAGTTGGTGGCACCAACCGGGACTAAAGAGGGGCATTGGTCACGGTTCGTGGCACCAACCGTGACCAATGCCCCCTTTAGTCACGGTTCGTGGCCCACCTCGCTAGTTGAGATGGAGCCGCACCTGTTTATAAGGTGCAGTGTGCCTTCCCTCTCGCGCTCCTCTCTAAAGCAGGCTTTCGGGCCTAACCGTGCAATCTGTGCCTGTGGGCCTACTGGGCCTCCCGCGGGCCTGAATCATGGCCTATGGTAGGGTTTCTAGTCGTATTCAGGCCGTGGGTGCCCAGTAGGTGGCACTTTTTTTGGTTTTTTTTGTTTCTACTTACAACAAAATACTTATTGTTGCTATATTTAATTTTTTTTCCAGTTTTTTTGTTTTCTGCATTATTTATTTTCTTTTGTTTTTTGCTTTATTTTTTAATTATTTTTGCTTTTAGTTTTAGAAAAATTATAAACTTTCTGTTAGTGCCATTACTTTTCAAATTTGAAAACACTTTTTTTCTTTTTTTTTCTTTGTTGCTTTATTTATTTTACTTTGTTTCTACTTACAACAAAATACTTATTGTTGCTATTTTTATTTTTTTCCAGTTTTTTTGTTTTGTTTTCTGTATTATTTATTTTCTTTTGTTTTCTGCTTTATTTTTTAATTCTTTTTGCTTTTAGGTCAGCAAAATTATAAACTTTCTGTTGCTTTATTTATTTTATTTTGTTTCTACTTACAACAAAATACTTATTGTTGTTATTTTTTCCAGTTTTTTTTGTTTTCTGCATTATTTATTTTCTTTTGTTTTTTGCTTTATTTTTTTATTATTTTTGCTTTAGTTTTAGAAAAATTATAAACTTTCTGTTAGTGCCATTATAAAATTTTTGCTTTTAATTTGAATTCTTTGAAAATTGTTTGAATCACAAGTTTGTGATTAACTTACTAAAAAATGAGAATAGATGCGCTTATAGAGAAAATTCAACCTAAATTCCTAGTAAATTTCTATGAATTTCAGAGAAATTCACTATGAATTTAGGTTAAACTTTTCTCTATTAGAGCATCTATTTTCACTTTGAGAGGAGCTCAACAAGGCAGAGAAGGAAGGGCTTATAAACTGGTGTGAGCCCCCTTCGGTTGGCGAGTTGGGACTAAACTCTGCCCGCAACGAGGACCAACCCTTTAGTCCCGGTTTGTGGCACAAACCGGGATTAATGGTCATGGGCCAGGGGCGAGGAGCAAAATTATAAACTTTCTGTTAGTGCCATTAGTTTTAGAAAGTTGAAAGTTGGCATGGATCAGGGACTAATGGTCATGGTATTACGAGGGCCGAACCATAAGACATGAAAGCATTTCAAATGAACTCTGAAAAAGTTGAAAGTTGGGATGGTATCATAATTTCACCCACATGCATGTGCATGTACAAAACGGACAATGGTAGCATGTTCGTGTGTTACAAAGTTGGCATGGTATCATCATAATAGTTGCGGGAGAAAGTCTTCACTTTTTCTTCGCTTGTGTCATTTGCTTATTGCACCGTAACCATGGATAATCTTCATTGTTTATCAGGATGCTTGGGTCAGCCTTGACATTGAAGGGAGGAATTTCATGAAACTTTTCATAATCTTCAGACATGTCTGTCTTGCCGTCCAATCCCAGGATGTCCCTTTTTCCTGAAAGAACTATGTGGCGCTTTGGCTCATCGTATGATGTATTCGCTTCCTTATCTTTTCTTTTTCTCAGTTTGGTAGACATGTCCTTCACATAGATAACCTGTGCCACATCATTGGCTAGGACGAACGGTTCGTCAGTGTACCCAAGATTTTTCAGATCCACTGTTGTCATTCCGTACTGTGGGTCTACCTGTACCCCGCCGCTTCACAATGACTAATTGGACATTTTCCGGTAGAAGCCCCCTCAATGCAACCGGAAGCAGTTGCGTCATAATCACGTGGTAGTCATGAGACTTTAGGTTCTGAAACTTTTTCTTTGGCATATTTATTATTCCCTTTATATTCGACGAGAAGCCAATCGTGACCTTCATACTGAGCAGGCATTCAAAGAAGATTTCTTTCACTTCTTTCGTAAGAGCGTAGCTGGTGTTGGAAATATTCCCTAGAGGCAATAATAAAAGCATTATTATTATATTTCTTTGTTCATGATAATTGTCTTTATTCATGCTATAATTGTATTATCCGGAAATCGTAATACATGTGTGAATAATAGACACCAACATGTCCCTAGTAAGCCTCTAGTTGACTAGCTCGTTGATCAACAGATAGTCATGGTTTCCTGACTATGGACATTGGATGTCATTGATAACGGGATCACGTCATTAGGAGAATGATGTGATGGACAAGACCCAATCCTAAACATAGCATAAGATCGTATAGTTCGTTTGCTGGAGTTTTCCAATGTCAAGTATCTTTTCCTTAGACCATGAGATCGTGTAACTCCTGGATGCCGTAGGAGTGCTTTGGGTGTGCCAAATGTCACAACGTAACTGGGTGACTATAAAGGTATACTACGGGTATCTCCGAAAGTGTCTGTTGGGTTGACACGGATCAAGACTGGGATTTGTCACTCCGTATGACGGAGAGGTATCACTGGGCCCACTCGGTAATGCATCATCATAATGAGCTCAAAGTGACCAAGTGTCTGGTCACGGGATCATGCATTACGGTACGAGTAAAGTGACTTGCCGGTAACGATATTGAACGAGGTATTGGGATACCGACGATCGAATCTCGGGCAAGTAACATACCGATTGACAAAGGGAATTGTATACGGGGTTGCTTGAATCCTCGACATCGTGGTTCATCCGATGAGATCATCGAGGAGCATGTGGGAGCCAACATGGGTATCCAGATCCCGCTGTTGGTTATTGACCAAAGAGCGATCTCGGTCATGTCTACATGTCTCCCGAACCCGTAGGGTCTACACACTTAAGGTTCGGTGACGCTAGGGTTGTAGGGATATGTATATGCAGTAACCCGAATGTTGTTCGGAGTCCCGGATGAGATCCCGGACGTCACGAGGAGTTCCGGAATGGTCCAGAGGTAAAGATTTATATATGGGAAGTCCTGTTTCGGCCATCGGGACAAGTTTCGGGGTCATCGGTATTGTACCGGGACCACTGGAAGGGTCCCGGGGGTCCACCGGGTGGGTCCACCTGCCCCGGGGGGGCACATGGGCTGTAGGGGGTGCGCCTTGGCCTACATGGGCCAAGGGCACCAGCCCCAAGAGGCCCATGCGCCTAGGGTTCACAAAAGGGAAGAGTCCCACTAGTGGAAGGCACCTCCTAGGTGCCTTGGGGGGGAGGGAAACCTCCCTTGGCCGCCGCCCCCCTAGGAGATTGGATCTCCTAGGGCCGGCGCCCCCCCTTGGCCCTCCTATATATAGTGGGGGAAGGAGGGCTTTTCATCCATGCCTTTGGTTGCCTCCTTCTCCCTCTATAACACCTCCTCCTCCTCCATAGCGCTTGGCGAAGCCCTGACGGAGTACTGCAGCTCCATCACCACCACGCCGTCGTGCTGCTGCTGGAGCCATCTTCCTCAACCTCTCCTTCCCCTCTTGCTGGATCACGAAGAAGGAGACGTTACGCTGACCGTACGTGTGTTGAACGCGGAGGTGCCGTCCATTCGGTGCTAGGATCTCCGGTGATTTGGATCACGTCGTGTTCGACTACCTCATCCCCGTTCTTTGAATGCTTCCGCTCGCGATCTACAAAGGTATGTAGATGCATCCGATCACTCGTTGCTAGATGAACTCATAGATGGATCTTGGTGAAACCGTAGGAAAATTTTTGTTTTCTGCAACGTTCCCCAGCAGTGGCATCATGAGCTAGGTCTATGCGTAGTTCTTCTTGCGCGAGTAGAACACAATTTGTTGTGGGCGTAGATGTTGTCAACTTTCTTGCCGTTACTAGTCTTATCTTGCTTCAACGGTATTGTGGGATGAAGCGGCCCGGACCAACCTTACACGTACGCTTACGTGAGACCGGTTCCACCGACTAACATGCACTAGTTGCATAAGGTGGCTAGCGGGTGTCTGTCTCTCCTACTTTAGTTGGAGCGGATTCGATGAAAAGGGTCCTTATGAAGGGTAAATAGAAGTTGACAAATCACGTTGTGGCTTTCACGTAGGTAAGGAAACGTTCTTGCTAGAACCCTATTGCAGCCACGTAAAACTTGCAACAACAATTAGAGGACGTCTAACTTGTTTTTGCAGCAAGTGCTTTGTGATATGATATGGCCAAAGTTGTGATGAATGATGAATGATCTATATGTGATGTATGAGATGTTCATGCTATTGTAATAGGAATCACGACTTGCATGTCGATGAGTATGACAACCGGTAGGAGCCATAGGAGTTGTCTTTATTTTTTATATGACCTGCGTGTCATTGAGAAACGCCATGTAAATTACTTTACTTTATTGCTAAACGCGTTAGCCATAGTAGTAGAAGTAATAGTTGGCGAGCAACTTCATGGAGACACAATGATGGAGATCATGATGATGGAGATCATGGTGTCATGCCGGTGACAAGATGATCATGGAGCCCCAATATGGAGATCAAAGGAGCTATGTGATATTGGCCATATCATGTCACTATTATTATTTGATTGCATTTGATGTTTATCATGTTTTGCATCTTGTTTACTTAGAACGACGGTAGTAAATAAGATGATCCCTCATAATAATTTCAAGAAAGTGTTCCCCCTAACTGTGCACCATTGCGACAGTTCGTTGTTTCAATGCACCACGTGATGATCGGGTGTTTGATTCAAATGTTCACATACAACGGGTGTAAGACAGATTTACACATGCAAACACTTAGGTTGACTTGACGAGCCTAGCATGTGTATAGACATGGCCTCGGAACACAGAAGAACGAAAGGTCGAGCATGAGTCGTATAGAAGATACGATCAACATGAAGATGTTCACCGACGTTGACTAGTCCGTCTCACGTGATGATCGGACACGGCCTAGTCGACTCAGATCATGTTATACTTAGATGACTAGCAGAGGGATGTCTATCTAAGTGGGAGTTCATTGAATAATTTGATTAGATGAACTTTATTATCATGAACTTAGTCTAAAATTCTTTGCAATATGTCTTGTAGATCAAATGGCCAACGTAGTCCTCAACTTCAACGCGTTCCTAGAGAAAACCAAGCTGAAAGACGATGGCAGCAACTATACGGACTGGGTCCGGAACCTGAGGATCATCCTCATAGCTGCCAAGAAAGAATATGTCCTACAAGCACCGCTAGGTGACGCACCCGTCCCACAGAACCAAGACGTTATGAACGCTTGGCAGACACGTGCCGATGACTACTCCCTCGTTCAGTGCGGCATGCTTTACAGCCTAGAGCCGGGGCTCCAAAAGAGTTTTGAGAGACATGGAGCATATGAGATGTTCGAAGAGCTGAAAATGGTTTTCCAAGCTCATGCCCAGGTCGAGAGATATGAAGTCTCCGACAAGTTCTTCAGTTGTAAGATGGAGGAAAACAGTTCTGTCAGTGAGCACATACTCACTATGTCTGGGTTGCATAACCGCTTGACTCAACTGGGAGTTAATCTCCCGGATGATGCGGTCATTAACAGAATCCTTCAGTCGCTTCCACCGAGCTACAAAAGCTTTGTGATGAACTTCAATATGCAGGGGATGGAAAAGACCATTCCTGAAGTATTTGCAATGCTAAAATCAGCAGAGGTAGAAGTCAAAAAGGAACATCAAGTGTTGATGGTGAATAAAACCACTAAGTTCAAGAAAGGCAAGGGTAAGAAAACCTTCAAGAAGGACGGCAAGGGAGTTGCCGCGCCGGGCAAGCAAGTTGCCGGGAAGAAGCCAAAGAATGGACCCAAGCCCGAGACTGAGTGCTTTTATTGCAAGGAAAGTGGTCACTGGAAGCGGAACTGCCCCAAATACTTAGCAGACAAGAAGGCCGGCAAAACAAAAGGTATATATGATATACATGTAATTGATGTGTACCTTACTAGTACCCGTAGTAGCTCCTGGGTATTTGATATCGGTGCAGTTGCTCACATTTGTAACTCAAAGCAGGGGCTGCAGAATAAGCGGAGATTGGCAAAGGACGAGGTGACGATGCGCGTCGGGAATGGTTCCAAGGTCAATGTGATCGCCGTCGGCACGCTACCTCTACATTTACCTTCGGGATTAGTTTTAAACCTCAATAATTGTTATTTAGTGCCAGCTTTGAGCATGAACATTGTATCGGGATCTCGTTTAATTCGAGATGGCTACTCATTTAAATCCGAGAATAATGGTTGTTCTATTTATATGAGAGATATGTTTTATGGTCATGCTCCTATGGTGAATGGTTTATTCTTAATGAATCTCGAGCGTAATGCTACACATATTCATAGTGTGAGTACCAAAAGATGTAAAGTTGATAATGATAGTCCCACATACTTGTGGCACTGCCGCCTTGGTCACATAGGTGTCAAACGCATGAAGAAGCTCCATGCAGATGGACTTTTAGAGTCTCTTGATTACGAATCATTTGACACGTGCGAACCATGCCTCATGGGTAAGATGACCAAGACTCCGTTCTCAAGAACAATGGAGCGAGCAACCAACTTATTGGAAATCATACATATTGATGTGTGCGGTCCAATGAGTGTTGAGGCTCGCGGTGGCTATCGTTATGTTCTCACCCTCACTGATGATTTGAGTAGATATGGGTATATCTACTTAATGAAACACAAGTCTGAAACCTTTGAAAAGTTCAAGGAATTTCAGAGTGAGGTTGAGAATCAACGTGATAGGAAAATCAAGTTTCTACAATCAGATCGTGGAGGAGAATACTTGAGTCACGATTTTGGCACACACTTAAGAAAATGTGGAATAGTTTCACAACTCACGCCGCCTAGAACACCTCAGCGTAATGGTGTGTCCGAACGTCGTAATCGCACTCTATTAGATATGGTACGATCTATGATGTCTCTTAGCGATTTACTGCTATCTTTTTGGGGCTATGCTTTAGAGACTGCCGCATTCACTTTAAATAGGGCTCCATCGAAATCCGTTGAGACGACACCGTTTGAATTATGGTTTGGGAAGAAAGCTAAGCTGTCGTTTCTAAAAGTTTGGGGATGCGATGCTTATGTCAAGAAACTTCAACCTGAAAAGCTCGAACCCAAGTCGGAAAAATGCGTCTTCATAGGATACCCTAAAGAAACTGTTGGGTATACCTTCTACCTCAGATCCGAAGGCAAGATCTTTGTTGCCAAGAATGGATTCTTTCTAGAGAAAGAGTTTCTCTCGAAAGAAGTAAGTGGGAGGAAAGTAGAACTTGATGAAGTATTACCTCTTGAACCGGAAAATGGCGCAACTCAAGAAAATGTTCCTGAGGTGCCTGCACCAACTAGAGAGGAGGTTATTGATGATGATCAAGATACTTCTGATCAAGCTCCTACTGAAATTCGAAGGTCCACAAGGACACGTTCCGCACCAGAGTGGTACGGCAACCCTGTCTTGGAAATCATGTTGTTAGACAAGGTGAACCTTCGAACTATGAAGAAGCGATGGCGGGCCCGGATTCCAACAAATGGCTAGAAGCCATGAAATCCGAGATAGGATCCATGTATGAAAACGAAGTATGGACTTTGACTGACTTGCCCGTTGAACGGCGAGCCATAGAAAATAAATGGATCTTTAAGAAGAAGACAGACGCGGATGGTAATGTGACCATCTATAAAGATCGGCTTGTCGCTAAGGGTTATCGACAAGTTCAAGGGGTTGACTACGATGAGACTTTCTCACCGGTAGAGAAGCTAAAGTCCGTCCGAATCATGTTAGCAATTGCCGCATTCTACGATTATGAGATATGGCAAATGGACGTCAAAACGGCATTCCTTAATGGTTTCCTTAAGGGAGAATTGTATATGATGCAGCCGGAAGGTTTTGTCGATCCTAAGAATGCTGAAAAGGTGTGCAAGCTCCAACGCTCGATTTATGGGCTGGTGCAAGCATCTCGGAGTTGGAACATTCGCTTTGATGAGATGATCAAAGCGTTTGGGTTTACGCAGACTTATGGAGAAGCCTGCGTTTACAAGAAAGTGAGTGGGAGCTCTGTAGCATTTCTCATATTATATGTAGATGACATACTTTTGATGGGAAATGATATAGAACTCTTGGACAGCATCAAGGCCTACTTGAATAAGAGTTTTTCAATGAAGGACCTTGGTGAAGCTGCTTATATATTAGGCATCAAGATCTATAGAGATAGATCAAGATGCCTCATATGTCTTTCACAAAGCACATACCTTGATAAGATATTGAAGAAGTTCAATATGGATCAATCTAAGAAGGGGTTCTTGCCTGTGTTACAAGGTATGAAATTGAGCTCAGCTCAATGTCCGACCACGGCAGAAGATATAGAAGAGATGAGTGTCATCCCCTATGCCTCAGCCATAGGTTCTATTATGTATGCCATGATGTGTACCAGACCTGATGTAAACCTTGTCGTAAGTTTGGTAGGAAGGTACCAAAGTAATCCCGGCAAGGAACACTAGACAGCGGTCAAGAATATCCTGAAGTACCTGAAAAGGACTAAGAAAATGTTTCTCGTTTATGGAGGTGACGAAGAGCTCGTCGTAAGGGATTACGTCGACGCTAGCTTCGACACAGATCTGGATGACTCTAAGTCTCAAACCGGATACGTGTATATTTTGAATGGTGGGGCAGTAAGCTGGTGCAGTTGCAAGCAGAGCATCGTGGCGGGATCTACATGTGAAGCGGAGTACATGGCAGCCTCGGAGGCAGCACATGAAGCAATATGGGTGAAGGAGTTCATCACCGACCTAGGAGTCATACCCAATGCGTCGGGGCCAATCAAACTCTTTTGTGACAACACTGGAGCTATTGCACTTGCCAAGGAGCCCAGGTTTCACAAGAAGACAAGGCACATCAAGCGTCGCTTCAACTCCATTCGTGAAAATGTTCAAGATGGAGACATAGATATTTGTAAAGTGCATACGGACCTGAATGTAGGAGATCCGTTGACTAAACCTCTCCCTAGGGAAAAACATGATCAACACCAGAATTTCATGGGTATTCAATTCATCACAATGTAACTAGATTATTGACTCTAGTGCAAGTGGGAGACTGTTGGAAATATGCCCTAGAGGCAATAATAAAAGCATTATTATTATATTTCTTTGTTCATGATAATTGTCTTTATTCATGCTATAATTGTATTATCCGGAAATCGTAATACATGTGTGAATAATAGACACCAACATGTCCCTAGTAAGCCTCTAGTTGACTAGCTCGTTGATCAACAGATAGTCATGGTTTCCTGACTATGGACATTGGATGTCATTGATAACGGGATCACGTCATTCGGAGAATGATGTGATGGACAAGACCCAATCCTAAACATAGCATAAGATCGTATAGTTCGTTTGCTGGAGTTTTCCAATGTCAAGTATCTTTTCCTTAGACCATGAGATCATGTAACTCCCGGATGCCGTAGGAGTGCTTTGGGTGTGCCAAACGTCACAACGTAACTGGGTGACTATAAAGGTATACTACGGGTATCTCCAAAAGTGTCTGTTGGGCTGACACGGATCAAGACTGGGATTTGTCACTCCGTATGACGGAGAGGTATCACTGGGCCCACTCGGTAATGCATCATCATAATGAGCTCAAAGTGACCAAGTGTCTGGTCACGGGATCATGCATTACGGTATGAGTAAAGTGACTTGCTGGTAACGAGATTGAACGAGGTATTGGGATACCGACGATCGAATCTCGGGCAAGTAAGATACCGATTGACAAAGGGAATTGTATACGGGGTTGCTTGAATCCTCGACATCGTGGTTCATCCAATGAGATCATCGAGGAGCATGTGGGAGCCAACATGGGTATCCAGATCCCGCTTTTGGTTATTGACCGGAGAGCGATCTCGGTCATGTCTACATGTCTCCCGAACCCGTAGGGTCTACACACTTAAGGTTTGGTGACGCTAGGGTTGTAGGGATATGTATATGCAGTAACCTGAATGTTGTTTGGAGTCCCGGATGAGATCCCGGATGTCACGAGGAGTTCCGGAATGGTCTGGAGGTAAAGATTTATATATGGGAAGTCCTGTTTCGGCCATCGGGACAAGTTTCGGGGTCACCGGTATTGTACCGGGACCACCGGAAGGGTCCCGGGGGTCCACCGGGTGGGTCCGCCTGCCCCGGGGGGCCACATGGGCTGTAGGGGGTGCGCCTTGGCCTACATGGGCCAAGGGCACCAGCCCCAAGAGGCCCATGCGCCTAGGGTTCACAAAAGGGAAGAGTCCCACTAGTGGAAGGCACCTCCTAGGTGCCTTGGGGGGGAGGGAAACCTCCCTTGGCCGCCGCCCCCCTAGGAGATTGGATCTCCTAGGGTCGGCGCCCCCCCCCCTTGGCCCTCCTATATATAGTGGGGGAAGGAGGGCTTTTCATCCATGCCTTTGGTTGCCTCCTTCTCCCTCTCCAACACCTCCTCCTCCTCCATAGCGCTTGGCGAAGCCCTGACAGAGTACTGCAGCTCCATCACCACCACGCCGTCGTGCTGCTGCTGGAGCCATCTTCCTCAACCTCTCCTTCCCCTCTTGCTGGATCAAGAAGAAGGAGACGTTACGCTGACCGTACGTGTGTTGAACGCTAGGATCTCCGGTGATTTGGATCACGTCGTGTTCGACTACCTCATCCCCGTTTTTTGAACGCTTCCGCTCGCGATCTACAAAGGTATGTAGATGCATCCGATCACTCGTTGCTAGATGAACTCATAGATGGATCTTGGTGAAACCGTAGGAAAATTTTTGTTTTCTGCAACGTTCCCCAGCAGCTGGCAGGACCTTTATACTGCTTCGGAGGCATGCCGTTTTTTTCGTGCAAACGTTGCAGGTCCTCCCGTGCCTCAGGTGTATCTTTTGTCTTCCCATACACGCCCAAGAATCCTAGCAGGTTCACGCAAAGGTTCTTCGTCACATGCATCACGTCGATTGAGGAGCGGACCTCTAGGTCTTTCCAGTAGGGTAGGTCCCAAAATATAGGTTTCTTCTTCCACATGGGTGCGTGTCCCTCGGCGTCATTCGGAACAGCTAGTCCACCGGGACCCTTTCCAAAGATTACGTAGTGTAAATCATTGACCATAGCAAGCATGTGATCACTGGTGCGCATGGCGGGCTTCTTCCGGTGATCTGCCTCGCCTTTGAAATGCTTGCCTTTCTTTCGACATTGATGGTTGGTCGGAAGAAATCGACGATGGCCCAGGTACACATTCTTCTTGCATTTGTCCAGGTATATACTTTCAGTGTCATCTAAACAGTGCGTGCATGCGTGGTATCCTTTGTTTGTCTGTCCTGAAAGGTTACTGAGAGCGGGCCAATCGTTGATGGTCACAAACAGCAACGACTTAAGGTTAAATTCCTCCTGTCTGTGCTCATCCCACGTAGGTACACCGTTTCCATTCCACAGCTGTAAAAGTTCTTCAACTAATGGCCTTAGGTACACATCAATTTCGTTGCCGGGTTGCTTAGGGCCTTGGATGAGAACTGGCATCATAATGAACTTCCGCTTCATGCACATCCAAGGAGGAAGGTTATACATACATAGAGTCACGGGCCAGGTGCTGTGATTGCTGCTCTGCTCCCCGAAAGGATTAATGCCATCCGCGCTTAAAGCAAACCATACATTCCTTGGGTCCTTTGCAAACTCATCCCAGTACTTTCTCTCGATTTTTCTCCACTGCGACCCGTCAGCGGGTGCTCTCAACTTCCCATCTTTCTTTCGGTTCTCACTGTGCCATCGCATCAACTTGGCATGCTCTTTGTTTCTGAACAGACGTTTCAACCGTGGTATTATAGGAGCATACCTCATCACCTTCGCAGGAACCCTCTTCCTGGGGGGCTCGCCATCAACATCACCAGTGTCATCTCGTCTAATCTTATACCGCAATGCACCGCATACCGGGCATGTGTTCAGATCCTTGTATGCACCGCGGTAGAGGATGCAGTCATTAGGGCATGCATGTATCTTCTCCACCTCCAATCCTAGAGGGCATACGACCTTCTTTGCTGCGTATGTACTGTCGGGCAATTCGTTATCCTTTGGAAGCTTCTTCTTCAATATTTCCAGTAGCTTCTCAAATCATTTGTCAGCCACATCATTCTCTGCCTTCCACTGCAGCAATTCCAGTACGGTACCGAGCTTTGTGTTGCCATATTCGCAATTGGGGTATAACCCTTTTTTGTGATCCTCTAACATGCGATCGAACTTCAGCTTCTCCTTTTGACTTTCGCATTGCGTCCTTGCATCGACAATGACCCGGCGGAGATCATCATCATCGGGCACATCGTCTGGTTCCTCTTGATCTTCAGCAGCTTCACCCGTTGCAGCATCATTGGGCACATTGTCTGGTTCCTCTTGATCTTCACCAGCTCCCCCCGTTGCAGCATCACCGTATTCAGGGGGCACATAGTTGTCATCGTACTCTTCTTCTTCGCCGTCTTCCATCATAACCCCTATTTCTCCATGCCTCGTCCAAACATTATAGTGTGGCATGAAACCCTTGTAAAGCAGGTGGGAGTGAAGGATTTTCCGGTTAGAGTAAGACCTCGTATTCCCACATTCAGTGCATGGACAACACATAAAACCATTCTGCTTGTTTGCCTCAGCCGCATCGAGAAACTCATGCACGCCCTTAATGTACTCGCGGGTGTGTCTGTCACCATACATCCATTGTCGGTTCATCTGCATGCATTATATATAATTAAGTGTCCAAATTAATATAAGTTCATCATCACATTAAAACCAAAGTGCATACATAGTTCTCATCTAACAACATCTAGCTCTCCAAAGCATCTAATTAATTAAACCATACATTGAAACTATGTAAAACATTTCAATGCAAAAACAAATGCGATCATAATCGCAACCAAGGTAACAATTGATCCAACGGCATAATGATACCAAGCCTCGGTATGAATGGCATATTTTCTAATCTTTCTAATCTTCAAGCGCATTGCATCCATCTTGATCTTGTGATCATCGATGACATCCGCAACATGCAACTCCAATATCATCTTCTCCTCCTCAATTTTTTTATTTTTTCCTTCAACAAATTGTTTTCTTCTTCAACTAAATTTAACCTCTCGACAATAGGGTCGGTTGGCATTTCCAATTCACATACATCCTACATAAATAAAATCTATGTCACATTGGTCGGCATAATTTTCATAAACAATAAATGAACCAATAGTTATAAAGATAATATATATACCACATCCGAATCATAGACAGGACGAGGGCCGACGAGGGCGGATACCAAAACCATCGCACTATATAATATGCAATAATAAAAGTAAGAAAATAATACAAGTATCTATGTAAACATACAAGTAAGAATATTTTTCCTTTCAGAAAGAAGATAAGAACAAGAGGCTCACCACGGTGGTGCCGGCGATGAGCTCGGCGCGGGTGATCGACGGCGGTGAAGACGGGGACGGGGCGTGACGGACCGCTAAACCTAGACAAATATTATGGAAAATGGAGCTTGGAGGTCGAGCTTGGAGAGGAGAAAGCTTAAGTAGTGTGGCTCGGGCATTCCATCGAACACCTTGTGTGCATAGGAGGTGAGCTAGAGCACCACCAATCCCTCTCCCCCCGGCCAGAGAAAAACAGAGCATTGGGGTGCTCTGCTCGCGAGCGAGGGGTATATATAGGCACCTCATTGGTCTCGGTTGGTGACATGAGCCGGGACTAAAGGGGAGCCTTTGGTCCCGGTTCAAGCCACCAACCGGGACCAATGGTGGTGGGCCAGGAGCTCAGCCCATTGGTCCCGGTTCATCCCACCAACCGGGACCAAAAGGTCCAGATGAACCGGGACCAATGGCCCACGTGGCCCGGCCGGCCCCCTGGGCTCACGAACCGGGACCAATGCCCACATTGGTCCCGGTTCTGGACTGAACCGGGACTAATGGGCTGACCCGGCCTGGACCAAAGCCCTGTTTTCTACTAGTGCTAGTTGTCGCATGCCCCCAAGCGTCTGATCCACCACCAAAACCCGACATCAGCAACCTAGGGAAACCACCACGCACAGGCCGGCCGAGATGAGCAATCTTCTATTTATGCTTTTCCCTCCTAATAATTAAGTTTTGTATTATGTTAGTATGAATACTTTATATAGGCATTCAATAATGTTTACAAGGATTTGTACTTAAGATTTGCTTCATGGCTAGATAGATAGGTTTAATTTGATGTAGATAGATGCTAACGTTTGCAATATTAATTAATAAAAAGTGGTATGGATATGAATTGGATCTTTTTTCATACTAATAAAGTTTTCTCACATGCTAGTATATAATTATTTTATATAAGCATACAATAATCTTCACAATGATTTCTCTACTTTAGGTTTGCATACAATTTAATTCTATATATTTTTACAGATGGACGTTAGTAAGGGATGGAACGGGCTCATAGAGGCATTAGCATTTGGCGATGCTGATCTTGTTGGAAATATGCCCTAGAGACAATAATATTGTATTATTATATTTTTCACATTCATAATTAAGTGTTTATATTTCATGCTATAACTGCTATGATCCTGAAATATGCGATTCAGTGGAAAACTCATATGGACATGTGAAATGATAAACGGATAAAATAAAGGTTCCTAGTCTCGCCTCTAAGACTAGCTCAAGTGTTATTAGTGATCACGTTTTCCAGATCTTAGGATATCGTTAAGTGTAACGATAGTCCTAAAACAACACTGAGATTATGACGCTGGAAGAACGATCGTATTGAATGGACCCAAACTTGTTTGTTATGAATTGACATAATATCGCCTATAATCAATTGTAATAACACGAAGTATTAATGTGTGATTTTTCTCATTAGACCATGAGAGTATCACGGTCACTTCTTACCATGCAGTGGGCTTTGGGGCTGCTCAAACGTCACCTGTAACACGGTGATCATAACAACAACTTAAAGGTTCATGAGAAAGTTTGACAAGTGACCGGGTAGCTCGAGAGTGGGATTTGATCCTCCGACAATTGAGAGGTATTATTAGGGCCCTCTCGGTGTGATGGCATCGATCATCGTCTAGCCAGACACTGGTGACTTCGTCACGGGATGCTGGAACAAAATAACGAGAAAGTAGAACAAAACTGGTAACAAGGATTTTGGTATAGTGAGCATGGTGATGACTCGGGAGGATACCGATGCATCTTGGGTTCACTTGAATATCATTTGTGTACTCACAAGGACCAATATGGACGTCCACGGTCCCGCTATCGGTCATTGGACGAATGATTTTGTCCATGTATGTGTGAAAGTGCAACTATCCCTAGGTGGTTTTCGTAATTCATAACAACATATAGCTCATTGAGCTAATGCTATTCGAAGATGATCATTTCAGGAAAGCTCAATGATTGGCATGGCATGGATGGTGAGAGTGGAACCCTCAAAATGCTAAGGACAAAGGATTGGCTCTAGCTCATATGCTCAAGACTCTTCATTTTACATTTTAGTGGTCCAAGATCACATTGAGTCCATAGGAAAAGCCAATACTATCAAGGAGGGATGAGGTGTTGCTTAATGAGCCTCTTGCTTCATGTGCTTAATGATATGCTCCAAAATCCTCAGCTACTTTCCCATATCCACATTTGACCTAAGCCCAAAGCCAAACTCGGCCCTACCGATTCTTTCAACCCGGCGCCACCGAGTTTCACTTGTCATAGCCATTGCCAAACCCTAAGCAAATCGGTTCTACCGATAGGGATCTCGGCCTCACCGAGATGGGATTGCAATTTCTCTGTTTCCCTTTCGTAACTTTGGTCTCACCGAAAGAGCGGATCGGTCCCACTGAGATTGCAATGTAAACTCACTGTTTCCTTTTCGTAACATTTCGGTCTCACCGAGAAGAGCGAATCGGTCCCACCGAGTTTGACTGACCAACCCTCTGGTTAGCTTATTCCCAAATCGGTCTCACCGAGTTTGTGTAATCGGTCTCACCGAGATTACGTTATGCCCTAACCCTAACCATACCGGTCCTACCAAGTTGCATGTCAGTCCCACCGAAAATCTCTAACGGTCACTAGGTTTACTATTTCGGTCCGACCGAGTTTGTTGATTCGGTCCCACCGAGATTGGTAAATTGTGTGTAACGGTTGGATTTTGTGTGGAGGCTATATATACCCCTCCACCTCCTCTTCACTCGTGGAGAGAGCCATCAGAACACATCTACACTTCCAACTCATATGTTCTGAGAGAGAACCACCTACTCATGTGTTGAGGCCAAGATATTCCATTCCTACCATATGAATCTTGATCTCTAGCCTTCCCCAAGTTGCTTTCCACTCAAATCTTCTTTCCACCAAATCCAAATCCTGTGAGAGAGAGTTGAGTGTTGGGGAGACTATCATTTGAAGCACAAGAGCAAGGAGTTCATCATCAACACACCATTTGTTACTTCTTGGAGAGTGGTGTCTCCTAGATTGGCTAGGTGTCACTTGGGAGCCTCCGACAAGATTGTGGAGTTGAACCAAGGAGTTTGTAAGGGCAAGGAGATCGCCTACTTCGTGAAGATCTACCGCTATTGAGGCAAGTCCTTCGTGGGCGACGGCCATGGTGGGATAGACAAGGTTGCTTCTTCGTGGACCCTTCGTGGGTGGAGCCCTCCGTGGACTCGCGCAACCGTTACCCTTCATGGGTTGAAGTCTCCATCAACGTGGATGTAGGATAGCACCACCTATCCGAACCACGGGAAAAACATTCGTGTCTCCAATTGCGTTTGAATTCTCCAAACCCTTCCCTTTACATTCTTGCAAGTTGCATGCTTTACTTTCCGCTGCCAATATACTCTTTGCATGCTTGCTTGAATTGTGTAATGATTGCTTGACTTGTCTTAAAATAGCTAAAATATGCCAAGAACTAAACTTGGGAAAAGGTTGAGTTTTTATTTGGTCAAGTAGTCTAATCACCCCCCCCCCTCTAGACATACTTTCGATCCTACAAGTGGTATCAGAGCTTTGGTCTCCATTTGCTTTGATTTCCATAGCTTTTGGTGGTCATAGCCTTGGTTTCACAACCTAGGAGAGTATGGCGTCTAGCGAGGGAAATTATCACCGTAGAGGTCCTTACTTTGATGGTACTAATTTTGCTAGTTGGAAGCATAAAATGAAAATGCATATTCTTGGACATAACCCCGCCGTTTGGGCTATTGAGTGTGTTGGTTTGCAAGGTGACTTCTTTTATGGGAGAGAACCAAACCGTGAAGCTACCGCGGAAGAGTTGAAGATGTTGCAATACAATGCTCAAGCTTGTGATATTTTCTTCAACGGATTGTGCCCTGAAGAATTCAACAAAATCAGCCGTCTTGAGAATGCAAAGGAAATTTGGGACACTTTGATTGATATGCACGAAGGTACCGACTCCGTCAAGGAATCCAAATTGGATGTGCTTCAAAGTCAACTTGACAAGTTCAAAATGAAGGATGGTGAAGGTGTCGCTGAAATGTACTCTAGGCTTGCTCTCATCACAAATGAGATTGCCGGCTTAGGAAGTGAAGAGATGACCGATAGATTCATCATCAAGAAGATTCTAAGAGCCTTGGATGGAAAATATGATACCGTGTGCACATTGATCCAAATGATGCCCAATTACAAAGATCTCAAGCCAACGGAGGTAATTGGAAGAATTGTTGCTCATGAGATGTCACTTAAGGATAAAGAGGAACTTCACAACAAATCAAGTGGTGCCTACAAAGCCTCATGTGAAGCCCCTACATCATCAAGTGAGAAACAAAACTTCAATGAAGAATTGAGCTTAATGGTGAAAAACTTCAACAAGTTCTACAAGAGTAGAAGCAAAAATAGAAGCTCCAAGTCAAGGTCCTACAATGACAAAAGATCTTCTAGTCGAGAGCGAAACTGCTACAATTGTGGAAGACCCGGACACTATTCCAATGAGTGTACGACTCCCTACAAGAGAAGAGAAGACTCTCCAAAAAGAAGAAGCAAAAGATAAGAATCACCACCAAGAGAGAGAAGGAGTAGAGATGATCGTTATGAACGAAGACACTCACGGAGAAGCAAGGATTCGGAAAGGAAGGAAAAATCATCAAGGAGCTACACAAAACGAAGACATCAAGCTCATGTTGGTGAATGGGTATCCGGCTCCGACTCCGACAACCACTCCGAGAGAAGTTATCACTCCGATTCCGAATGTACTCAAGATGAAGGTGTTGCCGGTCTAGCACTTGTGTCAACCAACTCCTACGATATATTTGACTCACCAAATGAAGGAATTGGAAGATGCTTCATGGCCAAAGGTCCTAAGGTAACACACCCCGAGTATGTTGATTTTAATAGTGATGAAGATGACTTGTTAGGTGATGATGATTTACTTGTTGACAACTCTAGTGATGAGTACTATGATGAAACGTCAATTAATCATGCTAATCAAGATAAAACGAATGACAATGATAAGGAGAAGATTGAGGCTCTAACTAAAGAACTAAACACTCTTAAGTTAGCTCATGAAACTATCTTCGAAGATCATCGAGAACTTTTAAGAGCTCATGAGAAGTTACGCTTTGAAAAGCTCAATCTTGAGCAAGAGCATGAGTTTTTAAAGGCAATCAATGATGATCTCCGCAAGAAAAGTTCTTCTTACATTGCCAAGCGTTTACTCTTATCCACTTACATGCCTCAAGTTAAGTCTAGTAACAAGAACAAGAAAGATTCTTCCTCTAGTAGTAACAATGATCATGCTAAATCCAATATTGTTGCTTCTAGTAGTTCTCTTGATTCCACTAATGATTCTCTTAGCCAAGTTACAATTGAGCAAGAAAATAGCTTATTGAAGGGAATTATAGAGAAAGGAGTGTACAAAAGCCTTGCCGGGAGTAAGCAATTCGAGGAAATTGTGCGCAAGCAAGGAAGGCACCGGAAGAATCAAGGTGTTGGTTTTGAATGAAAGTTCAATGCCAATGGAGTTGAGTGGGAATAAGATCAATACCCCAAGACAAAGTTTGTTCCTCAACAAGAGAAGTATGATCCTACTTCCTTCAAGGGGACACAAGCTCAAGATGATCTTCCACCACAAGACTACAAGCATAAAGGCAAGGACAAGCTTCAAGAGGAAATTGATGCATTTGAAGAAGCTCCTAAGACCTTAGTCAAGTGGATTCCCAAGACCACTTCAAGTTCCACTTCATCAAGTACGACTCCAACTCCAAGGATTCCCATCAAGATGGTGTGGATCCAAAAGAAGAAGAACTAGAGCGTTCTTGAGGGTGACTCCGCCAACATACTTCACTCTTATCATTTTGGCAAGAACAAGTGCAATCAACTTCCACATCTTGCACTAGTTCAAGGAGTCACAAACCCTCTTGTTGGTAAGACAAGGGACAAGGTAACCTAAAAGTTTTCATGGACATCATCTTGTGTGTGCATCACTCTATGTCTATGGATATCCTTGTTTGTTCCTTGTGGGACTAACCCATGTAGGTATTGAAAGTGCAATTCACTCAAATGGATAGCTCCAAGTGATCTACATCAACATTGAGCATCCACATCTTCAACATCTACATGAATTCATCATCGACAAAACCCAAGGTTAGTTCATCCCTCTTAGGGGGGATATCACATCTAGGGGGAGCTTTACTCTAAGACTTGAGCTAAAGCAACTCTAAAGATGTGAACACAACAATGCTTTATGTAAAAGTGGTAACCCCACTTGAGCTTAAACGATGAGTATGACCTATGATCAAGTGTTCTCACTTGACTCCTAAGTCAATATACTCATATATAGATGACCTAGTCATCGCCAATTGCTTGATAGATGCTAGAATTGGTTGTGTATGCTTTGTCACATATTTCAATTGCCATTTTATTGTATGAGCATGTTGGTTGCATATTTTACTCATTCGAGGACATCCACTTGTTGTTTTGATTGTTTGGTTTTATTTCCTTTTACCAAGTGGATGGACAAGAATGCCTAAGAACCTCCTCTAGCTATCTATGCTTTTCTCGTCTCAAACTCTATTCATGCTACATCACAAAATTTGATCAAGTCAGATTCGAACCACTCTGTGTGAGGAGCACTCGGAGTCCCCGATTCGTCATAGACTTAAACTTCCAAAACCTCTTTGTGATTCTCGGTCTGACCAATATCCTACTCTCGGCCCTACCGAGATCATTAAGTTGATTTGAATTTTCGATCTCGGTGCAACCGATTTGAACCATTCGGTCACACCGAGTTGCAATAACTATATACAGTTTTGCATCTCGGTGCCACCGAGTTGTTCCACTCGGTCACACCGACAGGGTCGGGCTATATATAGGCACGGGCAAAAATTTGGAAATTTCTCCGAACCCCTTCGCCCGCGTGATAGCTCGCTCTGCCAACGTGGTCTCCGGATCGTCTCCTCGCCGCCAGCCGCCTCCAGTTGCTGTTCTCCATCGCCGTCAACGGAATTCAACCCCGCCGTTGCCGCCGTAGCGAGTCTCCGCCGAACTAGGGTATGGACTCGATCTTTGTGCTATCCCCAATCTGATTCCTAGCACATTGTGATCTTATTGTTTCTAGCCACGATTGAAACACTCCTATCCAGTCAATGCGTTCGTAGAATAGGATTGATTCGAAAATTTTAGGGTTAGGTTTCCGCCGAAACCATCTCGGACCCACCGAGTTGAAAAACTCGGTCCCACCGATTTGGCTCATGCCATTGCACAAGTGAGACTCGGTCTGACCGAGAATTACTAATCGGTGTGACCGATTTTGGAACTTTGTGAAACCCTAGCAGTCTCAGTGCCACCGAACTGTGACTCGGTCTGACCGAGTTCACTAGTTTAGGTTCCAAAACTGCTTCGGTATCATCGAGTTTAAAAATCGGTAGATCCGAAATGATTTCTGTGGGAAACTAAAACTAAGATTTTGAATCATTCTTTTGCAAAAATCTCTGCATTTTGCGATGCTCATCCACTCTACCTCATCTATAAACTGTTCACAGGGTCAGCAGTCAACTTGTTCATCATGTCAGATCAGAGTGACAGCCAGAACATGTCAGAAGAGCAGGTGCACATGAGTGAGGGCACTAGTCCCTCTAGCTCTTCAGATGAAGGCAGCAGGAGCACCCCAAGCAATCTGCCAAAAGCTGCCACCAGACAAAGGAAGAAGAGAACCTCAGACTCAAAGGATGAAGACTATGTGGCAGAGGAAGAGGAAGCCACATCAAAGAAAGTAGTGCTCAAGAAAGAGTATGGCTCAGCACAGAGCACAAAGCCAGGCTTGAAAGTCAAAAGGCCAGCAGGTAGACAGCCTATGCCAAAGGCCAGAGCTTCAACTCAGATTCCCAAAAAGCCTGCACCCAAAGAGGCTGCTGCAGAAGGGAAGAAGAGGAAGGAGAGGATCAAAAAGACCACTGCTAGAGTGCTCGGGAGATCCTCAATCATGAGAGACTCTGAAGAGGAAGAGGAAGAAGAGGTTGCTGCACCAGCACCTAAGGCACCTAAGCTTATGGGTGATGCTATCAGGACAGGGGCTGCTGCATCAAAGCCCAAAGAAGCACCCAAAGCTGCCTCCAAGCCCAAGTCAGCACCAAAGAGGAATACAAGGAGCATACCTGCAACTGAGAAGAACAAGGCCCAGTGCCTGAAGCTGCTGAAGATGATGATGAAGGACAAGTTCTGAGAAAACTCAAGTCCAAGATCCCAGACCACAATGATGCTCATCCTGTGGCTGAGGACATGAAAATCAGAAGAGACGCAGGGCTAAGGAAGTGGAGAGAAGCAGATCCATATGCTTCAAGGAGAAGAACTGCTGTTGATTACAGGTTCCACACAAAGGAACAGCAGGACTTCTATGAGACAGTTTTGCTTGATAAGAAGCCTATCGTTTGTGACATGAGATGGGTTGATTGGGAGTACATCAAGGACAATGAAGAGCACTATCCTTAAGTGCAAGACAGCTTCAAGTCTTGTGGAGTAGCAAACTTTGTTGGGCAGAAGCTCACAAAGTGGAATGAAGAGCTGATCATGCAGTTCTACTCCACAGCACACTTCTACCCAGATGGAAGGATCACATGGATGTCTGAAGGTACAAGGTACCAATCAACTATTGAGGAATGGGCAAAGTTGATCAATTCCCCAGAGGAAAATGAAGATGACTTGGATGTCTATGCCAAGAAGAAGATGGACCACAACTCTATGTCCAACATGTACAAGGAAATTCCAAACGAGGCACTTGATACTTTCAAGTTTGGGTCTGTACATTATCTTCTGTCAGGGTTGCCAACTATCAATTGGATTTTGAGGCACACTCTGTTGCCCAAGTCAGGTGATCACAAGATGATCAGAGGCCATGCAATCAACTTGCTTCATATCTTTGATGTGCCACAGAAATTCAAATTCATGAGCCTCATGGTAGAGACCATCAAGAGAACTGCAGCAGATCAGAAGAGGAGCTGTGGTTATGCCCCTTAGATCCAGGAGCTAATTAACTCCAAGATGGGCACAGGCATATACCTATTGGACAAGGAACATTTGCCTATTCATCCAGATTTCGAGGACAATCAAGTTGTGATGAATGAAAATGAACCATCATCGGCTCAAGCACAAGCAAAGAAGGAGAAGGCAAGGAAGGAGAAAGCTGCAAAGATGCCAACTCAAGAGGAGGCATCTGAGTATTTCCTGAAAAACAAGCAAGAGCAGCTTAGTTACTTGATTGCATCAACACTGAGGATTGAGAAAGGACTGGCCACCCTCACTCAGAATCAGGTCAGCTTAGAGAGGATCATAGAACAAAAGTTCTATGACATGGATGTCAAAGTAACAGAGATTCAGTCTGCAGTGGAGCAACTTCAAGATGACATGCAGGAGAGGAAAGGGAAGACTACAAATGATGCATTTGCCAGAGTGCCACGAGCTCAGAGGTCGACTGCAGTGCCAGTTCCTGACACCAGAGCCACCACCTCGGCTCCAGCCACAGCACCAACCCAACCAGCTCCAGCATCTACTTCGGCTTCAACTCCAACCACGTCTACAGAAGGCTTCGTCCTTGGAGTGATCCAGACTCCACCACCACTAGAAGATCAAGCCTGAGAGTCGATCTAGCACTATGCATTTTCTAGGAACTTTTTGGTAACTTGTTGCCAAAGGGGGAGAAAAATGTATAGATCATAGGCTTCGAGAGAGAGAGAGAGTGTTGCTTTTATTCTCTCTTGCTTTATTTGGTAGTTTTTCAACTTTGTTTGCTTTTGGTTGAGATACTTTGATATGCTTGTGAGACATTGAGGATCATGTGTTTGATCATAAGCTACACTTATGCATGCTTGATATATCTTATCTATCTTATGTGATCATTCACTTTCTTTGGTGATGAGTGCATGTATTTCATTCTTATCTTTTTGAGCGCTCCACCAAGATGTATGTGACATGGAAGAGTAACCCATGACTCTAACTCTTTGTGCATTTGCAGTCCAAAGCAAATTTTAAATATGCACAAATTTAGGGGGAGCTCTTACTTATCACATACTTCTCAAAGCAACGATATATTTCATTCTTATTATTATTTGTCGAAGCTTTGATCTATATATTGTCATCAATTACCAAAAAGGGGGAGATTGAAAGTGCAACTATCCCTAGGTCGTTTTGGTAATTCATAACAACATATAGCTCATTGAGCTAATGCTATTCCAAGATGATCATTTCAGGAAAGCTCAATGATTGGCATGGCATGGCATGGATGGTGAGAGTGGAACCCTCAAAATGCTAAGGACAAAGGATTGGCTCTAGCTCATATGCTCAAGACTCTTCATTTTACATTTTAGTGGTCCAAGATCACATTGAGTCCATAGGAAAAGACAATACTATCAAGGAGGGATGAGGTGTTGCTTAATGAGCCTCTTGCTTCATGTGCTTAATGATATGCTCCAAAATCCTCAGCTACTTTCCCATATCCACATTTGACCTACACCCAAAGCCAAACTCGGCCCTACCGATTCTTTCAACCCGGCGCCACCGAGTTTCACTTGTCATAGCCATTGCCAAACCCTAAGCAAATCGGTTCTACCGATAGGGATCTCGGTCTCACCGAGATGGGATTGCAATTTCTCTGTTTCCCTTGTAACTTTTCGGTCTCACCGAAAGAGCGGATCGGTCCCACCGAGATTGCAATGTAAACTCACTATTTCCTTTTCGTAACATTTCGGTCTCACCGAGAAGAGCGAATCGGTCCCACCGAGTTTGCCTGACCAACCCTCTGGTTAGCTTATTACCAAATCGGTCTCACCGAGTTTGTGTAATCGGTCTCACCGAGATTACGTTATGCCCTAAGCCTAACCATATCGGTCCTACCGAGTTGCATGTCAGTCCCACCGAAAATCTCTAACGGTCACTAGGTTTACTATTTCGGTCCGACCGAGTTTGTTGATTCGGTCCCACCAAGATTGGCAAATATTGTGTAACGGTTGGATTTTGTGTGGAGGCTATATATACCCCTCCACATCCTCTTCACTCGTGGAGAGAGCCATCAGAACACATCTACACTTCCAACTCATATGTTCTGAGAGAGAACCACCTACTCATGTGTTGAGGCCAAGATATTCCATTCCTACCATATGAATCTTGATCTCTAGCCTTCCCCAAGTTGCTTTCCACTCAAATCTTCTTTCCGCCGAATCCAAATCCTATGAGAGAGAGTTGAGTGCTGGGGAGACTATCATTTGAAGCACAAGAGCAAGGAGTTCATCATCAACACACCATTTGTTACTTCTTGGAGAGTGGTGTCTCCTAGATTGGCTAGGTGTCACTTGGGAGCCTCGGACAAGATTGTGGAGTTGAACCAAGGAGTTTGTAAGGGCAAGGAGATCGCCTACTTCGTGAAGATCTACCGCTAGTGAGGCAAGTCCTTCGTGGGCGATGGCCATGGTGGGATAGACAAGGTTGCTTCTTCGTGGACCCTTCGTGGGTGGAGCCCTCCGTGGACTCGCACAACCGTTACCCTTCGTGGGTTGAAGTCTCCATCAACGTGGATGTAGGATAGCACCACCTATCCGAACCACGGGAAAAACATTCATGTCTCCAATTGCGTTTGAATTCTCCAAACCCTTCCCTTTACATTCTTGCAAGTTGCACGCTTTACTTTCCGCTGCCAATATACTCTTTGCATGCTTGCTTGAATTGTGTAATGATTGCTTGACTTGTCCTAAAATAGCTAAAATCTACCAAGAACTAAAATTGGGAAAAGGTTGAGTTTTTATTTGGTCAAGTAGTCTAATCACCCCCCCCCCCTCTAGACATACTTTCGATCCTACAATGTGCATTACCGAACCTACGGGGTCACAAGCTTAAGGAAATCATGATCTGTTGAGTGTTAGTAGGATGAGAGTCATGCGAATATATTTGTGGAATTATTTCATCAATATTCGGAATAGTTCCGAGAGGATCTGGAAGTGTTTCGGGGTCACATGAAGGGTTCGGTGAGTATCGGGTAATACTAGGTATTACCGATAAATTATATATAGGTGGAGAAAGTTTCTGGAGATGTTTATATATATATATATGTGTGTGTGTATATATAATGCTCTTTAAATATTTAGGACATTTTATATTTAATTTAAATATCAACGGGCCTAAAAAGGCCAAGAGATGGAAGGAAACTTGGGCCAAAAAGGCCCAAGTAGGAAAGTGCATCCCTTCCCTAAGGAAGGGGGCCGACGCCCTAAGGAGGCTTTTCCTCCTTGGTGGCAACCATCCTCTTCCCCTCCAACCTATATATACTTGAGGTATTGGCCACACATGTATATACATGTTTTAGGACCTCCTCTTGTTCTTCTAGTTCTAGTTCTACTTGGTCCTAGTTGACTAATTAGATCCAGTCTAATCATATTGTCCTCATAATTAAAAGTCCAATGTGGTTCTAATCTCCTCTCTCTAAGTCTCCGATGATGATTAGCTCTGGACGGCAAAGCGCTGCCGGATCGTGAAGGTTGCACGCTTGCAACCAAGTAGAGAGGCCGTGTGAGAGGATCTAGAAGATGGGTCTAGAGGGGGGAGGGTGATTAGACCCTTAACAAGCAAAAGTAGTAGTTTTTAAATTCTTCAAGCTAAGGTTGAGTTTAACACAAGTTAAGGCACTCCCGATACATTTCAAGCAAGCATGACAAGAGTATATGCAGCGGAAATAGTAAAGCATGCAACTTGCAAGAAAGTAAAGGGATGGGATTGGAGTTTGCAAACGCAATGGAGACACAAGGATTTTTGGCGTGGTTCTGATAGGTGGTGCTAACGTACGTCCACGTTGATGGAGACTTCAACCCATCAAGGGTAACGGCTGCGCGAGTCCATGGAGGGCTCCACCCACGAAGGGTCCATGAAGAATCAACCTTGTCTATCCCACCATGGCCATCGCCCACGAAGGACTTGCCTCAGTCGGCTAGATCTTCACGTGTAGTAGGCGATCTCCTTGCCCTTACAAGCTTCTAGGTTCAACTCCACATCTTGACGGAGGCTCCCAAGAGACACCTGACCAATCTAGGAGACCCCACTCTCCAAAAGGTAATAGATGGTGTGTTGATGATGAACTCCTTGCTATTGTGCTTCAAATGATAGTCACCCCAACACTCAACTCTCTCTCTCTCTCTCTCTCTCTGATTTGGCTATGGTGGAAAGATGATTTGAGTGGAAAGCAACTTGGGGTAGGCTAGAAATCAAGATTCTTGTGGTAGGATTGGAATATCTTGATCTCAACACATGAGTAGGTTGTTCTCTCTCAGAAAATGTATGGTGGAAGTGTAGGAACGTTCTTATGGCTCTCTCACAAATGAAGAAGGGGGTGGAGGGGTATATATCCAACCATTACACACATTTGACTCATCTCGGAGGGACCGAATGGTTAAACTCGGTGGCGCTGATTAGTTCAAAAATGTGAATGTTAGGAATCTTGGTGGGACCGAATGGAACAACTCAGTGGGACTGATGTGCTAGGGTTTAGGGCAAACCGCATCTCGGTGGCACTGATTGCATCAACTCGGTGAGACCGAAGTGAAGCAATAAGGCAACAGAGAGTTGGTCAAGCCATCTCGGTGAGACCGATTGCTATTTCGGTGAGACCGAAATAATTGCAACATGCAACAGAGCGTTGGCAATGCCATCTTGGTGAGACCGAGATCCGTATCGGTGAGACTGAATTGTTAGCGTTCTGGCTGTGGCTATGTCATATGAACTCGGTGGTTCAGGGTAGAAAGAATCGGTGGGGCCGAGTTGGATTTTAGGGTTTTGACATATTTGGATGGAGAAAGTGGCTGAGGGTTTTGGAGCAATATCACTAAGCATTTGAGCAAGCAAGCCATTAAGCAACAGCTCATCCCCTTTTAATAGTATTGGCTTTCCTATGGACTTAATGTGATCTTGGATCGCTAAAATAAAGATGAAGAGTCTTGAGCTTTTGCCAATATTTGTCCTTAGCATTTTGAAGGGGTTCCACATCCTCTTGTCCTTGCCACGCCATTGTTGGACTTGTGTGAAATACACTAGATGAAACTATTAGTCCAACAAGAGATATGTTGGCATTAATTACCAAAATCACCCAGGGAGCAGTTGTGCTTTCATCGTGCTTTCCGTCTTTGGTTTGAGGGATCATTCATGGACGGTTCGAGGACTCCAAGTACGATCTACACCAACATGGTCTTCTTTCGCTGCAACTCGGTGACGATAACGATCGTGATCCCAAGCCTTTATGAATCTTCATATTTATCTTGGTTGATCGTAGGTGAAAATTCTTTTTGTTTTCTACTATGTTTCCCAAGATGAAGGAGATCGCTTCCTGGTATGACTACAATAGAGGCATTAAAAGTGCACTACCCCGCCACTATGACCCTCGTCAGTAGCTAAGATGGGATGCAGTGAGCCCCTCCTTTCTGGTTATGGGCTCCGAAGAGGCGTGCCATTCCCCAAGATCATCTAGAGTGGCAACTAAAATTCACCTACCCGACACTCAGCTATAGGAGCGCCGACAGCTACCAAATCTCGGTACGGGCGATTGTGCCATGTCCGGTCACATCGGGTCAGTACAGACGGCCCTCACCTTTTCCTTTGTCTATGATGCGCCAATGGCAACCCTCCTTGGAGATGAGGGAAGAGCTAGGGTGGTATAAATAGAGGAGGGATGCAACCCAACAAGGGGGGCGCTGTAACCAATCCATAGTAAACAAACCAATATCATGCTAAGGTAGGAGTAGGGTATTACACCACAATGGTGGCCTAAATCTGGATAGCTCTGGTGTAGCTTGCTTTCTGTCGCCCATCCCCAGCGGTCGATGACTTAGGGAACCTAACGCTTTTAGTCCCTGGCCGAAGTCACAAATGGTTGCTACATATAACCCAATGTCAGGTTCTTAGACACCAACAACGTGTATTACTCGTTTTTTCCATTCATGTTTACGACCACTATTCATACGATTTTCATTGTATCCATGTGCGAGTAGCTCCCTTGTTCCCGGGGATATGGATGAACTTTGGTATATATAGGGGATGAAATGTTAAATAAGGATATGAGTTTCTCTGTTGAATGTTTGGTTTAATATCCTTCACAAATGTTGTGAAGGGGCCCTACTCAACATTTCCGCCATAAGGCCACGAGGCATATTATTGTTGTTGTAAAGGTTAAGATGTTAAGGTAATTCGAGGTGACAGTAAAATCCTCAATTCTGCGCCTTTGCAATTGATTAGGAAATAACATATAACACTTAGCGAGTCCGCATCCACGGAGAAACCCGATGCGGGGAAACTATGCTAGTGGCGTGTGTGGTACAAAGTCTACCTTGAGTAGAACATATTCTATACTCAGATCTGTCCAATCACAAACATCAGTGTGACTTAAGTGTCCATCTATGACTATGCTACGACATATGTTGCGATAGAAACATACTGAGGGAGCCCTGGATTAGGGGGTGTTCGGGTAGCCGGACCATACCTTCAGCCGGACTCCAGGACTATGAAGATACAAGATTGAAGACTTCGTCCCGTGTCCGGATGGGACTTTCCTTGGCGTGGAAGGCAAGCTTGGCGATGCGGATATTCAAGATCTCCTACCATTGTAACCGACTTTTTGCAACCCTAACCCTCTCCGATGTCTATATAAACCGGAGGGTTTTAGTCCGTAGGACAACTTCATCATACAACAATCATACCATAGGCTAGCTTCTAGGGTTTAGCCTCCTTGATCTCGTGGTAGATCTACTCTTGTACTACCCATATCATCAATATTAATCAAGCAGGACGTAGGGTTTTACCTCCATCAAGAGGGCCCGAACCTGGGTAAAACATCGTGTTCCTTGCCTCCTGTTACCATCCGGCCTAGACGCACAGTTCAGGACCCCCTACCCGAGATCCGCTGGTTTTGACACCGACATTGGTGCTTTCATTGAGAGTTCCTCTGTGTCGTCACCTTTAGGCCCGATGGCTCCTTCCATCATCAACAATGATGCAGTCCAGGGTGAGACTTTTCTCCCCGGACAGATCTTCGTCTTCGGCGGCTTCGCACTGCAGGCCAATTCCCTTGGCCACCTTGAGAAGATCGAAAGCTACGCCCCTGGCCATCAGGTCAGGTTTGGAAGCCTAAACTACACGGCTGACATCCGCAGGGACTTGATCTTCGACGGATTCGAGCCACAGCCAAGCGCGCCGCACTGTCTCGATGGGCATGATATAGCTCTGCCGCCGAACAGTGCTTTGGAGGCCACACACGCACCAGTTCCGACCATTGATTCGGAGCCTACTGCGCCGATCGAGGATCAGCGGTTGGACGCTGCCTCAGGGGCTACGATCTCAGAGGCGATCGAGCTGAACTCCAGCCCCGCACCCCGCATGGCCCGTGACTCCGAGGAGCCGGATTTCTCTCCGAACTCCGAGCCCCCAGCGCCCCTACCGATCGAATCCGATTGGGCGCCGATAATGGAGTTCACTACCGCGGACATCTTTCAGCACTCGCCCTTCGGCGACATCCTGAATTCCCTAAAGTCTCTCTCTTTATCAGGAGAGCCCTGGCCGGACTACGGTCAGCAAGGTTGGGATACGGACGATGAAGAAATTCAAAACCCACTCACCACCCACTTCGTAGCCACTGTCGATGACTTAGACGACATGCTTCACTTCGACTCCGAAGACATCGACGGCATGGACGACGATGGAGGAGACGAACAAGAACCAGCACCTGTAGGGCGCTGGAAGGCCACCTCATCATATGACATATATATGGTGGACACTCCAAAGGATGGAGATGGCGATGAAACAGCGGGGGACGATACCTCTAAGAAACAGCCCAAGCGTCGGCGTCAGCGGCGCCGCTCTAAATCCCGCCAAAGCAAAAAATGGTGATTCCGGCACGGGAGATAATACTACTCCGGGTAGCGCCAAAGAACACCCCCTCTAGCAAGATTCAGCACAGGAGGACAGAGAAGCCAGCCCTCACGAGAGGGCGGCGGACCAAGAGGTTGAGGACGATAATTATATGCCTTCCTCCGAAGACGAGGCAAGCCTCGACGACGACGAGTTCGTCGTGCCAGAGGATCCCGCCGAACAAGAGCGTTTTAAACGCAGGCTTATGGCCACGGCAAGCAGCCTCAAGAAAAAGCAGCAACAAATGGACTGAAGTCCTTGCGGCCAAAGAGTATGAACTCGAACGCCCTTCCAAGAGTTACCCAAAGCGCAGGCTGCTACCCCGACTAGAGGAGGAAGCACCTACATCACCAGTGCATGACATGGCCGACCGGCCACCTCGTGGCCGTGACAGAGAGGCCTCTTGGCCCTCCACTCAAGCCATGCCCCGACGCCGCGTCAAGCATACTAAGGCACGGGAAAATGCGCCTGACCTGCGCGACATACTGGAGGACAAGGCAAGGCAAACAAGATCAATCTACGGATCGCGCAGGCGCCCCACGGCACGTGACGGTGATCGTCACTCCGGATGCAATAAATCCGGCCGGGCCGAACTCAACAGACAAAGCTCCTTCGAGCTGCGTCGTGATATAGCCCAATACAGAGGTGCCACACACCCACTATGCTTCACAGATGAAGTAATGGATCATAAAATCCCTGAGGGCTTCAAACCCGTAAACATCGAATCGTACGATGGCACAACAGATCCTGCGGTATGGATCGAGGATTATCTCCTTCATATCCACATGGCCCGCGGTGATGATCTACACGCCATCAAATACCTCCCACTCAAACTTAAGGGACCGGCCCGGCATTGGCTCAACAGCTTGCCAGCAGACTCAATCGGTTCTTGGGAGGACCTGGAAGCCGCATTCCTTGACAACTTCCAGGGCACTTATGTGCGACCACCGGACACCGATGACCTAAGCCACATAATTCAGCAGCCAGAGGAATCGGCCAGGCAATTCTGGACACGGTTCCTAACAAAGAAAAACCAGATAGTCGACTATCCGGACGCAGAGGCCTTAGCGGCCTTCAAGCATAATATCCATGACGAGTGGCTTGCCCGGCACCTGGGACAGGAAAAACCAAAATCTATGGCAGCCCTCATGACACTCATGACCCGCTTTTGCGCGGGAGAAGACAGCTGGCTAGCTAGCAGCAACAACTTAACCAAGAACCCTGGTAATTCCAATACCAAGGACAAAAGTGACAGGTCACATCGGAACAAACAAAAGCGTCGCGTTAACAGCGACAGCAACGAGGATACGGCAGTTAATGCCGGATTCCGAGGCTACAAATCCGGTCAACGGGAAAAGCCATTCAAAAGAAATACTCAGGGCCCGTCCAGTTTGGACCGAATACTCGACCGCTTGTGGCAGATACATGGCACCCCCGAAAAGCCAGCCAATCACACCAACAGGGATTGTTGGGTGTTCAAGCAGGCAGGCAAGTTAAGAGCCGAAAACAAAGACAAGGGGCTGCATAGCGACGACGAGGAGGAGCCCAGGCCGCCGAACAACAGTGGACAGAAGGGATTTCCCCTGCAAGTGCGGACGGTGAACATGATATACGCAACCCACATCCCCAAGAGGGAGCGGAAGCGTGCGTTACGGGACGTATATGCGATGGAGCCAGTCGCCCCAAAGTTCAACCCATGGTCCTCCTGCCCGATCACCTTTGATCGAAGGGACCACCCCACTAGCATCCGTCACGGCAGCTCCGCCACACTGGTTCTAGACCCAATCATTGACGGATTTCATCTCACAAGAGTCCTCATGGACAGCAGCAGCAGCCTGAACCTGCTTTACCAGGATACAGTGCGAAAAATGGGCATAGATCCCTCGAGGATCAAGCCCACCAAAACGACCTTTAAAGGCGTCATACCAGGTGTAGAAGCCAACTGTACAGGCTCAGTTACACTGGAAGTGGTCTTCGGATCTCCGGATAACTTCCGAAGCGAGGAGTTAATCTTCGACATAGTCCCATTCCGTAGTGGCCATCACGCACTGCTCGGGCGAACCGCATTCGCAAAATTCAACGCGGTACCGCACTATGCATACCTCAAGCTCAAGATGCCAGGCCCTAGAGGAGTAATCACGATCAATGGGAACACTGAACGCTCCCTCCAAACAGAGGAGCACACGGCAGCGCTCGCAGCAGAAGTACAAAGCAGCCTCTCTAGGCAGTTCTCCAGTTCGGCCTTCAAAAAGCCGGACACTGTCAAGCGCGCCCGGAGTACCCTATAACAAGACCGCCTGGCACGTTCTGAGCTAGCATAGCAATGCGGCCCCAACCCTAGCCCTTGCGATATAGCGAAACCAGCGCTTCGCGTACATAACTACGCTCTTGAAATACCATGGGCACAGGGGAAGGGGCACTATCACGGCACACCCGAAAAACGGCTTAAACCACACCAGGGGCTGCCGGATTCCTTTTTTTCTCTTACTCTCAGGACTCTATACTTTGGATGACCCGTTCGGAAATTCAACTGCCGCACAAACGATGCAAGATCCAGGAAAGCAGACAAGCCACGCTGCATTATGGAACTCCCAGGTGGTCTCTATTGCGAGCAGTATACCTGTTTTTTAATACAATTTCGTAGCCTACCCCTGGCCAGGACATGTTAAATAGTCCAATTTCTTTTGCTTATCGCACTATTTGTATCGTTCCGCTTTCATAGCAGCCTTTCTATAAACAATGCATAGCTTTTTGTCTATTTTTTGCATTATCCTCTTTTTATATATATGTTTATTAATAACATGTCGCATCTGTACACTGTGGTACGGCAAAATACGCCAGGGGCTTCAGTACCCATCCATATGGCGTGAGAATTCCATACACTTTCACAAGTGCGGCACCCCGAACTTATAGCACTATATGCATTGGCTCCGAATCATGATTTGGGTCAATGGTTGGGTTTGCCCGGCTCCTATGTTTTGGTGCCTTACGTTCCGCTATATCGGCTAAGGTAGCACTAGGAGAACTACTACAATTGTGCCCCAGTTGAGCTGGGCTGAGCACCTCAATAGAGAAAGCTAAAACTGACTGTCATGATGAAGCGAGAGACCGGTCGCTGTTCGAGAGGTTTTTCGAGTCCTTAAAGACTTATGCCGCTTCGAGCGAGGAACCGGCTTTGTCCGGCCAAGGCGTGGATAGCACCCCGAACTCGGTCTTCCGAATACTAGGGGCTTCACCGAAATTTAAAATTATAGAGTTCTATGGCTAAGTGAGAGTGTTCAAGCATTATAGTCCGATTGCCTTGTTCGTTGTGCTGATTGCCTCCCTCGACGGACCCAATCATGGGAAAAAGAGCGCCCAGGTTTATCCCGAACACCCTAGCACTAGTGGCATGGGGGCAGAAGCCGACGACTGGCCATCTCTCAATTTTTTGATAAACGGCCGCACCGAAAGTAATATTTTAAATTCAACAAGCATTGCTTAGCGCATATGAACAAGTTTTCAGCCACAGGATAACACGAGCGAGTTCATTCAAAAATTACATCCTTGGTACATTCATCCGCCATAAGGCGGGCACCAGCCAGAACATCCTTGTAATAGTTCTCGGGCTTGTGATGCTCCTTCCCCGGCGGTGGTCCGTCCCTCACAAGCTTCTCACCGTCCGGCTTACCCCAGTGCACCTTTGCACGGGCAAGGGCCCTACGGGCACCTTCGATGCAGACGGAGCGCTTGATGACCTCGAGCCTTGGACAAGCCTCCACCAGCCGTCGCACCAGTCCGAAGTAGCTCCCAGGCAGGGCCTCTCCAGGCCACAGCCGAACTATGAAGCCCTTCAGGGCCTGTTCGGCCGCCTTGTGGAGCTCAACCAGCTGCTTCAGCTGGTTGCTCAAGGGCACAGGGTGTCCGGCCTCAGCGTACTGAGACCAGAACACCTTCTCCGTCGAGCTGCCTTCCTCGACTCGGTAGAATGCGGCGGCATCGGATACGCTGCGGGGAAGATCTACGAATGCCCCTCGAGAGCTCCGGATTCGGGTAAGTAACAAGTAGTTTACTTTTATATGTCTGCTTTGCATAGAGAATGCCTTACCCGCCGCTATCTTTTTCACCGCATCCAATTCCTGGAGGGCCTTCTGGGCTTAGGCCTTGGCAGATTTGGCAGTTTTAAGGGCCGCAGCAAGCTCGGACGCTCGCGTCTTCGAGTCTAGCTCCAAACTCTCATGTTTTTTTCATGAGAGCCTGAAGCTCTCGCTGCACCTCGCCGACCTGCGCCTCAAATTTCTCCTGCTCGGTGCGCTCCGTGGCCTCTTTCTTCTCGGCCTCGGACAGCGCCTGCTTGAGGGTCGCCACCTCAGTTGTGGCCCCTACAATAAGCAGTGTACTCCTGTCATTTTTTGCAATTGCGTCTTCTTATAGGCATTTTTTCTATAAGGTATCTCTTACCTTCTTTCTCCTCGAGCTGCCGTTTGGCAAGGCCGAGCTCTTGCTCGGTCCGCTCGAGGCCCTGCTTCAGGGCACCCACCTCCGCGGTCAGTGCGGCGGTGGCCAGAAGCGAAGCCTGCATACGTATATTGACTCCTTTTTAGTTAGACTCCTGCGATATTTAATAGATCCTCTATTCGGCTTTTCTTTCCGAACGCCAAACAGAGCATCAGGGGCTACTGTCTATGCGGTAATATTTTTACATATTTTTTACTTACCTCGAAGCCTGTTAGAAGGCTAGCACAAGCTTCAGTCAGTCCGCTTTTGGCGGACCGAACCTTCTGGACCACCGTACTCATGATGGTACGGTGCTCCTCATCGATGGAGGCGCCCTTAAGCACCTCCAGCAGATTGTCCGGCGCCTCCGGTTGGATGGAGGACGCCGGCTCAATAGGATTGCTCCTCTTGGCAGGAGTTCGCCTGCCGCGATCCAGAACCGTTGATGATTCCGGCGCGGTGTCCGGCTTAAAGCCGGACTTGGAGCCCTGGGGGGGGGGTCTGGTCCCCTTTACTCCTGGAGTCCGGGAGGTCGCCTCGCGGTTCCTCCTGGACCACCTCCTCTTGCCCCGGAGCTTGTCGCGACGCCACTTCGGCGTCATCCACAGCACAGGGGGAGGCAGCGGGCGGAACTGAATTCACGTCCAATGAATCCAGGGAGCCGCTCGACGACTCGTCGAGCCCGTCCTTGGGCGGGCTGCATGATTATATTCGGCATTAGGGAAAGCCGTGCAACAAAAGGAATATCATGAGTTACTCTGGTATCCGAACACTTACGATTTCGCCAGACGCTTGGCCCTGTCCGGCCACTCCTCTTCGTCCTCGTCGGTGTCGGGGGCGTAGTCCGGCGGAGGGGTTTTCCTCTTCTTGGACCCTTCGGCCTCCCCTACTGGGGCGGCCTTCCTCTTCTTTCCTCCCCCCGCTGGAGGGGGAGAGGTCTCTTCTTCCTCCTCCTCGTCTTCACGGGAGGAGTGCGTCTCGGACTCGCCGGACGACGAGTCCGACACCACATATCCCGGGAACTCTTTCGAGTCCCCGTGGCCTTCTTCTTCTTGGCCTTCTTCTCCGGCACCACATAAGGTGCCGAAACCAGCAGCTTCACTAGGAGAACAGGGGATGGGTCTTCGGACAAGGGAGCCGGACAGTTAATTAGTCCGGACTTCACCCGCCAACCCTGTCAAAGGTGAGGGAGTTTAGACCCCGCATAGAGTCAAACTATGAAGAAAACTTAATATCCTGTAAAAGATGAAAATATTTTACCTCGCCAGCAGGACGCTGCGAGTTGAATCCGCGGTCTTCGGAGGCGGATGTGGGAGCCTCGGCGCCTTTGGTTAGCCCCCTCCAGACATCTTCGTATGTCGTGTCGAAGAGCCTGCTCAGAGTTTGGTGCTGCGCCGGGTTGAACTCCCACAAATTGAAGTCCCATTCTTGACACGGAAGGATCCGGCGGACGAGCATGGCCTGGACTATGTTGACAAGCTTGAGTTGCTTGTTCACCAGGGACTGGATGCATTTTTGCAGTCCGGTCACCTCTTCTTCGTTGCCCCACGACAAGCCCGTCTCCTTCCAGGACGTGAGCCGCGTAGGGGGTCCGGATCAGAATTCAGGGGCTGTGATCCACTTCGGATCGCGTGGCTCAGTGATGTAAAACCACCCTGACTGCCACCCCTTCAAGGTCTCCACAAAGGAGCCCTCGAGCCATAGGACGTTGGCTATTTTGCCCGCCATGGCATCTCCGTACTTTGCCTGGTTGCCGCGCACCACCTTTGGCTTGACGTTGAAGGTCTTGAGCCAGAGGCCGAAATGGGGGCGGATGCAGAGGAAAGCCTCGCACACGACGATAAACACCGAGATATTGAGGATGAAGTTCGGGGCCAGATCATGGAAATCTAGGCCATAGTAGAACATGAGCCCGCGGACAAATGGGTGGAGAGGAAAACTCAGTCCGCGGAGGAAGTGGGGAAGAAATACTACCCTCTCATGGGGCCTTGGGGTGGGGAGAAGCTGCCCCTCCTCAGGAAGCCGATGCGCGATGTCTTTGGACAGGTATCCGGCATTCCTTAGCTTTTTGACATGGCCCTCCGTGACATAGGAGACCATCCACTTGCCTCCCGCTCCGGACATTGTTGGAGAAGGTTGAGGTAGGAAGTGCGGGCTTGGGCGCTGGAGCTCGGGTGCGCAGAAGGTGGATAGGCAAAGGAGGAAGGTAAAAAGGTGGATCCTTATCCCCTTATATGGGCGGATGCAACTATGAGTCCCCACCGGCCTAGTAAAACTCGCTTGCCTCCCAAGTGCCGTGATAAATGGCGCGGTTGGGTTACCCACGTCCGTATTGATGAGAATACCGTAAATGGGGGACACGATCTCTGCTTTGACAAGACGTGCCAAGGAAACTGCCTTGCAAAACACACTGAGGTGGAAAAGTGAAAACGATTCGAATAAAGGCTTAGCCGTAGTGTGATGTCACGCTGCGGAATACGTTAGCAGATTAGGTTTGTGTTAATAATATTCTCTCTGTGGCAATACGTGGAAACTTATTTTGCAGAGCTGGACACTACTCTTGGTGTTTACAAACTTTTGTGAAGAATTTGGAGGAGGAACCCGCCTTGCAATGCCGAAGACAATCTACGCGTCGGACTCGTCGTCATTGAAGCCTGGTTCAGGGGCTACTGAGGGAGTCCTGGATTAGGGGGTGTTCGGGTAGCCGGACTATACCTTCAGCCGGACTCCAGGACTATCAAGATACAAGACTGAAGACTTCGTCCCATGTCTGGATGGGACTTTCCTTGGCGTGGAAGGCAAGCTTGGCGATGCGGATATTCAAGATCTCCTACCATTTTAACCGACTTTGTGTAACCCTAACCCTCTCCGGTGTCTATATAAACCGGAGGGTTTTAGTCCATAGGACAACTTCATCATACAACAATCATACCATAGGCTAGCTTCTAGGGTTTAGCCTCCTTGATCTCGTGGTAGATCTACTCTTCTACTACCCATATCATCAATATTAATCAAGCAGGACGTAGGGTTTTACCTCCATCAAGAGGGCCTGAACTTGGGTAAAACATCATGTTCCTTGCCTCCTGTTACCATCCGGCCTAGACGCACAGTTCGGGACCCCCTACACGAGATCCGCCGGTTTTGGCACCGACGCATACCAATGGGAATTCCAGATTACCGAATGCTTTAATCCACTGCTAGTTCTGACCCTTTACGTGTTCCACTGCGCTCATTTACATTCTTTTGTGTCATTTACTTATAATATGCACTCTACTAAAAATCATTATACTTCCGCCCTCACTTTGCTTTGAGTTTACAATTTAGTTGCAGGCACATTTTTGTAAGTCCCTACAAGGGACGATAGTCCAATTCCTTTGCTCCTTGTGGGATCAGTACTGTTGTTTATAAATGGCTACAACTAAATCTCGTGTACTTGCAAGCCATCGGTACCTATAAGATTTGGTCTTATTTTATTTGAAACTCATCAAGCAAAACAATGCCAGTATCTTCTGCTTTACCGATATTTGGGCAGCTGAAAATTTGGTGTATTAATCGCATCAGATAAATGTCCCAAGATAGCTATATGATGATGAACAAAGGATTGGTCTGAATGCAGAGTTGGTTGTTCTCCAAAAGGAACGATTCCTCAAATGCAGAGTTGGACCAATAATAATTGGAAGACGCGGAAAATTCAGCATTACAAACAGAGAGAATGAAGCGCACGAGAGGCTCCTTCGATCATAGGATTTCTAGAACTAAGGAGCAGGGGGAACACATGATCTTTTCTCTTTCTTGGCAAACAAATCAGCGATGTTAGAAATTTTCATATATTGTTATAACAACTTTAACATACAAGAAAAGCTTCCATCAGTTAACAACAACCATAAAGAAAGAACAAAGCACAACTCGCGAAGGAAGACAAATTTTTACTCTTATGTGTAGTAGTATAACCCGAAGAGACATCTCACACAAAATACTTGCTTGGTTCATGCTTCCACTTCTCCATGTTTCAATTTTACGAGATACGGACTTGAACCTCGCCAAGCTCCGTGCGGATTGCCTGAACACGTTGGGCCATGTCAAGAGGGAACTCGACATCGCCCTCGAAGGCTCACCTTAATCGTAAGAAATGCTTGTGGATTGATGGGCACCGTAACATTGTACCGCTGCATTTTTTTAGAACGAAGGCTCAAGAAGAGCTCGACTTTGAATTAACAAAGCCATCAACCAGCCAGGGATTACACAAGGCCACCAATACAACCAACTGGGAACAGAAAAGAAACAACAAACTGCAGGTACACGATGATGCCGAAGCAGTTTACAAGCACCAAAGACTACACGCCCTATAGAAGTAAACAGAATAAGCACTAGCTTGTAGTCGACGGAGTCCTCCAAGTGAACTATAATCAGTAGGACAAACAGAGGGGAACTTCGGGCGGAGCCATTGCCCAACGTCGATGAACCGAGCCCTCATCTACCCTGGAAGGTGCACATCGAAACCCTGCCACTCCTCTCCAAATCCGGAGGGGACCCCTGCCCCTCGCCTTGGCTCGAAAGGCGCCGGACTGCCGAAAGATGGAATTGCCCTCCCTAGAGCAAGGAAAGGGCATGATTCTGGGCACCAAGGGAGATACTCAGCTCGACACGCCGCTGCATGAAGGGTACCAGATGAGAGTCCACACCGCAGCCCACTGATACAAGCACGAAGAGGAAAAACTGCACAAGGGAGCTGTCACTGAACAAACAAACAGCAAGGAGAAAATGGAGCATCCATAACTAGAATCAGATCAACTCGCAGAATCAGCTTCGTGACCTTGCAACTGCATCTAGTTGCTGCCAACACAAAGGAGAGGATCCCTATCCCCTCCTTGCCCAAGGCAAAGACGTTCCGCAAGCAAGCACAGATCAGCCAACGACCAATCGAGAGGACAACGGACCAACACTAATTCATAGACAAAAGCACCATGCTCCAAATCCCTTGCCGAAGACGCAGCAACCCAGCCACCACCGCCCAGCACCACAGCACTCTCCCACCTTGCCCAAGCCGGCATCTTCAAGAAGGAGGCGGCGCACGCCGCGCCGTTGTCGACCTGTCTCAGCAAGACATGGGATTTCTCCTGGGCATGGAGCGGGAGGGAGAGCGCACGAACCTCGATGGCGCCTCCGAGGAGGGGAACGGCACCGGCCGGTGTCGCCGCCGTCATGGCTAGAGCACACCAGCCAAGGATTTCTCCCGATCCGGTCCGCATCTCCAGGCAGCCCGACAACGGATCCGGCGGCTAGAGGCCATTGACGACCAGATTCGGGGGGGCAAAGTGCTGCGTGGGGGAGGGAGACTGCCTTCAGATCCAGCCGCGAGCGAGGAGGGCGCAACACCCGCTGCGACCGGCGACAGCTCCCGCCGTCCCTCACCACCCTCGCGGCCGAGGAAAACGGAGGGCCACCACCTGCGACGCCGCTTGCAGAAGAGACAGTGCCGCCTTGCCACCCGAGGCCGCCGCCTCGGCGTCCGGAGCCCTCCGGTCGGGAGCAGCAGATCCTCGCCACCGCCGTCCTTGACGACCCCGCGGACGGTGCCAGAGGTCTCCTCGGGCAGCGGCGAGGGGGAGGGGGAGGCGGGAGGGAAGGTTCGGCGGCTAGGGTTCGTTGCCACCCGAGTCGCCCCAAGCGGAGCGACACGGGGGCCGGGCGGAGCCTACAGTCGTCTTGGAACCCACGTACTGCTGCATCTGCCGCAGGTGCACACTGCCATCGCCACCAGCGGAGGGGGTGAGCTGCACCTTCTCCTCCTCCGCATAGAAGAAGAGGAGCACGCTGTCGTCCTTGAAGATCCGGTTATGCGGGGTGATCTGACCGTACACGTCCATGGTGCGAGATGTTAGAAAATTTAGGGTTTGCGGTCTACCCCCTAATTCCTCTACGCTTATCCGTGGTGCCGCTCACAATTCGCATTTCTGAGGCTAGGGGGTAGGGACCTTCTTATACTGCCTTTCCAAAGAGTCCACCTCTTATACAGATAAGATTCCTAGTTTTTTCAACTAGTTTCCCGGATAGAGTCCAGATCAAATTACCAACCACGATCAAATTTGTCTGTTAACGGATACTACCCGTTGTGTCCCCAGAGCACGCTCTTGTGAGCAACACGCCATAATAGAGTGTAAATTCCTCTAATTATGTAGATCGACATTAGGGCTGTAATCTAACTATACGATCTAGCTCCTTCCAATCATCAGTGTACCCAGGTAGTCTTTCCAATATATATAGCATATTCTGTTCCAGTGATAATCGACCAGCTTCCTTAAGCATATAGCTTAAGTACATTCCAACAAGTGATAATTCCATGATAATCATGTAAAGTAATTCCATGCATAAATACATCTATAATTTCACAATGAGGTATTCCGGATATTAACAATTCCAAGTAATTTGAATATATTTGTAGGACACATAATTCCAACATCTCCCACTTGTCCAAAACGATCATTCAAATATCCGTAAGCCCATAATATTAACATGCTTACCAAATACCTCCTTCCGTCAATATGTTTGCTTGTTGTGACACTTAAGATCTCTAGAGACCTTTAGTTTCCGCCTAATAATTCCAGCATAGCTGTCCTCGGCACCTCGAGTATTATTTCCTCGAGTGTAATTCCACCTTTATAGGCACCTTGAGTATTTTGTTTCCTCAAGTGAAATTCCACATCAATTATTTCCAGTCACATATATCAATAATTTGAATGATTCCACATTGAGTCAAAATTTATGACAACCATGTTGAATAAAGTTTTGAAACCACATAAATATCATTCCAATCAGTAAATGAAGTTCCATCAGTAACCATGTTTTGAAAGAAATTCCTGACTTCAGTCAGTGAACCTGCACCATATTAGTACTGAAAATAATAATTGAATATGCGTACCTGGACTTATTTCTCATCTCACAGATATAGTAATACCTTCCTCAATGTGTTTACCTTTAATATAAATTCCGGAACAAGTGACAGGTTGCGATGCACTTTCCACAATCTTATATGATGTGTGAGATTCCCTTAGTTGCTCGTCATTCCATCCACTACTTGAATGCAGCATAAATTCCGAAAGCTAAGGTATGATTGTATAACGAAGATACAGTAAATTTCCACACCATTATTATCCCTTTGTCCTCGGGAGTTCGAACATAATTCCTCACTGAGTTTGGTTCCAGGTACTTTAACAAGTTTGTCATTTTCCATAGGAAACGTTTTGAAAAATACCCTATGTTGTTCCACTCCTAAAAATACAGGAAGCTTCAAACGTTCCTTCCACATGAAAGTTAAACATGACCAAGCTTTCACTTCCATCAATGTGACTGCTATTCCATTGATGTGGAGCTTGTTATAAGACCATACATGAATATGTTCCATTAGCAAACCATCTATTTAGTTCCTCTTTCCCTAAATCCATGAGAAAGAGCGAGAGAGTTTCCACAAAGTATATTTTCTTTTGTGTGAAGAATTGAATAGCAAGAGTGGGTATATTTCCTTTTTAAGAGACTTCCTCTGAAAATTTTTAGAGTAGATTCCTCCAACAACACATAACAATTATCCTGACATGATATTCCAGGTTAATTCCTCCCACTTATCCTAAGCATGTTAGTGTCAGGAGTTTCACTTGTAGTTTCCTTTGGTGTCAAAATTGTATTCTAGTGTAATTGCCAATAATTCCACCATTATACATAAAAATATTGTGCTCCCACTTTCCACTAGTTTTCCTTTTCAAGATCAAAAAACATACCCTTGATCCATTAGAATAACAATTTCCTGGTGTGTGTTTTGTATTAATTTAGAATTTCCTTCCAAAACAAAATACTTCCTTCCAGTCCACAAACCATAAGGAGTGAATGTGCTAGATAAAAATAGTATAACTGCAATATGTTCTGCTTCTTCCAGAAAAAATAACAAGGGAGTATCAAAGATATTCAATTCCTCCACTCAATTGTGAAGTATAGAATATATCACGATGGAGAAAGTAGTTCCATGCTATTTACGTATTAAATTGGCATATTCCTGAAGTGTACTTCCCCCACCAATCAGTGTACCTTCCGACTTGTATAGTGAAAAGTAAACATATAACCATATAAAGTGCAATCATTGATGAGCGAAATGAAATAAACAATCCTACCTCTAGTGGGAGTGGAAAACAATTACTATAAGTATATATAAAAGAATGATGTGAAGCTTTTTATCTCCTTCCACCTTCAGAAAAGGTGTGCAAGTCAAATACCCATTATATACGTGCTTCAGAAAACCAAATTCCTCCCACTAAAGTTTTGAATTCCAGAACTTTGTGACCAAGTCGTCCATGACAAAATTAATAAATTCTAAGCATGTGTTCCTATTATCAGCATTCCTCTCTATGGAGTTACCTTCCCCAAATAACAATTCAGGTTTCTAACTTCCAATGAACCATCAAGAAAGAATAGACTATTGTGTGAAATTTTGTAATACACTAATATTATCATTGAGCAATATTTCCACTCTTCCTTTTTCAAATAGTATTTCATAAATAATGTGTTCCAAGATAGAACCATAAATTAAATCCCTTCACACTGAAGTTGCATATAGAGTGTCCTATAGCAATAATACTTTTCCTCCACAATGGAGTTTCATGGGAAAATTCCAATTCCAAAGTGTATAAGATTTGGCAGTAATGACAAAACACGCAATATATATGTCGGGTGGTAGGTGCGACATATGCCAACGGGAGGCTTATCATTGTGGGAGCCAGTAAGACATCGCCGGTGCCTGGAAACGGGATAAGGCGAAGACATGCACGCCGGCGGATCTTACCCAGCTTCGGGGCTCTCCGTGGAGATAACACCCCTGCTGCTGCTCTGCGGGGTCTCCGCATGTTCACTAGATGAATCAAGTGGCTACACAACGCTCCTTGAGCTATTTTGGGGGGAAGGAGGAAGAAGGGCACGGCTAGCCTGCTTCTTCTCCTTGATTTTTGTGTCTAGAATTAGCTAAGGGTCCAACCCTTTGCATGGGTTCTCCGGGGGGTTTATATAGGCCTACCCCCCGGGGGTACAATGGTAATCCGGCCGGGCACGGGGCCCAGCTGTCTGTGACTACGCTCGCCAGCTTCTGCGCCGGCTGCTAGGGCCCGCCGACTGGTGGGTCCCGCCGGCTGCCGGCCCCTTGGTCGACAGGCAGGCCCCACTATCCAGGGCCTGGTCGGCGGCTGGTTACTATGGTTTCATCTTGTTGACGTGAGCTCCATCGTGGCAAGCGCGGCTACAGTACCGCCGCCTGTCAGGCGATCGTTGTAGCCTTACCGCGTCTTGTCTCCTTAATGGGGCGTCCTCTTCGAGGAAGGCGGCAAGCCGGCTGCGGGGAGCCGGCTCTGTCTTGGGCCGACTAGTTGGAGGCGTGGCCGCCTTCGGGCGTCTCTCTGCTCAAAGGGGCCCACCGTCTGTGGGCCACGCTGGCGGCCCGTCGTGGGTGATGCCAGGGTCAACATGGCAACAGTGGTGCGCCGGACGGGTCGCCTAGCCCGTACGGCGCACCATGCCATGCATGCTCCGAGATTCGGGGGTGGCAGGCTTTACTATAGCCACGCCCCGTCGCACCGCCGTTAGGTGGGTGCAAACTTTGTGGGTACGGTCTTGACCGCTTTATGGGGAGCCGGCTTCTTGGAGTCGGCCTTCTCATGGCCGGCTTCTTGGAGTCGGCCTTCTCATGAGGGCTAAAGTCGGACCGCCTTCCGAAAGCCGGCCTGGGTGGCAGCCAGCAAGGGGAAGGCGGCCCCTATGTTTTGAATTCTTGAGAGCCGGGCGGGCTCGTAATTTCTTCAGGGGGGGCAGGGGAAGCCGGCTAGGCTATCCATGGCTATTTACTCCGACAGTAGTCCGCGAAGCTGATCGAGCTCCGAGGTGAGCAGGGGGACGAGAAGCTTGGTCAGCTTCACATCCTGGAGAGCCGGCTTAGCGGGCGTATGCCGACTTCAGAAAGCCCCGCGTCTCGTAGGCGAGAGGAGGGGGGCAACCCGCGTGCCGACTACGGGGCCCCCCGCGGCCACGTGGCGGCGAGACCCTGCGAGCGCACGCGCGTGACGGGACGCCGCCGCAGGCCCGGGCCCGCCACTCACGAGCCTTGGTCCGGGCGCGGATCTTCCGTGGCCCGCAGGGGCCGCTCGCCTTCTCGAGGCAGTTTCGTTTCGCCGTTAAGGCTCGACAATCGCGGGACGTGGGGAGTGGGCACGATCGACCCCCACGCTTCCCCATGTCACGCCTCCTCGGCTCCGCCACGTGAGCCTATAAGTAGGGGGAGGAGGGAGAGCGACAGAGGTTTGCACGCTCCCTCCCGCTCCGCCCCTCCTAACCCTCATCTTCTTCCTCTCGCTGCCGTCGCAGCTTTCCATCTCAGCGCCGTCGCGTCTCCACACCGCCTCGTTCCCATGGCGTTGTCAAGCTCGTGGGACGGCTCCAACGTCCATGAAGACCACGTGGAGTTCCTTCGCCAGACCCGGCGCCTGCCCGGCGCCGACCGCGTACAGGTCCGCCTGGCGCCCGCGAAGGAGATCTCGCCGGCGCCGGAGGAGGGCGACCGGGTCGTCTTCCGCTTGCACTGCCTGCGCGGCTTCGGCCTTCCGGCGAGTGGGTTTCTGCGCTCTTTCCTGGAGTTCTACAACCTCCAGCCGCATCACCTCACGCCCAATGTGGTGATGCTGCTGTCGGCCTTCGTCTCCCTCTGCGAAGGCTTCTTGGGGCTGCTCCCCACGCTGGAGCTCTGGGGAGAGTTCTTCCAGAGCAAGCTCGGCACGGTCGTCGCCGGCGTGCCCGCCCCCTGCGGAGCCTTCATCACCATGAGGAGGGCGAGCGAGAACAATCTGTTCCCGCCCATCCCCCTGATCCAGTCGGTGAAGGTCTGGCAGAGATCTTATTTCTATGTGAAGAACGTCGCTAAGCAAGGAGACTACATCAACCTGCCGGATTACGTAGCCGGCCCGCCGGCTGGGAGGCAGCCCTCGTGGAGCTTCCGGTCCCGGTCATTGTCTCCGGACGGGAACGCCGCCATCTCCCGGCTTCGGGTGTTGGTTCAGTCGGAAGGCTTGCGTGGGGCTGACTTGGTGGCCGCCTTCGTGGAGCGCCGGATCCTTCCTCTCCAAAGCCGGCCCCATATGATGTGTCAGATGAGCGGCCGCTTCGACCCAAGCCGTTTGAGCACATGGGAAATGCCCCACGCGGAGGTGGCGCTCATGGTTAACTACATCGCCAACTATAAGCTCGCCGGGGACTGGCAATACGGCAAGGTGCCGTATTCCCGCGCCAATCCTCCGCCCGTGGTAAGTCTCTCTCTCTATCTTCTTATTGTCGTCGGCCGGCTTCATGACGGCCGGCTTCTGACTAGCCAGCTCTTTTGAGCAGAACCCTCTTCTTGCGCCACCGGCTGGGGCGGCAGGAATTGAACACCAGTATACCCCCGACCGCACGGTGGATGATGTTGACGACCCGGATTTGGGGGCGGCCTCCATGGAGGACGCCGTCGTGGGGGACAGTGTCGAGCCCGGAGGCTCAAGGTTCACCGCGAGCTTCGAGGACTGGCCGAACGAATTCGAAGCCGAAGTCGCCCCGCGTCGCCAGCCGGCAACCGACCAACAGGGCGCGGGCTCGTTTGTCGCGCCGGCTGCCGGCGGCGCGCAGAAGCGCCGGGCCGCTCTAGGCCTCTTCGGCAGTCGTCCGAAGAAGTCCAAGCCCTCCACCGCGGCGACAAAGCGAGATGAGGCGGCCGCGAAGGTGGCCCGCTTCCGCAAGGCGGTGAAGCAGCCCCAGGCGGTCTCGGCGTAAGTCTTCGACTGCCTTGCCGCATGCTCGTCATCATTCTCTTTCTCTTCAAATATTCGTCTTAACTTTTCTTTGCTTGCCGGACAGCGCGCCGCTTTCCCTTGAGCGGGGCCCGGGCGGCTCCGCCGTGGGGCCGGCTGGAGGGTCTTCGAGCTCCTGCCGCGTGGACCCCCGCGCCGATCTCAGGGAGGCCACAGAGCGGAACGCCCGCGAAGCGCAGGAGGAGCCCGAGGCGGCGGAGAAGGCGGCCGCCCAGGCGGCGAGGGAGCAAGCCGAGGCGGCAGCCAAGGCCCAGATGGAGGCGTCTACCGCGGAGACGGAGGCGGAAAGCTCGCGCAGCCAGCCTCCACTGCTAGCCATTCCTCTCCGAGCCGTAGCCCCCGACACCTCATTGCCCTTGGCGGAGGAGATCGTCCAAGACCCGCCGCTGTTGCAAAGGAGGGAGGACCCCGTGGCCTTGGCGGGGAGAGCGCCGCCAGCAGCGCCAACCGGAGCGGGCCAAGGCGGCCAATCGTCAGCGGCGCCAGAGGGGCCGGCCGGGGGTGAGTCGGAGAACAGAGCCGGCCTCGAGGTGCAGCTGGCGACGGGCCAGCGCGCAGGGGGAAGCGCCGCTCCGCCGGAGTTGCGCCGAGCCGCGGGCGCAGGCCAGCCGGCGGAAGATCTGGAGGCGGCCAGCACCGCCGTGTCCGAGTGGACTCCCAGCGGGAGGACTGGCGAGCTGGATGCGGCGGCTCAAGGGGTCCGAAGCCGGCTGCAAGCTCAGGCCGCCCTGCTGCAACAGCTCAACCAAGAGTTCTTGTCAACGCGAGCCACTATCCGGGTGAGCCCTTCGTTCTTGGTTGCTTTGCTTTCTTAATTTCTTCCGTGGGGGCGCGTCAGCGCACCCACTGGGTGTAGTCCCCGAGATTCGGGCCGACTGCTGCGCAGTCGGGTCGGATCTTTCTCGACGACCACCTTACTTTGCTTCTTTCTGAACTTTCCGGAATACCACAACCTTCGTGCTGCCGCCTTCGACTCCCAGGCTCGGGAGTTGAGCCGGTGGACCGACGACCTGGCCGAGAGCCGAAGTAAGTACTCGATTTTGTCTGTCTCCTGTGGGGGCGCGTCAGCGCACCCACTGGGTGTAGTCCCCGAGATTCGGGCCGACTGCTGCGCAGTCGGGTCGGATCTTTCTTGACGACTCTTTTCTTATTGGTTTTTCTTTGTCTTCAGGGGCCAACGCCGACTTGAGGAAGGAGCTCGGTGAGGCGAAGGCCGCCCTTCATACCAGGAAAGGGATCGCCTAGCCAAGAAGCTGTCTGACCAAGAGGAGAGCCACAAAGCGTCCCTGCAGGCGGCGCAGGAAAGCGAAGACGCCTTGATGGCGGAGTATGAGATGGCGGCGACGACCTGGTCTGAGACCCGACGAGGCCTGGACGAAGGCTTCGGCCGGATCGAGGACTTGATCAACGGTAAGCTGCCTTCCTCGTCCCTCCCCTGCCCCTTGCCGCTTGGGTTTTTTGACTTATCTTGAGCTGTTGCAGATTACTTCCCGGGCTACTCCGCCTTCGCCGCCCAAAGCATTGAGGCCCATCGCGAGGAGCGCCGTCAAGCAGGGGCCGACATTGCGCCGGATGCAAACCGGACCCTTGAGGAGCAGCTCCTGGCTATCCAGGCACGGTTGCAGCCGGCTCATCGGATGCTTCGCCGGCTCCAACATGCCGGGGCGCAAGTGTTGGCCGCCCTCTGGCCCGGCGAGACGATCCCCCGCACCCCAAGCCGAACTGCCGACTGGCTGGAAGTCGCAGTTGGTCGCTTCGAGGCTTGGAAAGCGTCAGCGGCCCGCCTCGGAGCCGGGCGGGCGTTAGAATTCATTCGGGCTTGGTACCCAGGGCTGAGCCTGGACCAGCTATGCACTTGGCGGATGGAGGCCGACGCGGAGCTGGAGGAGGTGAGGCCGGCTATCGCCCAGCGAGCTTCGACGATCGCCGAGTGCACCGACATCAGCGTTTTCGCACCCGAAATCGATGATGACGGTGTTGTTCAGCCGGAGGAGTGGTTCGGGCTGGACCCGATGGTGGGCAAGGACTCGGCGGAGGAGATTGCCTCCAGCGACGAGGGCGAAGAAGATGAAGACGAGGGCAGCGAAGACGTCGAGCCGGCTGGTGGAACAACCAACCGACCTCAGGCCGACCGTGCCTCCAGCAACGAGGCGCGTGGAAGCGCACCCTCTGCGGGAGGCGGCGACCAAGCCGAAGTTCGTCAGCCGGCCGCTCCTTCAGCCAGTACGACCGTCTCTGCCAACCAGTCTGGCTCGTCGGCCGCTCCGCCAGCTTGACCTGCCATCTTTATCTTTCCTGCTTTGTTGTCTTTGAACAATCTTTGTTAAGTTTTCGCAGTTCCACCCACTGGGGGTGTATCCAAACTATGTTGAATGCTGGCCTCTTGGAGGTCTTTTTATGTAAATATTATCATGTGCATGTTTGGTTTCCATTCACGTATGCTTTTTTATCCTTAGGCTTTTTCCTTTGCCGCCTTCCCTCTTTGGGGAGGTAAGTACTTGAGCTTTCTTGGATTAAAGTGAAGTGAATGGAAGCCGGCCGGCCGGCTACTCTGGTAGCCAGTCGGCGGTGTGAGAAAAACCGGCTTTTGTTATATTAGTCCGTTAGTCCCTAGCCGTTTTTCGTGTGGGCGCCCGTTCCTACCTTTAACTCTTGCCAGCCGGATAGCCGGTTCTTTGGACTGCGACTTTTGGCAAGAGAAGGCTTGAGAGCCGGCACACTACTTGTCTGACTGTGGGTAGGACTTCTAACATAACTCCAGTCGGCCAGTCCCCGAGCCGACTTAGTCGAACTCGGTGCCGGACGGAATAAGTAAATGATACGACAAGGTTATGAGCATGATACTTTTCATTCATAAATAAGAGATGGCAGTCCCCGAGCCCTCCTCGGGGAGCCTATTGTCTTGTACTTAATACAAAAGTTAGCGCGGTACATACTGCATTTCAACTGTAAAATCTTCGGAGGAGGTTGGCGTTCCATGGTCGTTCCGACTCCTTGCCGGAGTCGTCTCTCTTGCGTGCCTTCGGCTTCTGTGCATCGATCAGGTAGTAGGAGTCGTTGCCTAGAGCTCTGCTGATGACGAAGGGGCCTTCCCAAGGGGCTGACAGCTTGTGCTGGCCGGCTGTTCGCTGGATCAGCCGGAGCACAAGATCGCCCTCTTGGAAAGATCTTGGCCTGACTTTCCGGCTGTGGTAGCGGCGCAAACCCTGCTGGTAGATGGCAGACCGGCTGAGGGCTAACAGCCGGCTTTCTTCCAGCAGGTCGACGCCGTCTTCTCGTGCTTCCTTGGCCTCCGCTTCCGTGTACATGGTTACTCGAGGCGAGTCGAACTCGATGTCAGTTGGGATGACCGCCTCGGCACCATACACAAGGAAGAAAGGGGTGAAGCCGGTTGACTTGTTTGGTGTAGTGCGCAGACTCCAGAGGACAGCCGGCAGCTCATCAAGCCAACAGTCGGCCGAGCGCTCCAGAGGTACGACCAGTCGAGGCTTGATACCGGAGAGGATGAGGCCGTTGGCTCGCTCGACCTGGCCATTGGACTGCGGGTGGGCGACGGATGCTAAGTCCAGCCGGATACCTTGGGCTGCGCAGAAACGTGCCAAGGCTCCTTTGGCAAAATTCGTGCCATTGTCGGTGATGATGTTGTGCGGCACGCCGTACCGAGTTGTTATGTCTGCGATGAACGTCACGGCAGTCGGCCCATTCAGCTTCTTGATCGGCTTTGCCTCAACCCACTTGGTGAATTTGTCCACGACGACGAGCAAATGCGTCATGCCGCCGCACGCCGTCTTGAATGGGCCCACCATGTCCAGTCCCCAAACGGCAAAGGGCCAAGTGAGGGGAATGGTCTTGAGTGCCGAAGCCGGCACGTGTTGCTTGGAGCTGAAGAGTTGGCATCCCTTGCAATGTTTGACTAATTCTTTGGTGTCATCCAAAGCAGTCGGCCAGAAGAAACCATGGCGGAAGGCTTTGGCGACAAGTGATCTTGAGGCCGCATGGTGGCCGCATTCACCTTGGTGAATGTCTATGAGGATTGCAATGCCCTTCTCTTGCTCGACGCACCGTTGGAGGATTCGAGTGACACTGCGCTTGAGTAGTTCTCTGTTGATGATTGTGTATGCTCCGACTCGACGTTGGACTTGTCTTGCTTCTGTTTCTTCAGCCGGCAGGTCTTGGTTTACTAGGAAGTTGAGGATGGACTGAGCCCATGATGGAGCCGCGACTTCTCCTACCGCCAATGTGGCTACTGCTACCAGGGTGGGCGGGCTGGGCGGTGAGGTGCTGGAGTCGGCCGCCGACTGTAGCGCTGGTGCAGTCCTCGGGCCGGCTGCCGCAGTCCCCGAGCCGGCCGCCGAAGTCCCCGAGCCGGCTGCCGAAGTCCCCGAGCCGGCTGCCGAAGTCGCCGGACCGGCTACGGGGGTCTTGGGGTCGCCTACTTGGTTCTTCGAGCCGGACCCGACCGCGTCGGTGTCAGGCGGCACGAAGATGGAATCGGATTCCAGAGACGGCTTGATAGACGGCTTGAGGAGGCGTTGTAGAGCGACGCCGGTTGGAATTGCTTGCCGAGTGGAGCCTATTCGAGCCAGGGCATCGGCTGGCTCGTTGTCGGCTCGTGGTACGTGGAGGAACTCGCATCCTTCAAAGTATCCGCTGATTTGTTGGACCAGGAAGCGGTAGCTCGCCATATTCGCGTCCTTGGCGTCCCAGTCGCCGGATGATTGCTGGACTACCAGGTCCGAGTCGCCATAACATAGGATCCGGCGAATGCCAAGTTCTTTGGCAAGCCGGAGCCCGTGTATGAGCGCCTCGTACTCGACCACATTGTTGGAGGCGGCAAAGTGGATCTGTAGCGTGTATCTGAGCTTGTCGCCTTTCGGAGAGGTAAGGACGACGCCGGCTCCCAAGTCGGTGCACATCTTGGACCCGTCGAAGTGCATGCGCCAATGGTTGGAGTCGGGAGCCGGTGGCAGGTACTGGGTCTCGGCCCAGTCGACGAGGAAGTCGGCCAGTGCTTGGGACTTGATGGCGGTGCGGGGCTGGTAGAAGATCGTGTACGGGGCCAGCTCGATGGCCCATTTTGCCACCCGGCCGGATGCATCCCGGCTGCCTATGATCTCGGCTAGCGGGGCAGTGCATACGACCGTGACGAGATGCTCTTGAAAGTAGGGCTTCAGCTTCTTGGCGGTGAAGTACACGCCATAACACATCTTTTGGTAGTGCGGGTAGTTCTGCTTCGAGGCGGATAGCACCTCGCTCAAATAGTACACCGGCCTCTGGACCGGCTGGGCTCGGCCTTCTTCTGGGCGCTCGACTACGATGACGGTGCTGACCACCCGGCTGGTTGCAGCGATGTAGAGGAGCATGGGCTCTTTCTCAGTCGGCGCCGCGAGGACAGGCGGCGTGGCCAGCATCTTCTTCAGCTCGTGAAAAGCTTGGTCGGCCTGGTCGTTCCACTCGAAGTGAGTGCTCTTCTTCATGAGGCGGTAGAGAGGGAGAGCCTTATCTCCGAGCCGGCTGATGAAGCGGTTCAAGGAGGCTAAGCACCCGGTGAACTTCTGAATGTCTCGAAGCTTGGTGGGGATCGCCATTCTCTCGATGGCCTTGATCTTCACCGGGTTGCATTCGATGCCGCGTTCAGAGACCAGGAAGCCTAGGAGCTGGCCGGCTGGCACTCCGAACACGTATACGTGAGCGTTTCTACCGAGTTGCTTGAGGAGGCACTTCTGCATGCAACGCTGAAAAGTGGCACCGGCATTTCTCAAGCCGAATGTCATAGTCAGGTAGCAGAAGGCTCCAAATGGCATGATGAAGGCGGTCTTCAGGCGGTCGTCCGGGTCTAGCTTTATCTGATGGTATCCGGAGTAAGCATCCAAAAAACTCAACAGCTCGCATCTGGCTGTGGAGTCTATCACTTGGTCAATCCTTGGCAGGGCAAAAGGATCTTTGGGGCAGGCCTTGTTGAGGCTCGTGTAGTCTATACACATGCGCCACTTGTTGTTCTTCTTTAGCACAAGGACCGGGTTGGCGAGCCACTCTGGAAAGAAAACTTCCATGATGAAGCCGGACGCCAAGAGCCGGGCTATCTCCTCCCCTACAATCCTGTGCTTCGCCTCCAACAATCGGCGAAGGGGTTGCCTGACTGGCTTTGCGTCTTCTCGAACGTGTAGTTTGTGCTCGGCGAATTTCCTCGAAACACCCGGCATGTCCTTGGGGGACCATGCAAAGATGTCCCGATTCTCACAGAGGAAATCGACGAGCTTGCCTTCCTATTTGCTGTTCAGGTTCGCCCCGATGACGGCAAACCTCTCTGGAAGCTCGGGGTCAAGAGGTATCTTCTTCGTCTCCTTGGCCGGCTGGAAAGATCCCTGAGCATCGTGCTCCTTGGGGTCGGGGGGCACGGCCGACTGCTTGCCGGCTATGGCCATGGCTCGGTCCAGCATCTTCTTCTCTTCGGCAATCACAAGGGACTCGGCCAGCCGGCTGCTGGCCGCCGCACACTCGGAGGACTTCTTATAATCACCGGCTACGGTGATGACGCCTTTGGTGCTTGGTATCTTCATCTTGAGGTATGCATAGTGGGGAACTGCCATGAATTTGGCCAAAGCAGGTCGGCCAAGCAATGCATGGTAAGGGCTCTCCAGGTCCACCACTTCAAACCAGATCGCTTCCCGGCGGAAATGCTCCTTGTCCCCAAAAAGTACATCAATCTTGATTTTGCCAATGGGGGCGCAGGACAGGCCGGGTACGATGCCATGGAACACTGTCCGCGTAGGCATCAGCTCCTTCGTCTTGACATTTAGCTTTTCCAGGGTGTCACGGTACAGGATGTTGATGCTGCTCCCGCCGTCTATCAACATACGGGAGAAGCAGGCGGCGCGTCTGTCCATTGCAAGGGTGGCTTCCAGGACCAAAGCATAAGAGCCGGGACACGGCATCACCTCCGGATGGTCGGCCCGGCTCCAGCTGATGGGCTTTTCCGACCAATGCATGTGTCCGGCGGGGTTGGCAGCGACCACGCTGACTTCCTGGTGCTCTCGGCGTTTGCTGCGCCGGTCTTCGGGCTGGCTGGTAAAGACGATGTAGGTGGCTTGCTCGTCAGGGAACTCGTCATGCACGGCTCCGACTGCGGGCCGAGCGGCCGGAGGCGGCGGGGCCGGAGGCGGCGGGCCGGCAGGCAGAGGCGGCAAGGGACCCTCTCCCTTGGAGATTCGGGTGAGCCAATTGCACTTCTGGGTCGTGTGGTTGGACGGCTTCGCGCCGCTGTGGAACTTGCAAGGGGCGTCGAGAGTTTGCTCGTAGGAGAAAGCGGGCTGCCAAGCCGGCCTGCCGCCCTTGGGTTTCTTGGGCGCCGGTCGTTCTTCAGGCGGCGCGTCTTCGACTGTGGCCACCTGTCGACTGGCGGGAGGGGGCGCGGGGCCCTTGCGCTTGTGGTCGTTCGAGTTGGGGTGTCGGCCGGAATCCCCAGCCGGCGTCTTGGGCGCCGGGTTGAGTACCTTTCCGGACGCGTCTACCCGAAGCTCGGTCTTCATCGAGGAGTCGGCGGTGGCGTACTTATCCGCTATGTCCAGAAGTTCGTCGAGGGTAGCCGGCTCGTCGCAGAGGAGCTTGTGCTTGAGGAGGGTGCCTTCTCAGCATCCGGCTGTGAAGTATTCTATGGCTTGCACCTCGTGCACCCCTTCGCAGGAGTTGCGGAGCTCGGCCCAACGCGTGAGGTAATCGCGAGTGGACTCGGCGGGGCCTTGTACGCACAAGGAGAGCTGTCTGGGCTTGGGAGCCCGCTTGTAGGTGCTGGTGAAGTTGCGGATGAAGGCTTCTGTGAAATCTAGCCAGCTGTTGATGCTACGCGGCTTGAGGCTGTTGAGCCAGGTCCGCGCCATGCCTTGCAGCATGAGGGGCACGTACTTCACGGCAACGCGCCAGTTGCCGTTGGCTATGCTAACCGTCGTGGAGTAGTCGATCAACCAATCTTCCGGCTTTACGGAGCCGTTGTACTTGGGCGTGTCTCTTGGGAGCGAGAACCCTTTGGGAAAGGGCTCGTCGTGGATGCGGGGGCCGAAACAAGGCGGGCCGACATCGTCTTCTTCTTCCAACGCCAGGGATCGCGCCAGGCGGTCGATCCGATGGCGGGCGTCGCTCTCGCCGATTCCTTCACGGCGGCCTAGCCGGCCGCTGAGAGTCGGGTGCGCCACTGGCGGCGAGACGGGATATCTCTCTCCACGGGGCGGAGGCGGAGGCGGGTCACCTCGCCATTCCATGGCTCGGGGATGACCGTCCGCGTCTCGCTCGATGGAGATCCGGGTCCGGCTGCGGCTGGTAGCCGGCTCCTTCTCGTGTCGCGCGCGGGTATTGCTCGTAGTCGGCGTCTTGGACGTCGCGCCGTGATCTTGGCGCGGGGGAGGGCTTCCCGCGCGGGCCTCTGCTTCGTGCCGCTGCACGGCTGCGTCGATCAGTTGCTGGATGCGTCGGGTCATGTGGGGGAGGTCTTCGGCCTCCAAGCCGTCCAACTCGTCTACGGCCGCCTGGGCGGCATGCAAGTTCTCGAGCGGCGTGGCATAGACCGGGCGGTCGACTCCTAGCGTGTCGGCGATGACGGCGCCGCGTTGCTTGACAAGGCCGGCCCCGCTTGGCCCGCCCCAGGCCGGCGTGCCGAAGGCGGCGCGGTCAGCTTCGCGCTGGTAGGCCTCAATGAGGCGTCTTATGGAGGCCAGCCTCCGGCCCTCTGCGAGGAGGGCGAGGCGGCGTGCTTCCAGTGCTTCGTCGTTGGCATCAGCCGGGAGGGGAGCGGACAAGTCATGGGCCGCCGCACGCGAGGCGTCGTGGGCACTCTCGTCGGTCAGGCCGCCGTGGCCGACAACCATCACTTTGGCGGTGACAGCATCGCAGCCGTCGGTTCGAGGAAGCGGGTCGTTGTAGATCACGACGTTGATGGGGAAGGTGTCGTAGGAGGCCGTGTCGGAGTCGCCAGGCATCGGGTCGGTGGAGCCAACCGACTCCAGGTCCGCAGCGGGCTCGCTGGAGACATGGAGCTGGCTGAGAAGGTTGGCGAGGTGGTCGGTGCCCGCATCGGAGGCGAGCTCGTCGGAGATGAGAGTTTTGTCGAGGAGATCGGCGAGGCCGCCTGCCGCACGGATGCTGGTGAAGCCTTGCAGCGCGTCGTGGCAAGCGCCATCGAGCGTGCCGGGCTGGCTACGCTCGCGGGGGAGGAATAAGGTTCCCGTCCAGAACAGGTCTCCGGACGACGGTGCACCTGGCCCCACGGTGGGCGCCAAATGTCGGGTGGTAGGTGCGACATATGCCAACGGGTGGCTTATCATTATGGGAGCCAGTAAGACATCGCCGGTATCTGGAAACGGGATAAGGCGAAGACATGCACGCCGGCGGATCTTACCCAGCTTCAGGGCTCTCCGTGGAGATAACACCCCTACTGCTGCTCTGCGGGGTCTCCGCATGTTCACTAGATGAATCAAGTGGCTACACAACGCTCCTTGAGCTGTTTTGGGGGGAAGGAGGAAGAACGGCACGGCTAGCCTGCTTCTTCTCCTTGATTTTTGTGTCTAGAATTAGCTAAGGGTCCAACCCTTTGCATGGGTGCTCCGGGAGGTTTATATAGGCCTACCCCCCAGGGGTACAATGGTAATCCGGCCGGGCACGGGGCCCAGCCGTCTGTGACTGCGCTCGCCGGCTTCTGCGCCGGCTGCTGGGGCCCGCCGACTGGTGGGTCCCGCCGGCTGCCAGCCCCTTGGTCGACAGGCAGGCCCCACTATCCAGGGTCTGGTCGGCGGCTGGTTACTATGGCTTCATCTTGTTGACGTGAGCTCCATCGTGGCAAGCGCGGCTACAGTACCGCCGCCTGTCAGGCGATCGCTGTAGCCTTACCGCGTCTTGTCTCCTTAATGGGGCGTCCTCTTCGAGGAAGGCGGCAAGCCGGCTGCGGGGAGCCGGCTCTGTCTTGGGCCGACTAGTTGGAGGCGTGGCCGCCTTCGGGCGTCTCTCTGCTCAAAGGGGGCCACCGTCTGTGGGCCACGCTGGCGGCCCGTCGTGGGTGATGCCAGGGTCAACATGGCAACAGTGGTGCGCCGGACGGGTCGCCTAGCCCATACGGCGCACCATGCCAGGCGTGCTCCGGGATTCGGGGGTGGCAGGCTTTACTGTAGCCACGCCCCGTCGCACCGTCGTTAGGTGGGTGCAAACTTTGTGGGTACGGTCTTGACCGCTTTATGGGGAGCCGGCTTCTTGGAGTCGGCCTTCTCATGAGGGCTAAAGTCGGACCGCCTTCCGAAAGCCGGCCTAGGTGGCAGCCAGCAAGGGGAAGGCGGCCCCTATGTTTTGAATTCTTGAGAGCCGGGCGGGCTCATAATTTCTTGAGAAGGGCCAGGGGAAGCCGGCTAGGCTACCCATGGCTATTTACTCCGACAATATATAATTTCCTTTGGTACTGTTAGCATGCTAATAAAATTGCTATTGTTTTCTAGCAATATAATACATAGAAGCTTAAACCCACAATCCAACTATTTGAAAAAAAATAGTGACTTATACCTATTTAATGCAAGTATTAATAATGTGCATACAGTTAAGTGAGAGTGAATTTCCTTAAATTTCCATGGAGTGGTTCCCATCTTCCTCCATAAATAAGTGATTGTCATAATAGACACTTTTTTTTTTTGAATTCCTTCTCATGCAATGTTAGTACAATAGCGTATCCATCAACAATAATTTTCCTCCACAACGATGTTTGAGGGCATAATTTTCAATTCCAAGTTTATTAACTTTAGCATTTCCTTGGAATTGTTTGCATGGAAGTGTAGCATTATATCATGGTAAATGATAACCAGAATGCACAACATAACTATTTTTTAAAAGAATAGTCATAAATGGAAAAAATTCCGTGCATACAAATTATAGACATACCTTCCACTTTTCCAATTGCATTGAAAAAATATTATATCTTCCTCTTCGAGGTGTAACCAATAAAATTTGGTCAGATCCTTCCCTCAGAGAGTTTCTATCTTCCTCCATAGTGCAAATAATATCCCATATCGCAATGAAGTTAAATTGAAAAATCAATTATTTCAATAAATTCCACATAGAGTTAACCAATATATATCCAATTATGTATTTCCCGACAAATGCCGCAAGTAAGAATATATATTCCAGATCGCATTGATTTTCTATGCAATTTGTACACTATGATTTTCAATAGCCCAATAATAAAATGGTGCGGACATATATGCTAGCCAATTGCTAACAATGTATAGTATAATTAAACATATATTTCCGTTTCCTCACCAGTGGCATATAATATATCTTTTCCGGTTTGTGAATGTAAATAACATAATCATTATTCCAGCAGAAAGAAAAAATTTACTTCCTTTTCCAAACCGTGAACATAAAGCGCCACCAAAATCAATTTGTAGAACTCGGCGAAGAATACACTGGAACAATTTGACGTGCATATGCACATATTACGAATAAATTCCTTGCTTCAAGCCTGAAAATTTCAGAAGTCCAAACTGGCAAGTCCTATGAATTACAAGCATCCTTCCACAGTCCCGTGTCACTTCCGGGGTGGTCAACGCGCAAAACTTCCAGCAACGTGAACGCTGCGGCTGCGGCGCGGCCGGCCTGCTGGTTAATTTCCGCTCCACATGAACTGGGCACGATTAGAAAGAATTCCCAGCTTAGCCAGAAAAGAAACAAGGAGTCAAGGTTTCCTGGTGATGTCTGTACGAAGTACACTACTTCCTCGATCCACGTGCCAAGAAATTTGTGATGATTTGGCTGATTCCTTCCCTGACCTACGTGCATGAGTGGGTTGCTGCATACGAGTCAGACTCCAATTGATTTCCCAGATCAGCGATCTGGTGCATCCGGCAGATGGGATCAACACAGAACCTCGCTCACGTAACTGACGGATCTGTCACAGTAGCGCATGGTTGAAGACCCCGACATAATTAGCAATAGTATCACCAGATCGATGCGAGAGACAAGCTGCGGAAGTCTTGTTGCGACCGAGCGGCCATGGGCGCGGCGGCGATTCCGTGCGTACGGCGCTGCTCATCCCCGATCGCTGTAGAATCTGGTGGCTTCGGGTCGGCGTCTGAGGTGACCAGCGGTAGAGGCAGAGTAGGCAGCGGATTCCATCGTCGACGGTGCCGAGACGGCAAGCGATTCAGGTTACGACCGCGACTGAACCTTGCTCATGATACCAATGTTAGAAAATTTAGGGTTTGTGGTTTACCCCTAATTTCTCTGCGCTTATCCGTGGTGCCGCTTACAATTCGCATTTCTGAGGCTAGGGGGTAGGGACCTTCTTATACTGCCTTTCCAAATAGTCCACCTCTTATACAGATAAGATTCCTAGTTTTTTCAACTAGTTTCCCGGATAGAGTCCAGATCAAATTTGTCTGTTAACGGATACTACCCGTTGTGTCCCCGGAGCACGCGCCATAATAGAGTGTAAATTTCTCTAATTATGTAGATTGACATTAGGGCTGTAATCTAACTATACGATCTAGCTCCTTCCAATTATCAGTGTACCCAGGTAATCTTTCCAATATATATATAGCATCTTGTGTTCCACTGATAATCGACCAGCTTCCTTAAGCATATAGCTTAAGTACATTCCAACAAGTGATAATTCCATGATAATCATGTAAAGTAATTCCATGCATAAATACATTTATAATTTCACAATGAGGTATTCCGAATATTAACAATTCCAAGTAATCTGAATATAGTTGTAGGACACATAATTCCAACACGAGATGCATCATCACCGCCACCAAAGAGGCGGATGCTGACCCGAACATTGACCTCCAGGCCTTCCCTCATCGTGACATATGACACGACGAGGTGGCGGCCATAACGTGTCGTGATGAGGCGGTCTTCGTGCTTGTCGTCCTCCATGTTACTTGGGCCAAACCATAGATCGGCGGTGTCGTAAATGCCAGGCTTATCTCTGTCAGGGATCTTGATTCTCATGATGCCGCTGCCGAATCCCGAGATGGTCTGGAATGGCCCCGTGAGCACCAGATTGTCCTCGGGGTCGAGGTTGTGGAGAGGTTCGCCTTCTTCCTGGTGGTAGACGTACTGGCCGTTGTTCTCGTCGGCGACGATGATGTCGCCGACGAAGGGGAAGCAGTATGGGTACACGGCCAGTAGCTCCACCGAGGCCCGGGTCGGCAAAAACGTAGGGCTTCGAAAAAGTCGACCACGTCACCTTCATTGTAGGTTTTCTCAGGCGGCGGTGGCTTGCTGTCGTCGTCCATCATCGCCCTTGCAAAGAAGGATCCCCGCCGATTGCGGCGGTTGTTAACGGACAGTTCAAACCCTAGAGGAGATGCGGCGGCGCAGGATGTGTTGGAAGTAATCGAACTCGTCCGGTGGTGACCGGTTGATTACTTTCCCAGTAGTCTACGTGTTTGATGCTAACTATTAGCCAACTAGGTAAGGGATCAATTTTGCCGTGTGAAAAGATTAGAGAAGCAAGTTTAGTCAGGTTTGGACTATGCCCTACATCTATGTCTATCGAGTACGAATAGGTTTGGTCTATGTTAGCAATAGGGCTGGGTAGCGTGTGTATATATGCATGCACACCGGTGCTTGAGATCATTGTATCGGGGAGAGGAAAAGAGAAAAGCAATAGAGAGTACAAATAAGAGCACGAATAAGGGCCCTTGGCTACAAGTTATTCGTGTGCGCGTGTTCTTTCTTCTTTTTTTTTTTTGATGTGATCAATCTGTGGACGGAATTCCAACACATATTTGATATGTGGTGTTTTCTTCAACTACTTATATGAGAACTCAATTACCTATAACTTTTTAATCATGGTAGAGCATGTGGCTTTTAACCACGTGGCCGTGGGTTCGATCCCCACGGTCGGCGCCATTCTTTTTTTGTGTTTGCCGTACTTTATTTTCTCTGCAAAAATAAGATGCATATACTGTAAGAAAATTCACCAAAAAGTGTCTACCAGACACACCACATCTCTTCTGGTGGCTTTTCCTTTTGTCCTTGCTGCATCTTAGCTTGTTTTTTATGTGTCTCTTAGGACAAAATATGTACTGCTAATCTGTCTGGACTCCGAAGGAAGGTCTTCAGCCTTGTTCTGGCCTCGTATGGATCTTGCATGATCCTTCTTTGTGCTGGTGACTTTCGTATCCAAGTGATGCAGTGGTGTTTGGTAGCTTTTGAGATTGGTTCGGAGTTTGGAATTTAGTGGTTTGTAAAAGATCATTTGGTATCTTTATATGAAATCAATTGGGGGAGGCCTCCCTTTTGCTTAAAAAAAACACCACAGAAAAAACAGAGTAAATCAGCTGATCTCACATTTGCTCTAAAAATAGAATTTTGCATTTACCGAAGCAATTTCTCACATTGGAAATCAGCTATCTCACAATTCTCGTTCTTTTTTTGGTGTAAAAAAACCATTTTAACCGTTTAAAAAAATAATACCATTTTAAACCTTTCAACACCCTTTTTTTTGCGCAAAAAAGGTTAAAATGGTAGTACACACAGGACAATGTGCCAGACAAGGATGAAGTCATTTTTCTACCATGAACAAGGAAGAAGACATCAGGATATCTCCAACGGCAACCTGTAAATTTTCTCCCGCATCCGTTCGCAAACACGGGTGCGGGAAGCCGCCATCTTACCGTAACCTGCAAATTTTCAGTCAGCCTCGCAAACAACGGTGATTGTTGCAACACCTTGACGTTATTGTGAGACCCGGGCATGTCAAAGAAAGCGTGCCAAATCCAAATATCATGTGACGCAACTGCTTCAATGATGGTGGGCTTCTTAACATGACCCTGATACTGCCTTTGTAAAGTCTTTGGCCAGTTCTTCCATTTCTAATGCACGCACTCAAAAGATCCAAGCAAACCTAGCCACCCTCTTGCTTTCGAGATTGCCAAGAGCCTCTCGGTGTCTGCGACAGTTGGTTCTCTTAGGTACTGAGGTCCGAACACCTCGACCACGATAGTTGTAAACCTGATCATGGCATCTCCACATGTGCTCTCAGACATCCGTAGGTACTCGTCTCACGAATTAGCGGTCGTGCCATGTACAAGCATCCGTAGTGTGGTGGTGCACTTATGGTAACCAGAGAAGCCAATCGTTCCCATGGCGCTCTTCTTCAAGACGAAGTAGTCATCATAGGACCGAACGCCATGGTACAAACGATTGAAGACAGTCTTGCGCATCCGAAAACACCGACGAAAATGGTTAGCAAAGAGTGCATCCGGGGCAAAGTAGTCGGTCATCGGTGTCAAATGGCCACACGCCCTGTTGCGGTTGAGCACCCGATGAGCCTTGATCGATCCCTTAAAATTGAGAACATGCTCCTTCGCACGCTCCGCGTCTTCAAGGACCGCCTGCATCATCGTTGTCTCATCCGAGTAATCCTCCTCATCGGACGAAGCGTCAAGCGACTCAACATAGCGCTCGTATATGTACTCCAAATCAGAATCAATTGCTAAAAAGAAAAGGGAAATTGTTTTAGTTCTGACAATTAATCGAATAGTTGTCGGGCATGGTGAGTATAGCAGTAGCGAATGGTACCTAGTGGGCGGGCGAAGGACATGGGTTGAACGGCGACGGAGGAGAAGCATGGTGTAGCCCGGTTAGAACATTGGAGGTGACAGAGACTCGGAATTTCAGCAGGGGTGTGACGTGGCGGCCGGAATGGTGGAGCGGCGGTGAAGGCAAGAGAGAAATAAGGAAGGAGAAAAAAATAAGAAGGATGGAGGCGAGGAGTCCGAGAAGAGTTTTGGGTGGGCCTGAGGTGTCGAAGTCCTGCGTGTCTGGTGTTCGGACTCCCGTAAAGTTCCCAACGCTTGTCTCCATTTGCGAGAAAAATTACGTCTAGACCGCGGAGCGGACTGATACAGACCCGTGTTGAATGGCTTCCGCAGTCCAAGTAGCATGGTCCAAATGGTTTACGGATCCACCTTAAAAATGCCCTTACAAGACAATGCCGCATCAAGAAAACACGGCACCTACATGTTGCTAAAAAAATTACATTTTGTTTATTGACATCATTTTTTCTCCAAGACCCGCCGTGTGATGCCGTCATGTTTTCTTGAGCTAAGTATATACTAGTCCCTCCGTTCCTAAATACTCCCTCCATTCCACAATGTAGTGCTTTCTTTATCCCCGTGCTTTAACTTTGACCGTAAATTTAACTACCAAGACCATTTGCGGCGGGAGCAAAAATTATATCAGTGAATTCGTATTCGAAAAAAGTTTTCAATTATATAATTTTTTTCTCCCGCCGCAGTTGGTCTCGTTAGTTAAATTTATGATCAAAGTTGGACCTCGGAAAGCGCGGGCGCACTATATTTTAAAATGAAGAGAGTATAAGAAGCTGTTCGGGACCCCTTCGCTCTGCAACTCCGATGCGGAGCGGAGCGACATGCAGCTATATTTCGGCAAGCTGCTAGCAGGGTGCTCCGCTCCGTAGCGAAGGAGCAGAGGATTGCCGAACACAGCCTAAGTCTTTGTAGAGATTCTACTATGGACTATATATAAAACAAAATGAATGAATTTATATCCTAAAATGCATTTATATATATCCGTATGTGGTCCATTGTGAAATCTCTACAAAGACTTGCGGAGGGAGTAGTAGAATTCCAAATTAACGGACTTGTCTAATTTTTATCAGAGAGCCGACCTAGCTCAGTGGTAGAGCGCGTGGCTTTTAACCACGTGGCCGTGGGTTCGATCCCCACGGTCGGCGTTCATTTTTTTTTCGCTGCTAAACAAAATTTAACTAAAAAGGAAAATAAAGAAAACGAAGCTGATCTCACTGTTGCTCTCCAAAAAAAAATTTTACCGATGAAATTTTATCATGTTCGAAACCAGTTGATCTCACAAATCCCGTTGCACGCACGTATAGGAGACACGCTAATTTTTTTTAAATAATACAAATTTTATATTAAATTTCAGAAATATTACGTCGTAATTATATTTTTAAAAATATTATCCAGTTGGCCTACTTCTGGCCGATTGGATCCAGTCGGCCTACTGCTGGCCGATAGGCCCCCAGTCAGCCCACTGCCGGCTGATTGGATCCAGTCGGCCCACTGCTGGCCGATTGGCCCCAGTCGGCCAACTGCTGGCCGATTGGCACCCAGTCTGCTTCCTCTAGGCCGACAGGTGCATGCACCCATCTATCTGTTGAATAGGTATTTGAAAAATGTTGAAAAAGTATTTGAAAAAATGTTGATCATGCATAAAAAAATGTTAATCAAGCATTTAAAAAAATGTTGCACAAGTATTTGAAAATGTTGAACAAATATTTGAAAATTGTTGAATAGGTATTTGAATAATGTTGCAGCAGTGGGCCGACTGAGGCCAATCGGCCAGCAGTGGGCCGACTGGATCCAATCAGCCGGTAGTGGGCCGACTGGGGGCCAATCGGCCAGCAGCAGGCCGACTGGATCCAATCGGTCAGCAGTAGGCCGATTGGGTAATATTTTTAAAAAATATAATTACGGCGTAATATTTCTGAAATTTAATATAAAAAATGTATTATTTTAAAAAAATTAGCTAGGAGACACAATGAGGAGTTTGTCTTCTGTACAAATCTTATTTTTTTTCCGTATAATTCATAATCCGCTCTGCAAAGTCCAATTTGATGTCTTCATCCCATCAGATAAATGCCAACGCCAGGTGTGTCCAAGTTTCACAACGGGCCAATGATTGGGGAGCTCAAGGTAATGCAGGACCTCTCGCTGTCCTCCAGGAAATGAATAATGCCACAATAATAGTAGTTGCAAGGCGTTGAAAAGTTAGATGGTACTGCGACACGATTGTGTCAAACAAGGAGCAAGACATCACAGGACAATGCGGCATGAAATCATCAGAGATCAACTGCTGATTCCTGACGCGGGAAAAAATTTACTATCTTTACATGCTACTAGTACAATTTACTATCTGTCACAAGATCACCAAGAAAAGCAGGTGGAAAACCTATGGCCTAGCAAAACTCAATTTTTGCCCTCAAGCAAAACACCCTTGGTAATGATGCCTGTATCCTCTAGTGTTGCCATTGTTTCGGCAGTGCGCCCTCTTGGTTTCTTACGAGAACATATGACGATGAATTCTTGGCGCGGCGAACCGATCTTTGGCGGCATCACCAGTTTTGCAGCTGCGAAGTGACGCTTTTCACCACGGGGTGATACTGCGTGTGCAAGTACCTCTTTGCATTGTCTGAACCGGGTTGGACGAGCCAATCATCGTATAATCTTTTCGCAATCGGGTTATCAAAGGGGTTGGATATTGATACCTGGTTCACAAAGTCTGAAGTCAGTGGCAGCATATAATGACTGGCATCAAGTAAAAAGTTCTTGTGGCGATGGCAGCAAGATTCTATGGTAAGTGATAATTATAAAGTACTCCCGCCGTCCCATAATATAAGAGCGTTTTTTACTCAAAAAACGCTCTTATATTATGGGACGGAGGGACTAGGAACCAACTCGAGTTTATTGTTTTCCACTTCACTAAGGGGAATATACAATGTCGGCAAACTGGAGCAGGATAATAAGACAATCAATGGTTAGTGAGTTCAGAAATTACGCACAGCTTCCCGAAACTACAATGAGAAGGTGTGATAGGTACTAAGAGAACTTGCTGTATAGCATGCTTCTTTTCTTGTCTTCTTAAATGGTCAAAAGTACTGTATCAGTAGCATGCTGGGCCTACATTGGGGACAACCTACGGCCTAAGCTGCAGAAGTATAGCAGAGAACTTGGATATAAAACTTGAATGGGTCACAAGGGATATAGAATTAAATATCGCAAACACCCTACAAACCAACATGAAAAGTAGTGAGCATGCTAGAACTTACATCTTGCGTGTACACACTCTCTAGTTGTTGGATGAGATCCTTGGGAGATTGGCCTTTAGCAGGTTTTATTTGGCCTCCCCCATTCAGACAACCTGCACGGCAATAATCAGTGTATAGTAGAGGGTATCTAGATCCTAAATCTCAGAAAGAAGTTACTAAAAGCGACCGTGCAGCACAGTGTCATAAATGAAATACCTGAAGGGCAAGCCATAACTTCAATAAACTGGTATTCACATTTTCCCATCTTAACCTTCCTAACAATGTTCTGTAGGTTTCTGAACCCGTAACAAAGGGCAAACTTCAAAACAGGACTGCCCTCCACCTGTTAGCATAAACATGTTATATACACAATGATGCGAAGGCCACAGCAAGAGTGGATTTCGAGGCCAAATGGGGATGGATGGGGGCCATGAATTACCTCCAGCGTAACTTCACGGAAATCTGAATTTCGCAAGATTTTGAAATCAAGTGGGCCTTCTATTTCCCTATTAAAGAGCGCACGTGCTGCATAACGAAAGATGGTTTCCGCATAACCACCCGAGCCACCAGAAACCCCATATAGATGACCATCATCATCAACATTTGTTAATCTATGTTGCAACGAAAGTACACGTGAATTCTCAGAAGAGATGAAGCATAAATGTAACCATATAAAATTAGTTTTATCTTTCTTTTTCTCGACAGTTGATTAGATCAAACCATCGCTAAATTCTAAATAGTAGTACTAGTTGAAGAGAACATATAAATATATATTTCTGTATTGGATTTCGTTCAAATTTTATCCAGAGGGACGGAACATCGAGCATACAAGGAGCTTACAATCTGTCCAAAGGAGATTCCTCCATTGTCTTGAAATCAACAGATTTGGACTGCAAAACCATGAAAGTGATATAAGTGTGGAGTTTTTGAAGACATACAAGCAACTGCAGGAAATAAATTAGTAACCTGTATCAAGTCCAACACTTCACCAGTTGTCAATACCGAGTCCACCTCTGTAACTTCCTTTTCTTCCACTGAGAAAACAAAGTCACCCCGGACAGCTTCAAGTTTTTTATCATAACAGGGCATCACAGTAACATGATATACATCATATGGCCTACACAATACGTTCAAGTATGATTACAAACAAAAATATCACAAAATGATAGTTCATAATCAGAGTGGTTTCTAATTGAAATAATCATCTAATTCAGCAAATGTAGATATTACATTGCAAAGACCAGGAAAAACCTAATGTCACAAACACTTGATCACAAGAAAACGTCAAAAATCGTATATGTCTCTCAAGATATTTTGGACTGGTCACCAGAAAATTGCATATCCAGATTTTTCATGAAATATACTTGCAAGATCTTATACTTATACAAGACAAAACTTTGTGAAGTAAAAAGGGAGTCCAATTTTGGACAAAAGGAAGTACTAAATTCCTCATGTCTGATCAAAGATCTGAAATAACATCTTTAGATCTAGAACTAGGGCAAATTACTCACTTGAGACCAAGTTTTTCAACCATGTGATGCTTGATAGCTGCACCAATCACTTGTTGGGGACTCTTTACAGATGAGATGTAGGGCAAGATATATGAACCAAGAGTCTTTTCAGCATAGCATATCCAGCCTGTAAGGAGGAAGAGATTCACAAATATTTATAGAAGGTATGTAAATAACTAACTAACCAGCAAGGGAATATCAGTAGTACATAGGAAACTGCATAGTAGCAAAAGTGATGCATATTTCATGTAAATGTTTTTACCTGGACATGCAGATGAAAGCACAGGAAGACTGGTTCCAACTTCTTTGTCGCTAGACAATTGACTCAGCTTATAGCGTGAAATAAATTCATTGCATGCTTCAATTAGGGCCAGATCTCGACTACTACTTGTATCATACACTGCCTTCACGCCCATCGACTTGAACAGAGCAGTTAGTTTTCGGAAAACCTGAAGATAAGAAAAATTTCATTATGTGTTTGTTATCATTATTTACAGAGCACTTGTCATTCAGCTAAAGCAGAAAGACACTAATTAGGGAAAACATTACAAAACACCGTTTATGGTGACAATTTTGATTATGTAGTGGTCAAGTGAAGCACAGACAAATACCTGTGACTGAGAAAGACCAAAGAATGCAGCTAATGATGCTCTTGACTGGGGAGATACAGATACGATGACGGTTTTGCCTGAGTTGATGCGAGTAACGAAGTCATCCAAGCTTTGCTTCTCAAGCATAACTGTCTCTGCTGATGTTATGCAACCACTATGAGATCAAAGGAAGCCGTCAGCATTATTTACATTTGGGCAGGTCACTACTTTTACAGTTGAGGCGAGGGCTACAAAATTGGTAATAACCTGCAAGCCAAACAGTCCTTGAGAGAAATCTTGACCGATTCTTCTGGAGGTTTTGTACTCACCACAACTTGCTTTTTTTTAATCTGTAAAATAGAACTGTCAGGAATATATGGGAATTGCATGTGGAAGGGAAATGGGTTAGGTGAGGTGCAACAAAGATGAATTTATGAAGTTCTGTTTGTGCTAATGTAAAGTCAATTTATTAGTTTAGTTGTGCAGAAATGCATCTACGACTTCCACAGTGGTTTGACCAAGTTGTCAAATTGCAGACAGATCGTTCCGGTAAATGAGATACAAAAGTAACTTTTCCTTAAAGGACAGATTAAGTTAACACAAGTGTGGCGCCTGTTACTAAGCTCACAGAAAGTTGTAAAAGGAGGAAAATCATAAGCACCAGGAGTTCATCAAGTGAAGCACCTGCTACAATGCACATATGGTTTATTGCCCAGCTGTTGATTATGAAGAAGTGATGTTATTGGATATTGTTATATAATGCAACAAGCTGGGAGAAACCAATGATCTCATTGAGCATCGCCGTACACTTTGCCTTCCGTTCTGTTTGTGCTTAATAGCTGATGCTGAACTTTGAGCTTGGTTCAAACGACCTTGCTGTGAAGTAAAATGAAATACCATGTCTCTGGTGTTGAACTCAAGACCTAATTCGATTGAATCCCCTTCAGGCTGGAAGGGATTTGAACTGGAATTCCAATTCCCCAAATCGGTTCCTAAGATAACCAAACAACAGGACAGAAAGCTCAAACCCGCTCACCAGTCCTCATCCTTTCTACTCTTATTATCAATACTGCATCACCGTTCGAAAGCAAAAATGGAGTGTATATAATGCGCGAACTCAGGCCGCGTGCTCTGCAGCTGCAGGGGGATGGCACGGGGCGGCTACGAAGAGCAGGGCGGGCCGAATCTCCAGCCCCAGAACCAAATACTAGGGCAAAAGACAACGAAAAATTTGGGGAGAAGGGGGGGCAGGGCAGGGCAGGGCAGGGTACCGGGAGGCGGCTGGCGGCGGAGTTCTTGTTGAGGGAGACGACGCAGTCCTGCGAGGGGGCGATGAAGTCGTTGAGGTCCGACGCCTGCAGCGCCGGCGAGAACCTGCTGGAAGACATCACCGGCCGGCGACGGACCGATCCGCCTACTTGCTCGGAGGAGGATTTCTTCTTGGCCTCCTGTGGAATGAGGCCGAGCCGAGCAAGCAGTCGGCAATGTCAGGCCCCCGGGCTACAGATTCCTGAGAATCACTTTACTATGGATTCCTGAGAATCAGCTGTGGCTCTGGATTCCTAAGAATCAGAATCTGGTTGTTTATTTGCCCTGCTGTTTGTCAGCTTTAACAGTTGTGGGTGTTGTGAAATGTCAGTAACACCCTCGACTGCTGACTGTGATGTTTATATGCAGATCAAAGCACAAGTTATATGTTTTGACTTGATAAAGTGAGAACTAGCACAAAAACACAATATATAGAATATATTTATGGAGAAATGACATGATGGTATGAATATATCATCCGACACAAACATAAGAAAAGTAACATCAAAAAAAGAATCAACCCTCGTAGTCTTCCATACGAAATATACCATCCATATATGGACCAACCATTAGTCTTACATACATGCACATATCATCCAAAATATGTACTAAACATCATAGTCTTACATACGTACACATATCATCCAAAATATGCACCAATCATCATAGTCTCATCAAATAATATGTGAAACTATACTTGATCCGCCATCAATCCATCAGCAATTTAAAGAACATTCAGCATGGAATCAAGGCCTATTACTAATCCGAACAATTACTAACCTATTACTAAATCTGAACAATTACATTTTTTGGGACTGAACAATTACCTTTTCTCCTCACAGGAATGAGATGGGGTAGAGCTGGTGCAGTCAGGGAGGACGTGGAGACGGGGGGCAAGGGAGACCTCCGGCGTGGTGCAGCTGGAGCTCCGGCGTGGTGCGTGGGCCGACGACGTGGCTGGCCAAGGGGCCGGCGACAGGGCGGCTACGGGGCCGGCGACTGGGCGGGGGAAGGTCGGCGACGGGGCGGGGGCGGGCCGGCAACGGGGCGGGGGAGAGACGGGGCCAGCGACGGGGCTTGCGAAGGTGGCGGCGGGCGAACCCTAGAGAGCCATCAACGGGGGTTGTTCGGTGTGGATGAGATGCGAACTGGCGAAGGAAGGAGTCGTCGATGGAGAAGTTGAGCTGGGGGAGGCGGTGGCATTTCCATTGTAATAACGGGGAGAAGTTGGCCCATATTTGAAAGGGGGTTAGTGGCAGCTCGGGGATCAGCAAAATCGCAGATTCTAGCTTCTGCCGCTGTCCAGTGCAATTTGCAAAATCGATTCTGGGTAGCTGGCCTACGAATCTGCCTTTTTGTTTGTGAATCCGATTTTGACTAGGCTAGAATCCGGGAATCACAATCTATAGCCCAAACAAAGGCCACCTCAATCGCTCTTCTTCTTGGCATCTGCGTGCTGCTTTAATTTAATGGACCGGGCCGCCGACTATACCCCGGCCCCCGTGGGCCTGGACTTCACTGGTGGGCCCTCCTCATTCCACCTATTTGCACAGTTTTGTCTCGAAATCAATAGTCAAGGGGGCTTTTGCAAATAACGAGGCGAGCTGGGATGGCGCCGGTGGTGCTTGACGGCGGCGAGCTGTTGTGTTGCGGGCCTGATCCTAGGGCTACGTCGTCGGTGCTTGGTGGCGGCAACCTGGGATGGGGCCGATCTGGGCGTCGTTGGTGCTTCACGGTGCCGAACAGGGAAGACGGCGAGCTGACTGGCGGCGGGGAAGGAGGGGAGGAATAGGGGGCATCCGACGCGGTGCTCAGTTGCTGGAGAGGGCGGGGGGCGATGAGGAAGGTGGCGGCAGGGGTCGCGGGAGAGGAGACGAGAGGACAGATTGGGGGATGAAGCTAACCCTAGCGCTTACGGGATCAGGTGGGTTGGGCTCAGATTTTTTTTCATGGGTCAAACTCGTGCCTGTTGGCCTGCGAACGAGCCTGTGAGCCTTTTCTCCAAAAAAAAAAGAAGATACGAGCCTATGGACCATGGGTGAGAGATTCTCAAAATACAAAAACAGAAAAATGAGCTATGGCCCACGGGTGAGTACAGTTGGGGAGAGCACAAATAACTACGGAAAGATACTGCAAGGATTAATGGCACGCATCACCATCCGAAGGCATAAAATTATACTACAATACTGCGCGAACTCAGACCGCGTGCTCTGCAGCTGCAGGGGGTGGCACGGGTCGGCTACGAAGAGCATGGCGAGCCAAAGCTCCCGCCCCAGAACCGAATACTAGGGCAAAGGATAGAAAAAACAATTTGGGGGAAGGGGCGGCAGGGCAGGGTACCGGGAGGCGGCTGGCGGCGGAGTTCTTGTTGAGGGAGACGACGCAGTCCTGCGAGGGGGCGATGAAGTCGTTGAGGTCCGACGCCTGCAGCGCCGGAGAGAACCTGCTGGAAGACATCCCCGCCCGGCGACGGACCGATCTGCCTGGGACGATTTCTCTTCTCCGCGTGTGGAATGAGGCTGAGGTTGAGCCGAGCCGAGCCGAGCGAGCAGTCGTCAATGTCAATCCGTGCTCTTCTTCTCGGCCTCCTCCTTCCTGCTTGCTGCGTGCTCTGACGGAGCGGGTCGCCGCCTATACCCCGTTGGCCTGGCCTCACTGGTGGGTTCTCCTCGTTCCGCCTAGTTGTACAATTTCGTTTCGAAAAAATCAATAGTCAAGGGGGATTTTTACAAATAACGAGGCGAGTTGGGATGGCGCCGGTGGTGCTTGACGGCGGCGAGCAATTGTGTTGCGAGGCTGATCCTAGGGCGACGTCGCCAGTGCTTGGTGGCGGCGACCTGGGCAGGGCCGATCTGGGTGTCGTTGGTGCTTGGTAGTGCCGCACAGGGAAGACGGCAAGCTGACTGGCGGCGGGGATGGGGGGAGGAATAGGGGGCGTCCGACGCGGTGCTCAGTCGCTGGATAGGGCGGGGGACGATGAGGGAGGTGGCGGCAGGGGTCGCGGGAGAGGAGACGAGAGTACAGATTGGGGGACAAAGCTAACCCTAGCGCTTACGGGATCAGGTGGGTTGGGCTCAGATTTTTTTCGTGGGTCAAACTCGTGCCTGCTGGCGTGCGAACGAGCCTATGAGCCTTTTCTCTAAAATAAAGATACGAGCCTAACAATGGGTGAGAGATTCTCAAAAAACAAAAACAAAAAAAGAGTCATGGACCATGGGTGAGTACAATTGGGGAAAGCACAAATAACTACGGAAAGATACTGCAAGGATTAATGGCGTGCATCACCATCCGAAGGCAAAAAACTTATACTACAATACTGCGCAAACTCAGACCGCGTGCTCCGCAGCTGCAGGGGGGTGGCACGGGTCGGCTACGAAGAGCAGGGCGGGCCAAAGCTCCCGCCTCGGAACCGAATACTAGGGAAAGGACAGAAAAAAACAATTTGGGGGAAGGGGCGGCAGGGCAGGGTACCGGGAGGCGGCTGGCAGCGGAGTTCTTGTTGAGGGAGACAACGCAGTCCTGCGAGGGGGAGATGAAGTCGTTGAGGTCCGACGCCTGCAGCGCCGGCGAGAACCTGCTGGAAGACATCCCCGGCCGGCGACGGACCGATCCGCCTGGGACGATTTCTCTTCTCCGCGTGTGGAATGAGGCTGAGGTTGAGCCGAGCCGAGCCGAGCGAGCAGTCGTCAATGTCAATTTGTGCTCTTCTTCTCGGCCTCCTCCTTCCTGCCTGTTGCGTGCTCTGACGGAGCGGGCCACCGCCTATACCCCGTGGGCCTGGCCTTCACTAGTGAGCCCTCCTCGTTCCGCCTAGTTGTATAGTTTCGTTATTCACGAACTAGTGATTCACACAAATTTCAAATAATTAAAAATTTGAACTATTCAAATTTGAAAACTACCGGCACTAATAAAAAGTTTGTAATTTTTTGTACCTAAAGCAAAAATATTCACAAAGAAACTCTAAATACAGCAAAAAACAACTCAAAAATAAATAAAGAAGAAAAGAAAAAAGAAGAAGAAAACTAAATGAAAAAAAGCCCGCCTACTAGGCCACAGCGGCCTACATACGACTAGAAACCCAACCTCCAGTTGGGTCAGGATGCAGGCCCGCTAATCGAGTAGGCCCAATAGGGCATCGCAGCAGAGGTAGGCCCAGAAGGCCTGCTTTAGAGAGGAGCTCGAGACAGCAGCGGCGGCGGGGCTTATAAGCAGGTGCGAGCACCCCTCGGCTAGCGAGGTGGGACAAAACTTCTGCGCCCCTCGCCTGGCAACGCACCACCTTTAGTACCGGGTCGTGCCTCCAACCGGTACTAAAGGGGGGTCTTTAGTACCGGTTGGAGCCACCACCCGGTACTAAAGGTGTGCCCTTCCCGCCGCTCCGCCTGGCCAAAACAGGCCTTTAGTACCAGTTGGTGGCTGCAACCGGTACTAAAGGTCAATCCTATATAAACAACACTTTCAAAAATTTCAGTTTCTCATCTCCCACTTCTCCTCTCTGCTTCGACATCGCCGCTGCCCCATCCCGCGCCGTCGCCGTCGCCGTCCCCGCCGCGCGTCATCGTCGTCGTCGTCCCCTTCATCGCCGCCCCCGTCCCATCGCCATCGCTCGTCGCCGTCCCACCACGCGTCATCGCCGTCGCCGCCCCCATCCCCGTCGTCGCCGCCGCCCCATACGCCGCCGCCCTGTCGCTGTCGCCGCCCCCGTCTCCACCCCCATCGCCTTGTCGCGCCCCGGCCCGTCGCCCCAC